>NC_139700.1:30176493-30641493 GCF_964188405.1 Protomyctophum parallelum | reverse complement strand
GTTGTGGGTAGTGTAGTTAGACAGTCTGCTGTCTGTTACCTGAGGCAGCGCATGGCTCTGCGGTGGCATGGCTGGTGGCGGCATGGCTGTTCCTCTTCCGCTCATGTCTGTAGACGAGATGAGGTTTGTTCGGCTCTTCGTCGTACTCCTCCTCCCCCTCGCCGCTCATCAGAGGCTCCATGAAGTACTCCCCGTGTTGTGTGGTGAAGGTCCCGATCTGAAACGAGAGCAAGGTGGGAGGCGGGGTGGGGTTGTCATGAGCGAAGGCCAAGCATGTGCTTGCTTGCTTGCACGTGCAAAGTAAAAAGCATGCAACAACGTCCGACGTGCGGATTATGGCATAGTTTTCATATAAGTAGTGGTTTGTTGTCTCGCTCTGCGATCGCGCCCAATTGCAGCCCTGGGCAGTACTGTTGTGTTCGCATTAGTTCCATGCGTCTGACTAACTTCACCTTTTCTGACAGGTGCACACTGAAAGAACGTGCTGACTCAGAAAGGTCATAAAATACAGAAAGTTCATAAAATATCAATAGAAATGTCAGTGTCAATCAACATGAATGCTTAACCCGCTGGGATCTAGTAGAGAATGGAACCTGAAAAGAATATTATTATTATTAAGTATCATTTCCATTTACTATAAAAACAATTTAAATACCACAAGCTTTAGGCTTTCTCATATAGCGTGCTAGTTGATTGTCCTAAGGCACTTTCTGTTCACAAAGCCAGACTGTAAATGCCAAATGCCAAATGTCATAAGCGGTATCGCACACGCCGTGTTGTGGATGGGCTATTTGCAGTGCACGACACCGTCATACTACACAAGGCTTAAGGTGTGACAGAAAGTCATCTGAAGGGAGGAGTGACATCACTGTACACTGTCAAAGGAATGATAATATTGATGTGGCCGCTGAGTTCCTCGCAAAGCTGCTTAGCCCGCTCAGCCGTGAGGCGCATGAGTGGTGTTTGTATGGTCATTTCATGCGCACACTTTAACAGGATATTGGGGACACTGGAATGTTATCTTTGGACGCAGCTCGATCTCCGCGGCCATCTTCGCGAGTGATGAACGTTTGACAATGGAAAACACACAGATCGGATATGGCCTTTCTTTTCCTCTGCCTCACATTCAAACGGGGCAGGATTAAAGAGAGCTCAAAAGTGCACAGTCCTCATTATACATTATACACAAAGCGCTATAGGCTTCAATTATCTGTTTTCAGTGCTGTACTGTAAAGACTTGACACAGGGTAGGTCCTGAAAGCCTCTGCCCTGCGCACTGTGTCCACTTTAGGGTTGGGAGAGATCCTTTCAATAACTCCCTCTTAACGGTCCCATCCCTTTGACGATAGACCCTTACAGATCTGTCATGGGTCCATTTGGTTCCATTTTGTACACACTCAGAGTTATGGTGGCCCTTGAAATATAAACGCATGAGAACCACTGGTATTGTAATTGTATAGCAGACATGAACTTTGTGAAGTCCACATACCAGCTCTGACAGTGTGATAAACCGGTTTCCAAAAACGCCTTCCAATGTGATGGAAGCAATTCCAGGTTCCTCAATGTTGGATCCGGTTCCCACGGGCTCCGGATCCCAACCCTAACTTCAGCCAGTGCTGTCCTGCTCCTATCACTGCCGGATTGGCAAGTTGTTGCTGCTGCTACTCGGCCATGGACCAGAGTATTAATGGAGTCAAGTTACAACGTGGCACTCTAAGATGGGGGGGGGGTATGTGCTGCCGGGACCATTTGTGTGCACAGCCATGAGCAAATATCTTGTGTGTGCCCCCCCCCCCCCCCCCCCCAACAGGCAACCAGATGAGCACTAGATGTTAGTCCCGGGCTGTATGCAAAAAACCCTCCCTGTTTGGGTGTCCCAGCACCTCGCACTCAGGTGTTTGACTGTCATGTCACAGACTAAACACACTTTCACACTTGGCGGGATTGAAATCGAGTGCCCGCCTTACGTGTGGTGATTCAGTCATTCAGTGAGAGTGTCACGAGACCTCGGGTACATACAGGGACATTGTATTTAACCACTTTCAACATGGTGTCACTCATTTTGGGGCGTGTCATTGTAGGCGAGATTTTTCCCACACAAACAATTCAAAATATTGCTTCTTTTTTTATCCTTTTTTCAAAACAAAATACATTATCCGATCTACAAGCTCACCACAACTCATGTTTTGATGATTTGTGAGCGGTAGATTAGTTATATGCGTGTGACACTGTCATAATACGCAAACAATACAAAGGTTAAGTGGTTAATATTAAACTGCATGTCATTCCCAATTTGTGCTTCACTGATTCTAACAAAATATTACTATAGGCCAATAGATGTTGCATTGCTGCAGCCAATATATAACATGAATATCAGACAGTCTATGACATTGAAACTTGCAGCCATTTAACAGTGTGGGCCAACCTGACAGCAAATTGCATGTGACATTATTTTTTATTATTGCTTATAGTTATAATTATCAAGCACTACTAGTCCACACACACATTTTCACCCACCATCCGTCGGGGCTATGGGACCGAGAAAATGACTACAGAACCCATAGTCTGCGGAGACCACAACTGCAACTGATGGCTGCTAGCCCATGGCAAAAAATGATAATAAACAGTTTAAATTAGGGAAGAGTGAAGAATCTGGATATGCCAAAGGTCAGTACCCATGTGCAAGTTTATTTAATAATAGTAAATAAAACTGGAAGTGACCTTAATCTGTCTTTTTCCACATGTGGCAAAACATAACATTGTAAAACTAGCATCATTGACATGAAATGAATAATGGCAGTGTACATGGCCAAGTGAACTTGCTTGTAACTAAATGTGCGAGCATCCATCCAGTTGCACTACTGTTCTAAAGAGATGAGATCATTCATAGAATACCACTGCTCGGCCGCAATGTTTATGTGTGTATCTGTCTGATGAATTACTATCTATAAACAAACACCTGGTTTACGGTCTTCTCTTTCTAGAGTTTCCATGAGGTGTTCTTACAGGGCCTGAGAAACACAACTTACACAAGTGCTCTGTTTAGTCAATCGAGGGGCCACAGTTCCAGGGTTTCCCAACACTATAGGCCACTAGCAGAGGCTGCTGTTCAGCAGTGGGTGCTGAATATAGAGAGATGTACTACTGATATAATTTTCTCTTTCCCGATACCGATATTGATCCCGATACCCGTAACTTGCATATTGGTCGATACAGAATACTGATCCCAGTGGCTCTTAAAGTGGGGTCCAGGAACTCTCTGGGTTCCTTGAGGAGGTTTCAAATGGACCCTTACAGGTTTGTAACTAAAATAATGTACAAATGGATGGAACCAAATGGACCCGTAACCATTTTTCATGGGAGTCCATGAAATTAAAAAGTTTGAGCCGAAACCACTAACCACTAATCTACTAAATTTAGGAATAAAACAATTATCTAATCCTTTAATACAATTTGTGCAGCTACAATAGTGCAGCTACAAGTTAGTAAAATAATAATTAGTACAGATACAATCGGCATCTTTTCTGATACTGGTATTGGTATCGGAACAACTCTAGTGCTGAACTGGATCTTACGATGGGGAGAGATTCTCATTCTGACGGAGCGAGGTCAACGTCATGCCATGGATGGAATGTCTGTTGGCACACAGCTATTGAGTCAAAGCCCACAAAGACAGTGTGGTGTCCAGCGGCTTGTCGAGTCATCTGCTGTGACGTACTGTACAGTACAGGGGCTGCAGTCAATCTCTCTGAAGCTAAACACAGCATAAAGGTGTCACGGGTCTGATCTTTACACAGATGTACATCACACTTGGCACCGGACTGAAAGAAGAAGGCCCCTTTTTCCTCGACACGTACAGCCGACACGTCATGCACTTCAATTATGTGAGGGGACTGAGAAAGAGAGGGTCCTACGCAAACCACCAGTTCCCACGGTGTAAGTCACAGAGCACTTCCTCCGCGATCGTCACACTGCTGGCAGCAGTTGTCTCACCGACCACAGCATTTCCCAGTCCTCTTTTCTGTCCAACACATGAGCTCTGTGAAAAAGCACAAAGCCCTGCAAGCCACCACCATGTCACCCCCCTCCAAACCCAACCCTGACACCCTGGGGGGACTGCTTTGAGCAAAAACGTCGGACGAAGGAGAACCTGCATTCTCCAGAATGACCCCTTTGTTTTAGGACTTAATCATTCTTTAATGATCTCATCCAAGCAAAATGCGCCCGGCCAATGAGCCCCGGTGATCAGAGAGACAGAGACGGACGCATGACCCGATAGCCTCTGGTGCTGTATCCATTGTCCTGTCATTCTCAATGAGTGGCGATGCGGATAACCAATGGCGATGGCTTGAAAAAGGATACAAATGTGCTTGGATAAGAGTCATACATCAAAGTTCAGCAGAGGGGTAATTATGGGGCTTTATTACTCAGACAACTCCAATTGGCATAAATTAGATCTTGGATGCACGCATGAACACGAAAGAAATGTGATCTTTGGGAGTTATGATAAGCCTCAACAAGAGCACAATTACTGTGGGTATAATCGTGGAAGTGCCAGTGAAAACACGGGGCCAAAACAGTACAGCTGATACGCTTCCCTGCAGCAAATGCTATCCTTGTACCGTGCAAAGTGTGCACATATCTAAAATAAAGGTTATGTCACTGTCACTGATAGGGGATGTTGTAGTGTGACTATGACACAGAGGGTAAACTCAGAGCCTCTCTCTCTCTCTCTCTCTCTCTTTCTCGCCAAAGACCCCCCCCCCCCCCCCCACTAGAATCCACACCAGAATCCGGCTGGCGCGACTGAGGTCAACCCCCTGCCCCTGAACCAGTAACCTTATCTGACCCATGAAGTCATCGCCTTCAAAACGTAGCTGATTCTCTTGAAATGGAGTGAGAGATCTAAACGGCTCGGACACTCATGGCTGTCACAATCTGCATGCTCTAACTAACAGAGGTGTAGAAATCCTTTGCAGTCACTTTTCCTAATACAATCCTATAAGCTCACAGACACCGTCAATGCAACAGACAGGTGGTACAATGAGAATAAAAACTCTTACTTTATCCATCTATCAGCTTCTTAAGGACATTTGCTCATGCTAGCACTGTTGGAGAATTACTCTTTGTTTTAATATGTTTTTATTTCCATTCCATTCCATATTTTAAGTTATGCATGATTGACAGACCCACACTGTTAAATGCAGTTGGCATGACATAGCAGATGGCAACACTCCGACTTGGCGAGTGAAAAGTGCTTGACAGTAAGTTAATAACACGGGCATGACAGCAAATCATTTGGCAGACATTTGAGTCCCTAAACATATATTTTGAAAATCATATGACAGGTTGTCGCATGGCATGGGTCCTAGACCAGTGCAAAATAGCATCACCCCACAAGCAGCGGGATGCTCTTGCTCTCAGTGTGGTCAATGTGGCATCATGTCCTGCAACACTTGCTCTTGTTACACCACCAGTACTCTTCACATACTGGGGGTGGGGGGTGGGGGGCATGCATGTAATCCCAGGGAGAAGATGAAGCAAGGAGACTTCTTGTCAGCAGTGCCTGATAAATGTATATCTAAGTTTAGATGGGGGGTATGCATGCGTCTGTGTGTGTGTGTGTGTGTGTGTGTGTGGGGGGGGGGGGGGGTATACTTACAAGGCCGGTGCACAAACTGAAGACGGCAGGGAATTCGCTCTTGGCGTTGACGTGTCCACGGAAAAAGCAGTGGCGCATACCGCTGATGCCGCCGGAGTCCTGGAAGTCCTGCTGGAAGTGTTGGTGGGCGCCCGCCGTGTCGTTGCTGCCGCTGCCAGGCTTCTCCTCCGCTGCTCCCAAGTGTGTCACTGAGTAGGAGGGGGCGATGAAGACGGAGTCCGCCGTCAGGTTGAGGTGGAAGCGCTCCCCGAACGCGTCGATCCTGTAGTGAGCCCGCAGACCCCTGGAGGAGAGGTCGTCATTTAAACTCCGCCGTCTTCTCTTGTAGTGCAACTTGTGGGGGAACGATTCCCCGAATTCATTCATACGGAGCGGGGTGATGATTTCATAGGATGACAACTGCTTGATGAAACTTTCTAAAAAGTAAAAAAAAGTAAAATGATAAGTGACATAAAAAGGAAAATAAATGTACAACTCTTGACAGAAAGTAACGGTACGGTTAATTCACGCGCCCAATGATTGCAAGTTTTTACCCCAAACACGCAATGGTACAAAACAGCCTGACAGGCATAGCCGCATAGCCACAAACTCACATCATTCATTCTCAACCCCGGGATACACCGTTTCAACATGAGCATGTACACGGGTGATATCCCCCATAATAAAATGGAAAAACAAAAAGAGTACCTTGTTTCGGATGCAATCTGTATTCCAACGTGTTTCGGACAAGTGCTGACAGGTGACATGTTAGTCCAACCAGCCAGATTGCAAACTGCATGATTTCCCTGCGTGAAGCAAACCAATGTAAGGCTCTCCTCTCCAGGCAGCAGTGCACCCTCTCCTCTCCTCTTCTCAGGCGGATCCCCCTCTTCTTCTCCCCGGCTTGTCAGCAGCAACAGGTCGTGGTGGTGGGTTCTGCGGAGGCTCTCTGCAGCAGCACGACTCTTGCAAAGTGCACTGGCCTCATCGCATAACTGAAAAAATTGCATCCAGTGTCCTCTGGTGTAAACAACGCGCTATTTACGATGACATTCCTCACCACCAACACAGAAAACTGCTGTCTAATGTAAAGCGGTTCTATACGGAAAGGAGGGCTCTCTCTCCCCTCAGCCATCCATAGAACAGCTCTTCTTGCACCCAAAGCACTCACACACACTCAGAAGCAACGCCCCCGTCAGGCCGCGGGAGCCAATGGCGAGAGCGCGCAACGACCACCACACTTTCGGGGCAGGCATAAACTGGCTTTTCTCTTCCCCAAATGAGTAAGGCTGGGACCGAGGCTAATAAACTGGAGGATGTTCCCATGAAAATAAGCGATTAGCCAGCATTAATATTTCCCGAAGATCTTCACCTTTCTGGATAAATGTTCTTGGTTTACCCAGAATGGGTTTAACCTCATGTAATAATAATAATATTAATATTAATAATAATGATTATTATTATTATTAATAATAATAATAATAATAATAATAATAATAATAATAATAATAATAATAATAATAATAATAATAATTGTCGTCTAGTAATAAAAGAAATATGTAGGCTATGTGGCCAACAACAAAGAAACAAACTGCAATAAAATGAAATAAACAAAGCCACATTATGATCATCATATTGATATGCAACGCGTGGTTAAAATTGACTAAACCTAACTTCACGGAGGTGATGAAAGAGGCATTGTCAAGTGATTAAAGAAACAAACAGCCCATTGAGACATTCTGCGCACAGAGTCACTGTGAACTATTAAGCGTAAAGTGGTCTTTTCTGGCCATGGTGTGGTCAGCTTCTCGTTAATCATCTGGACACCTAAAGTCTTACACATACTTGATGGACGTTTCAAAGAACTCTCGTTTTTCATCTCCTCCAGCCACAAAATGTCACCGCATTGTGCGTGATTAGATCTGGTGGGCTCACCGGAAACACTCTCGGATCATGGGAAGCGCTTGAAGCATCCAAGACTCCAACTTGGCAAATTGGCAATCATGTATTTTAAAAAGGGCGCATGTTGGCTTTAGGTTAAAAGGCAACTTTCTAAAATAACATAAGATAAATTACAAATATGTCATTTTCCAGTTTATTTTAATGCTCCATTTATGGATCACTCACTCATTACTTGCATCTGCTTGCCTGCTTCAATACATTCAACCATGTCATGTCAACCAATCATGAAGGTTTAGGCTACATCTGTGAGAAATGTTGCAAGATGTCTGAACTTCATCTATACAATAAAATAAAGCAATAATGTCATATCTTGGTCATCTATAGGCCCTCTCCAATCTGGTGTGTCATCCAATAACTTTATTGACTTTGGGCCACCAGGGATAAAATGTATCAATAGGTTGGTGACAGGTGCTTAAGGCTTACATTAAAAAGGGTATCTTTGCTAAACAAAGAAGAGTGAGGGCCCACACACTGGCAGAAACTTGCCAAAAATGTTGCTCTTTCATTAAGTTGACGTTTCATTGTTGTCTGTCCTGGGCCTGTGGCTCAGCAGTCCAACCTTGCCTGGTTGGGCCAGCTTTAACAGCGTGTCGCGGGTTCGGGTCCCAATCCCGACGAATTTTGCTGTGTGTCCTCCCCCATCTCTCTCCCCTTTCCTGTCTCTTACTGTCACGTCAAATAAAGGCAAAAAAAGCCCCCAAAAACATGATCTTTAAAAAAAAGATTGTCTGTCCTAATCTTGCAAACCACTAGACATCACCAATCAGTGCCCTTTATTGTGCACACTGCCAGTATAGGCAAAGAAAGTACTTTTTTGTGTGCATTTTTTTGCTCAGTGCAAAGTGGGAAGTCATTCGGATCAGCAGTTGTCTGTATATATCTATAAATGCACCATGTCCTGTCTGCCTGTCTGTACGTGTGTAATCCTCATAACTCGAGAACCGCTCACCGCCCACCGACTTCAAATTTGACACACGCGTTCCACACCCCCACAGGGGGTGCAGTGCCTGGTGTCGAGTCGGTCAGACCCATAGTTGTCCAGAACCTCCCCAAAAAGGCCTCTGCCCGGGCTCTGGACAGGGCCCCTGCTCAATGTGCCCATGGTCCATACTGTATATGGAGCTGGCCTGTTCTGACATCACACAACTCCATATTTGGGCATGCCTGACACAGAACTCCATACACTGGCCTGTTCTGACATCACAACACTCCATATTTGGGAATGCCTGACATAGAACTCCATAAAGGGACACAGAGAGACACATACAGAAAACCTGCATTTCTTACTTACTGCCCTTTATGCCGACTGGCATGTAGGGCAGCAACAAAGGATCTGCACTTCAGTCTGTTCTGGGCCAGCATCTTTATAGATCCCCAGGTGTCATGCAGGGTCTTCAACTCTCCCTCCACTGTCCTACATCTGTCCATAAATGTCCTACATCTCCATATATGGGCATAAAAGGGATACTGCATTCTGGGTTGTCCAGAACCAGCACAAAATCATTATCCAATTGATCACACCTGATCACCCCCCTACTGTTCCAGTATCTATAAAAATCCACAAATCTCTGTATTTGATGAATGTTTGACTCTGTCTTATATGCCCATATATGGACATCCCTGAATTCATATGATGTAATACTGATGACATAGACAGGCCTCCAAATACTGTGATAATGGGTGCTGCACTAAGCAGCATGTGTTCACTCATAATCCCAGATCCATCCCCCTCCATATTTGGGCATCAACATGAAGCCATTATTTCACCTTTGTTAGACCATGTCTTTTTACTATCTTTTCCCCCTTTATACCAATTCTAAGTTAGTGGTATAATGATGTGGGAGGGTGTTCTCCTCTGATTCACATTGAGTCACCAGCTGTTTCTTTTCACCTGATACTACTGAGGAGTCAAAGGACCCCAATGGAAACACGCCATATAGTGCTTTGTTGGGTGTTTAGTCCTATTAGCAAACTGTAGACCTGTAGACCAACTATAAGGTACGTTTGGTGATCGGCTGGGTAAACACTATTTACTAGGAAAAAAGTAAGGTGGTCGTGGCGGCTTTTTTATGTATGGTACATATACTGTGGTACATATACTGATTTTGAGTGACGTCATGAAGATACATACTTTATCAATGCCAGGGTATAACTTTCAATGGTGACGTAGTAAAGATATGTTTCAGTGTCGGGTGGATTAAAGGTAATGTATCCATGTGTATGTAATCTGAAACCTATATCTTTATTACGCCACCATCGAAAGCCAGTTATACCCCGGCATTGATACATATATCTTCATCAGCTGACCACAATATAGTACTTTTCAACTTTACATAGTTACATACGTTATATATGGAGTTCAGGCATGCCCAAATATGAAGTGTTGTGATGTCAGAACACGCCAGCTCCATATAGGGAGCTTGGGCAGGAATCACAGTTAATTTGTTGGGATTATATGAACAATACATGCTGGCCTTCTTGCCACAGCAACAGATCGTTATGTCTGACAATGTGAAATGTGTTTGGGTTAGGCAGACACCGGTCACACACTGGTTATACACAGGGAGCAATTAAGGATACGGCCGGGTTTACAGTATTTAATTTCTACGTGAAAATCAAGATAGATTCTTGCATCTTGGCCAGGACGCAACAACAACTACAGGGGTCTTGGCTCCAGAATGTGCAACATGCCAAACAGGTGCCAAAGTAACCTGAACCACTCATCCCCTAATTAGCTTTCATCACCCACGGCACATTATGAAGCTCTGACAGAGGATTAACAACAGCCCTGGACAGACTGCCTGCACATATTATTACAGCTATATCCGCATATTCATTAATTCTCCACAGGTGCTATATATGTCCCCAACATTTTAAATTTGCCTCCTTGCCAGATGTGCAGGTCTCCGCACACAAGGGTTATAGACTTCAATCACAATAACCTGGCCGGGTGTCTCCATTTAGTGCAAATTAAAAAAATGCAATATATATATATATTCAAAATAATTTAAATGTCTTTTAAATAAATGTTTAATACTGAAAATAGCAGATCTACAGTCTCACAATAATAATAATAATAATAATAAAACTTTATTTGTATAGCACCTTTCATGACATGAAATGCAGCTCAAAGTGCTTTACAGAACAATGGAGAATAAAAGAAAAGCAAGGCAACGACATTAAAAAACAAGCAGTAAAGCAATACGGTGAGGACATGAATAACAAAAAATTAAAAATAAAAGATCAATTAAAAGCAATGTTGTAGAAGTGGGTCTTGAGCTGAGCTTTAAAAATGTCTACAGAGGCTGCCTGACGAAGGTACAGTGGGAGCTTGTTCCATGCCGACGGCCCATAGAAGCAAAAAGCTGCTTCCCTGTATTTTTTAGTTGCCATTTTTTTAGGCAAAGCGAGCAGGCCAGCAGTGGAAGACCTTAGGGGGCGGTTTGGGACATATTTAGGCAGGCAGTCATGTAGGTAGGAAGGTGCGAGACCATTGAGAGCTTTATAGACAAGTAAAATAATTTTAAAATCAATCCTAAAAACAACCGGAAGCCAGTGCAGTGATGCCAAAACTGGAGTAATATGTTCTCTCATCTTAGTTCTAGTTAAAACTCTGGCTGCTGCATTTTGGACAAGTTGTAATCTGTCAGTTGTTTTCTTAGGCAGTCCTGAAAAAAGTGCATTGCAGTAATCAAGCCGAGAAAAAACAAAGGCGTGGATTAGTGTTTTTGCATCGTCCAAGGACAAATAGGCTCTGATTCGTGCAATATTTCTAAGGTGAAAAAAGGCAATCTTGGTAACATGATTATTGTGTGAATTAAAATTCAATTCAGAATCAATAATAACCCCCAGGTTCTTTACTGTACTGCTACTTTCTACAGTCAGGTTGCCAAGTCTGCTTATTATTGATTCTTTCTGCTCACTAGAACCGATTCTTCTGTCTTTTCCTCATTTAGCTTGAGTAAGTTCTCACTCATCCAACATTTGATGCTAGACAGACAGGTCAACAGCAGGTCTAAAGCACAGGGATCATCTGGAGCCACAGAGAGATATAGTTGGGTATCATCAGCATAGAAATGAAAATTGACTCCGTGATTGGTAATGAGTTCACCCAATGGCAGTATGTACAAGGAGAAAAGCAGAGGGCCAAGAATCGAGCCCTGTGGAATACCAGAACTGATGTCGTGTTTGTCTTAGTCAAACTCGGCTAGGAGAGAACTCGTCGGCTGCAGAAGAGCTAAAAAAAGATCAGAGACAGTCATATTAAAACACAGCAAATAGTGGTCTGATAGCTCAGGCCTTTCAATAGTCCTTTCCACAGTGATGTTCAGCCCTCTAGAAATCACCAGGTCCAGAGTGTGCCCATGTTTATGTGTAGGCCCAACAACATGTTGGATAAACTCAAAGGAGTGCAATAACTCTAAGAAACCCATAGCCACAGCATCTGTAGCATCATCCAGGTGAAGATTAAGATCACCTGAGATAAGAGTTCTGTCATAGTTAGTGGAGCAGATAGATAAAAGTTCTGATATTTCTGTTAGAAATATTGCTTTACTGCATTTTGGCGGGCGATAAATGCTAATCATTGGCATAGAGGATTGACCATGTAGTATAGTGGCCTGGTATTCAAAGGATGTAAAGATGCCAAGGGTCAGAGCCTTGAATTTTAACGTGTCTGAAAAAAATATTGCCAGTCCACCTCCTTTCTTAGCTTCGCGAACAGAGTGAATGAAACTGTAGTTTGCGGGACAGGCTGGCGCTAGGAAAACAGCTCCACCGAGCCAAGCCATGTCTCTGTTAGAAAGATTATATCTAGCTTCTCTTTACAGATTATATCATTTACAGAGGAGGACTTATTTGTTAGTGACCTGATGTTAAACAAGGCAAGGTTAAGCTTGTTATCACATTTTTGGGGGCTGTGATGCCTGAGGTACAGTAACCAAACAGCATTCTCTCTGCAGACCACTCCTTGTGTTGGACACTATTTGAAATAACAGTAGAAATGTTGTGAACCTCAACCTGTGCAGTGATTGAAACACCAGGCTTTCTAGAAGCATGGGGTCCATACTGTACATGTTTGTTGCTGCGCATAATGGACCCTGTTCATATCAGTTATCAATTGTATTTTCTAGGCTATCTGGAGCTGGGCTTGACATATGGGACGCCATCAGTCGGTAACATCGTCTGGTAAGGGGGGTCGACTTTATTCCAATGTTTATCAGGTCCACCATGCCCGGGGTGAATGAGAGGAGATGTATTGGTGAGGGAGTTAGAAATTCTTCCACTCGACTGTCATTGAAGGACCTCTCGGCGGCCTCAGTATCTTCTCCACCAGGGGACGCTGTGACTTCATGCTCTGTGATTTCTTCTCCACCAGGGGACGCTGTGACTTCATGCTCTGTGATTTCTTCTCCACCAGGGGACGCTGTGACTTCATGCTCTGTGATTTCTTCTCCACCAGTGGACGCTGTGGGTTCATGCTCTGTGGTTTTTTCTCCACCGGGGGACGCTGTGACATCATGCTCTGAGATTTCTTCTCCACCAGGGGACGCTGTGACTTCGCACTCTGTGAGTTTTTCTCCACCGGGGGGCGCTGTGACTCCACGCTCTGTGCGTTTTCCTCCACCAGGGGGCGCTGTGACTTCACGCTCTGTGAGTTTTTCTCCTCCAGGGGGCGCTGTGACTCCACGCTTTATGCGTTTTCCTCCACCAGGGGGCGCTGTGACTCCACGCTCTGTGCGTTTTTCTCCACCAGGGGGCGCTGTGACTTCACGCTCTGTGAGTTTTTCTTCTCCAGGGGGCGCTGTGACTCCACGCTTTATGCGTTTTCCTCCACCAGGGGGCGCTGTGACCCCACGCTCTGTGCGTTTTCCTCCACCAGGGGGCGCTGTGACTTCACACTCTGTGAGTTTTCCTCCACCAGGGGGCGCTGTGACTCTACGCTCTGTGTGTTTTCCTCCACCAGGGGGCGCTGTGTTTTCTCCCCCAGGGGGCGCTGAGACCCCACGCTCTGTGCGTTTTCCTCCGCCAGGGGGCGCTGTGACTTCACGCTCTGTGAGTTTTTCTCCACCAGGAGGCGCTGTGTCTCCACCAGGGCGAGTTGTGGGTTCACCATCTGTGACATTCCTTGTTTTTGGCTGCTCGGCAACCATTGCCACAATATTATCTGTTTTGGCTAGGGCGCTATATCTGTCCTTGGAATGCATGTTGTGGGGCAACACGTTTCTGGCCAGTTTGGATAGTTGACAGGGATGATTCATGTTATGAAAGATGTTGGTGAAAAATAATTTAACACCCAACTTGTTTAGGTGTGTTGCGTCTACAAAAAGATGCCTTCTGTCCCAGAAAAAATGGAAATTGTCAATAAAATTGAATGATTTTTGCCCAGGTGATTCTTCTGTGCATGCCGTTGAGAGCCATTCGTTGAATGCAAACAATCTGCTAAAACGCTCACTCCCCGTCATCGGAGGGAGTGGGCCACTTATCCAAACGTCAACATCACCAAGTTCACTCAGAGTGAACAGTAGGGCTTTGAAATCCTTTTTTAGGCTTGCTGATTCTCGTTTTTCCGCATCACGTGCACCGATGTGCAGTATCAGCGTTTTTACCATGGGGTGTGCATCAACAATCTTTTCAATTCTGTCCTCCATATCAGAGACAGTGTCATTGGGAAAGCATATTACTTTAGCCTTTCTCTTTTTGTTGCTTTTAACATATTTTACAGCCTGATCGCAGACAATCAGAAATTCAATCATTTGCTCTCCATTAGCTACCCTGCTCGGAGTGGCGTTAACACAGTTATCTGATGGACCATTAGAGTCAGCAACATTCAGCAGAGGGCTAAATCTATTAGTCAACCGCATATTCTCCCTTTGGGGAGGTGTGAATTTTGATTTGCCTTTTACACTTTTCCACTGCGGGGGGGTGGTTTTGGGTCGGGCTGGGAGCGTAGGCCAGCTGGTCTTATCGGGGCTCTGAGTCCTCCCACTTAGCCGTCCTTTCATGTTATCTCTGTTAGTAATCACTGTACAGATAGTTGATATTGTAGCGGGCGGTGAGATTCTATTGTAGCGGGCGGTGAGATTCTACTCACAGTTTTTCGACCTTTCATGTCCTTTGGCCTTGCGCCGAGAGTACTCCAGACGAATGAGTTATTCTGCGTGTGATTTTCTTACTTTTTTTTTACTCCCAAATTCACTCTTAAGAGGTGTAATTCCGTTCCAGGAAAGCAATCTTTTGAAGCAGCTTCTGAAAGTCCTCTGAGGAGATTGTTGGGGGCATGGCTGGCTATTTGCCAAGTATCCAGAGCTAGTTAGCTATATAGCTAGCTATGTGCCACGTACCCAGTCACAGAAGGTAAAAAAAGGGTATTTTGAAGTAGAACAAAAACAGTCCCATCGGTTTACAAGTATCTAGGATCCACTTGTAGAGATAAAAAAAAAAAAAAAAAAGCAAGGATATCAGTTGAGGAATGCAAGCATAGGTGAGAGCGGCGAAGCGAAGCGTCCTCACTGTACGAGGAGCAGGAGCAATGCATCATGATGTGACGACGTTTGGCCTATAACAGGGTTTCTTAGTAGGTGCCATGGCAAGGAAAAAAGGAAGACAGAGACAAGAACAGCAATAAATAATCACTATAATGATACTGTAGTACTTCTCATGCAGTGTAGGGCAGTGGTTCCCAAACTTTTTCATGTCAAGGACCCCCAAATTGACACTAATTAGCCTGCGGACCCCCATTTGAAAAGCTGGGACCCCCATAAGAGAAGATTTTTACGGCTCTATAGCAGTGATTCTCAACCCGTTTAATTTCAAGGACCCCCAGTTTGACATGCATTAGTCTACGGACCCCCATTTAATGGCATTTCTCTCTCTGGGACCCCAAAGAACTGAACTAATAAGTACGTTGAATACTGGCTTTTTAACAAATGTGTATTTGTAAGTGTACTGGAATGTTTATTCTTATGTTGAGCCAGGAAGACTAGCTGGTTGCTATGGCACCAGCTAATGGGGATCCTTAATAAAAATCAAATCAAAACCCCCAATTTATATTGTAAAATCAATGTTGTTAATTTAACTCAGAGTGGGGTCCATTTGGTTCCATTTGCACGCTGTCAGAGTTACAGACGCATAAGGGTCCATTTGGTTCAAAAATATAATTTAGCTGGGGACCCCATGGAACTCTCTGAAGGACCCCTGGGGGTCCCTGGACCCCACTTTTGGAACCACTGGTGTAGAGAACTGTCACTAAACACCAAGTTAAACCACAGACAATATGTGTCACGGTGGCAGAATGACTGAACCCAAATGCAAAGCAGAGTAGTTTCAAACACTGGTTTATAAATAAAGAAGCAGCTTAGCTTACAAAACAAGGCAGCAAGGCAAGCACAAGCAAACTCAGGGAAGCCAAAAGGCCAAACTTTTCAAAAAGTACAAAGCAAAATCCAAAAAGGCAAAACTAAACAAAACACAAGGCAAAACACAGGAAGTCCAAAAAAATGCAAAAACCTTACAGAACAAGAAATTCCAGGTACAGGAGAATCACAGGAAACATCAAGGTGGACTCGTGGAGCACCGGACAATGGTTTATGTTCTGACAGCGTGAGTGTGGTTTGAGTCCAGTCTGATAGTGAGCAGATTGATTGTGGAAGTGTTCACAGGTTTGTATAGTGGGAATGCATGGCCCTGCTGGGCTGGGGATGGAGGAATAGAGGCTGACAGGGAGACATGGTCTGCAGACCATGACAATATGCACACAGTGCATGGCCATCTTGCCCTTAAGTTAATGGCAGGGTGGCAACTAGCCGCAATTTGCAATTCACCCTTTGTCAAGTCCCGCCTGTGGTTGTGCCCCTCTTCACACCCATATTGGTTGTCGTTTCGTGGTTGGACAAAAATCCTCTCTCTCCAACCACTGCCATTGAAATAACATGTTTTTCAGTTGCTTCATATTGATATTCTGTGCACTCAATTCTTATTTTAAATATGGTGTCAGTAAAAAGGAACATCACAGGTGCAGCATGGTGACTGGGCATATCATGTTTGTTTTTAGTTTCTTCCAAAAAATATGTTTTGGCAAATTAAATATAAACAAGGCGGAACCAGGGTGGAACAAAGGCAGAAAGAGCCTGCTGGTTAGTCAGTCAGGGACCAATCAGAAGGCTGACAAAGGGTGAATTGACAGCCCATACATCCAAACAGAAAAGTCCTATCTGACTGTATTAAACGACGTCAAACTCACCAACGTTGCAGCTGTACTAAAAGCTTGAGTTATCCTCTTTCAAGTTTTCATTTAATAAAAATCCACCATGGACATATGTATATTTATGTTAAGAAATTCAGTGCAGGTGATTATTTATGGAGTATGGAAGGACCACCACATTGATCCGTATTAAGCCGAGGACCCCCATTTGAAAAGACTTTGAGCCAGGGACCCCAGAGAAGATTTTAACATTTGAAAGAGGGAACGCTATATGATATAGAATGTACAGTATACGAATAACGCATTCTCTCATTGCAGGGATAACATCTATCCGTCGGTATACAGTAACAGTGACGATTAAACCGGTTCTCATTTCGTTGGAACCCCCTCAAGACCCCTGAGGGTTCCCCCAAACCCTGCTTTGAGAACCACTGCTTTAATGTGCTTGCCTAAACAGTTTTCTATGACCTCATGACATCAAACGTTTTCTTTCTTGGAATCGTGGAATTTTAGAGCCCCCAAAAAAACCATGTATCACCACCACTGGGGCCAATGACGCCAACTAGACAAAACGCAGCAGGAAGTCATGCCGTTGCTCGCCCCTAATTGTCCACATACTGAGCTCATAGGTTCCCAGATCAGATGACAATGACATTAACAAAAGTGACTTCTTGGAGGCCTACGGGTACCACATGTTAACACGTGTGTAGTCTCACGTCAGGGACTTCTTGATCCTCGTCCTCGCTGTCTGCCCCTGGCCCAGGGTTGACCCTTTAGGGTCAGGGGAAATGTGGTGGAGGTTAAGGTCAGACTGGTGAACCATGTGTGTGGCGTAATACTGATCAGAAAACATTCTCTTGCTCTTTTTCTCCAGCACTGTTGAATTATTAATAGACAAGATCGAGAATGTTTGAGTGTTTGTAAACAAACTGCAGGTGGGTGTGAACGTATACATCACGCTACAGACACAGAGGGTTTGCTCCTCCTGACCTATGGTCAACATGGCTCAGAAACTACAGGTTCCAAGGCTACTTACTTTCAACTCACACATTGGTTTAAGATCATCATAAAAAATCATTAAAAACTGGGCCACCCACCATCTACTAAATATAGTACATACGAAACAATGAGAAATGATGACTACAAAATTACGGCTGGCATGAAAAAAGACTATTACTAATACTTTAAACCATTTGCTTGAAAAAAGTAGTAGTTTTGGGTTTGGTATCATTTGTAAACTCCACTTGACTTGATAGCAGTGAAAGAAAAGCTATTGCCACAGCACACGGCACACCATATGGAATATCATCTCGTTCCGGTATATTCTGGCTCGGGGAGGGGTGCATACAGTACATTTGTTAGACATACTAACAGTCTGACCGCTCCGACGGGCATTAGTCCGACAATACCGTCGCTCCAGACATGCACGGCCGGTTACAACTACCAACCCATGGTGGGTTAAATCTAACCCGTGGCTCCCGACATGCGCGGTAGGTTAAATCTAACCCGTGGCTTCCTGTGAGGTTAGGTTTAGGGTTGGGTTTTGGGTATAGGTGTCGGACTCATGACTGTAGGACTGTTAGTACGTCGGACCAAACATCCCATGAACCCGCTCGGGGGAGACATTAAACCCTTGAGAGTGGATAAAAAAAAAGAAAAAGTCATGATCAATCAAGAAGAAAGCTACAGCGTTGCCACAGTGCCACAGTGTTGTTAAAAGATCACAAAAAAAAAGTATCAAATCAATGTCGAATGTGGACTAAATTATTGACTTATGCGTGGTCTATAGCAGAGATTAATCGACTCACTCAGAAAAGCTGACGCGAGAAGCATCCCTCAATCATCCGACTGCGCTCTGGAACAAAAGGCAGCAATGGGAGCCATTCCCCTGGCATGTATGTCAGGTGATTTATCACCCAGAGGGCCCCGTCTCAGCCCCCATTCCCTCATCCCCCCCCCTCCCCTTCCTCCCTCCACGGCCTGAGCAGAGCTCGGCGGCCTTGAGAGCTCAAACAGCTCGGCAAACTCCTCTCCCTCGCATGGTTCAGTGGGTTTGAACTGGCCCAGTCATAACAGTGATCTATACCTTCTGATGTACGTCAGGGCCTAACCTCCTTTGCTGCAGTGTTGCAACCTGCGTTTTGTCTTTGACGATTGACCTGCATTTGCACGTATGGGATTTCTTTTTTACAGAGAATGCAGCGTGGCTGCAAACTGAGAGAGAGAGCCTACATTGTGTATAGAGTGTAGATCAACCTCTTTCATATCGAGTACCCCATTGATTTGATGTCTATTCTATAATGCTATCATATTTACAGAATGACTCCATTTGGTTTCTAATTATCAGTCATTTAGCTGCGGGACTACCTGGAACCTCCTCACTGACCCCCTGGGGGTTCCCAGACCCTACGTTGGGAACCAGTGGCATAGATTATATGACAATGAATGTACAGTACAGCACCACAAGGGAGCCCTTTTTTCCGTCATGGTACGGCGCGCTAAATGAGTGGCGCATACTTTGAATTCCTCATGTTCTTCATTAATTCTTGGCAATTAATACGCTTGGCGAGTTTAAATCGTCTGGAGGTAAATGAGAAAGGGCAGCAGAGTGTGTGGACCGCGATAGAGGGTTATACTGTGTCATATCGGGAGGTAACGGGAGTTACCATAAGCCCATACATACATAAGCCCCGGCCGCTCAACCCCAACCCAACCCAACCCACCCCTCACCTCCCACCTCGTCATCTCTCACCCTCCACCAACACGGGCCCCCCATGCACCCTCTCCACCTCTGACCATTCAGGTGCTCCTCATGGTGCACTGATCAAGGGGCTCGGCCACCTGAGATCTGTGTTGGCTTGCACCGCAGATTAAGGCCGTCCTGAGGTAGCAGCACCCAACCTCACCCCACCCCACCCCTCTCTCTCTCTCTCTCTCTCTCTCTGCCTCCGGAACAAGCCTCCATAAGCCTCCAGATCCCAAGTGCCCTTGAAAGGCAGTGGTCTGTGAATTTCCTCTTTCCTGCTCAGATTGAGCGCAGTATTGTCTACCATGCGGCAGAGACAGCTTTCACTGTTAACACTCTCTCTCTCTCTCTCTCTCTCTCTCTCAATCCCCCCCCCCTTATCTCACCACATTATCCCAACAATGACTCATCATATTATGGTAAAATAAATGTGGAAACGGCAAACAAACAGATCCACCGTGGCTATAAGGAACTGCACAATAAAAAGGCTTGAGTGTATTTTGCAAGCGTTGTATTGAAAACAGTGATGTTCTCATGGCCCTCGCCGCTTCCATTGATCTGCATCTTATGATTTATTTTGGAATCATAAGATTCCAAAATTCCAAAGATAACCTGACAGGGCCTGTGTTTTACACCCAACAATGTTTTGAATGATCCATAGAGAAGGCTAAAGATGGCAAGAGGACTCAAACTATTGAAATCAAATCAACTGTGCTCATAGTTTCTTACTGGTTGGAATGATTATTTCAATTTTTGTTTCACAAGTTAATATACTGGGTCTGATTCTGATGGTGTTACTTTTTTTTAACACTTGTGCTACAGTATAATACACTTGCATCTGGTTCATCCAATGTGATTGGCTTGTCCATGTCAAATAAATAAAGATGAAGCTTAAATTATGCTGCATCGCATGACAGTGTCGCTTGGTGGCAAGAACTGATATTCAAGAGAGTTTTACCCTTCTTAGGAAATGTATGGTGCACTGTAGAAACTGCAACTTGTTCAAGTCAAGGACCACTAAATTGATGTGTATTTCGAGCCAAAGGTCACCGTGGAGAAACCGAACCAATAACATAAAACTATAGGACAGCGATGGCCTACTTGGGGCCATGCATGTCAGGAACGATGCAAGTCATGGGACGTCAGGAAGGTCAAGAAAGATGCAAGTCGTTCCATTTATATCGGTCATTATACGCTTTCCGAGTTAGATTAGGTAAATTATAATATACATTAATGGTACAAATTTCAAATTTATCACATGTGAACATATTTTTGTGGAGGTACAAAGTTAGCCCACTGTCAGTGTGCAAACTAACTTTAGCACTGATTGGTCTAGTGGTTTACGCGGGATCACGCACGCACGCACATAAGTTCAACGAGAGGCACCGTGGAGAAATCGAACCCCGGTCTCCACGTTGGTGGGCAGGAATTGTATCCCTACACTACCCGAACGATTACCCATGATCAGTTGTTGTCGGAAAGTGACAAGATCGTACAGTTCATCTTAAATCTTAATGAAGGTTCTGGATCTTAATTATAAAGCACCATTACATCATAAGCAATAACTTGTTGTTGGTAACCAAACAACATAACTTGTGCAACGTTCCAATCTTTCATCTGTGTCCATAATATGTCACCTCTCTGAGCCAAGTTTGGAGCAATGTCTTCAGACCCTCCTGACTTTCCTTTCTTGCCTTTTAAATGACTGAAAAGGGAAAATAATTTGCCATGGTTTTGTAGAGCCTGAGCCACATAATGTAAAGACACTAAGACAGTCACAGAATTCAAGTCTTTATGCATTTGATGAGGATCCAGGAACAACCGAAACGACAGCTGTGCAAACAATGAAATCAGTACAGTAAAATCTTACGTATCCATTTGGGTCAACTTTAACCACTTAAGCCCTATATTATATGTAGTGTGACAAATATTGTACAAGTTCTGAAGCTCACAATGCATCACAATGTGACATATTTGTGAAATGTTAAATATTTGAAAATTAACGAAAAGTGTCAGCCTAAATAGGGAGGCCAGGGACTGGGGTTAACACTGAGGATTTGATGTTGTACTGTCCTCTCTCTCCTTTTGCCTTCTACTACACCTTTTGTATTCTCGGCCCTGCTTTGGTCCATATGTGTGTCCTTTCTGTCAATAAGAGGTTTGACCTGCAAAGCAACAAAAAAATGACCAATTAAAGGAAGGCTGTCGTCTGTAAATATGCACGTTTACAGACCCCCATATGTCTTCTCCGGGCTGTGATTTATCTGCTGATCCCCTCTAGGGCCACACACCTACTTAGCTCTGTTTTCCATACCAGCACTGTATACATTTCCTCCACTAATGGGGAACATAGGGAAATGTGTATGCGTGTGTGTGTGTGTGTGTGTGTGTGTGTGTGTGTGTGTGTGTGTGTGTGTGTGTGTGTGTGTGTGTGTGTGCGTGTGTGCGCGTGTGTGTGTGTGTGTGTGTGTGGTGGGGGGGTGGGGGGGGGGGGGATAGATGGGAAGAGAGGAGAAAGGCATGGCCGAGGCCTGTGGGATAAGTATTTCGGACAAAAACTACGCCTAAAAGAATGATTTAGCATCTCAGTCAGTTCTCAGCCCCAGTGAGGAGTTTCACAGGGAGGGCATAACAATTTACAATGTAGGGCATTTAGCAGACGCTCTTAAGAAACAAGGTAATATCATCAGTCTAATAGTAGAAAATCTGTATATTGAGACTATACAGTATACACTATAGGATACCAGGTCAATAATGACCTGGCATCTGTCTAACATGCTACAGTATCTAAATAAAGAAAATGTAGCCTTTGCATAAGCCTGCAAGGTCGTCGAGGCTAGGGCAAGTGATACAGCAAGTGATACGGCCTAAGGTGGAGTCAAAAGAGTCTTCAGACTACAGTGGAGTCTGCAAGCAGTTCTAATTGCAATGGGGAGTTCATTCCATAGTTTGGGAGCCAGAAGGGGGAAGAGTCTGGGACGTGTTGTGGAGCGTTGTCCCGGATGTTTTAGCAAAAGGTTTTGCCAGCTTCCCTGTATTAGCTGGTCTGAGCAAGCTGAAGGGGTTGTAGATATGGGGGCCCTATTTTCGTCAGTGCTAAACGGTAACCCCTTATCCCTAAACGTCTTTGCCTTTTTTACTATTTTGAAAAACATTAAAATTGTTCAACTAGCTGAGCTACATCAATACGTTGTGAGCTAGTAGATTTGAACTATTCAAAATAGTAAAAAAAAAAAAAAGGGATAAGGGGTTTAGCACTGACAAAAATAGGGCCCATGGGGTGCCATTGTCACGGTGAGACATGTGATGGACCAAATGCAGAACCAAGAGCAGGCAGGCAGGCAGATAGTAGAATGATGATTTATTCACAACTAGACAGGACATACAACGGCAGGACACTGTGACAACAAACTATAATCTGACAAGGGAACACTGAACACTGGGAGGTATAAATAGACACAAGACTAACTAGACACAGGTGCAACATAACTACAATCAACACATGATTGGCTGACACTAAACAGGTTACAGGACACAGGTGAACTAGAAAAAGTGCCCTTCCGGGCACAGGTCTCCACCAGGTTATCCACAGATCCGTGCAGTTAGAGGTAAAAACACTTTTCGGCCAGTTATAGCGCCACCTTGAGGCTGAGTTGAAATTGTTCATGTGGCATTTCGTCCTCGGCCTAGTGGGAATGTGGGTGCACAATTTCACGGAAATCACGCGATGTGTTCATGATTTGCAGCATTTTGTTTGAAACTGAGCACTCCTGTGAACTTTGGAAGCCAATCTTAACCAATCAGGATGGAGTCTGATAAATCTGAAAGACCCGTTTCGTTGAATGGCTCTAGAGAGACTGTGTACCAATTTGCGTGATGTTTGGACAAAATCTGTAGGTGTACTGTGCAAAAACTTGTTTTGCACAAAGCGGCCTCCTGGTGGCGCTATAACAGGCCGTTCTGGAAAGTTTTGGGCAGAGGTTCATGGTTGGCATCCAGGGAGTGTGTGTGCAAAATATGGCATCGAAAAACTTGTTTTGCACAAAGCGGCCTCCTGGTGGCGCTATAACAGGCCGTTCTGGAAAGTTTGGGGCAGAGGTTCATGGTTGGCATCCAGGGAGTGTGTGTGCAAAATATGGCATCGACCGGGTTAACGGTGGCCGAGATTAGCTGTTCACGGACACACGGACACACGGACGGACACGCGGACGGACGGAGTGCAAAACATACTCTCCCCACATGCCTTCGGCCTGGTGGAGACAATTACAATGCAGACTGGTGAGACAAGGCAGGTATCAACAAATGGAGCAGACAGGAAACACTAGGAAAACAACTACACAATAAGAGTACACAACAGACAGATAATGTGACAGCCATACCTAAAGCATGCAGAGGAACATGTTAGTCTCTTACTTCAGGAGGCTTAAAACACTATACTTCTAAAACATTGTCATTTCAGGCACGCCCATAAACTCTTGAGAATGTACAAATTATATTTGTACACTCGTTATATAACACATCGTTATAGGCCTGTATTTTGATTGATTTGATACTTTATTAACAGTTTGCAAATACAGTTCTATACAAAGGATGCTAAAGTAAGCCAAATCAAAGAAAGCACTATGGTTTGTTTCCATTGGGGTCGATAGTGTAGTCGACTGCATATGCAGCTAAATCCTGTATCAGAAGGCTGTACAAATGGAACCGAAATGGACCCACAACACTGTCCATTTGTGCTCTCCTTGGCTTGCAATGTCTCTCTAAACTCACCCATCTAATGGAAAACAAGACAATCCTTTGGATATCAGGATCCACATGGGACTGGCGGTTTCAGCCAGATCCAAGCCCCATTGACCTCCTTAAAGATTATTTTTTTTGCGGCTTACGCCTTTTATTGATTTTTTAAGGGACAGATAGTAGGCTGACAGGAAACGGGAGAGAGATGGGGGGATGACATGCGGTAAAGGCCGTGTCGGGTTCGGGAGTCGAACCCGCGGCACACCGCGACTGGATCACCAGTCCGGTGCCCAGACCGTTACGCTACGGCCTGGGCTCCCATTGACCTCCTTTACATAAAACGAGTACGGCGACGGCCTACTTGGGGCCATGCATGTCAAGAATGATGCAAGTCAGGAACGCCAAGAACGATCCATTTATATTGGTTATACTGTACGCTTTCCGAGTTTACGCACACACACACACACACACACACACACACACACACACACACACACACACACACACACTACGTACATTTTGATATATAGATTAAAGATACATAATAAATGTTTAAAATATGTGAACATATTTTTGTGGAGGTACTAAGTTAGCCCACTGGCAGTGTGCTAAAGAACTTCAGCACTATTGGTTCAGTGGTTTGTGAGATTAGATCGGAAACACACACCTCAAAGACGGCTAGAATCGGGCAGAGTCACACCATAAACGATGTAGATGGGAGACCTCAATAACCATAAATTCCTAGCCAAGAGCAGGTGAAGTGAGGTCACATCTGATATCAGTACCAGACATATGGGGTCAGGGGTTAGTTAGGGGGTGGTAAGGGGGTGGGCTATAAACCTTAATTAGTGATACGAGTCATAACGCTGAAACGGGGAGCTAGCTAGACGATGATCTAAATTCTAAACAGAAGCTATGCAACCATAGCGTGATGCCTGCAACGTGAGCCATGTGATCAGGTTTCCTTGAGAAACATCTTTCCCCTCTGCAGCTGTCTGATTTCCCATGGCTGTGGTGTTTCTGTATCTGCTGTCCAAGAGAAACTGTCACATTGACTGTTAAAACAAGAACAGGAAGCTTTAGAGCGAGCATACCGTTTTGCTCGCTGTAAAGCGAGCAAAACTCTCCCCCTGGGAAAAAGAAAATCTATTGTTTTGGTTGGACTGTACATGCTTTGGGATTGGGTTGTTTTTGGACAAAGAAGTAGAAAATCCAGTTCCAAACTTGAGGTCCTGTTTTAATACAGTGTCTCATTCGGTGCAGACTTGCATAGTAGCTTTTAGAGTTTCCATAACTGTCTCTGGTCCATGATCTCATGCCAAGATTTATGAGACAATTTGATATCAAACGCCACAACGTGGGATGGAAATAAATCAGCAACTGAAGCCTAGTTCAGAAAAGGACAAAACCGCATAAACCCGCTGTGCCTAAAAATATCTACGAGATCACAACACATTGCGGATGCGACGGCATTGTGAGCTTGTCGTTCTGCTATTTTCAGTGTTCGACACGTCGTACGACGAAGCCTAAATGAAACAATAGAACGTTGAGGGGACAAATCACAGCTATCATTACCCCTAAAATCTCCATACATCTCCACAGTGTGCTCATGATACCACACTTGGACATCGTGTTTTACTCAAAACACTGACTGTTTCACGTCATAGAGCTTTATAAAGACATGAAAGTCTTACATGCCACACACCAGACTAATCCCTCAGTAATAAGTGTCATGGGCCCTGCCACAGACAGCTGCCTAGTATTTAGGTTATATTAACAGCTGTGAACTTTTAGCTAGCAGTGACTCATGAGATTTGATGACAGTCCAATAGAGGGTCCTCAGATCTTTTTTTTCTTCAATTTTCTGTCCACGTATGGTATATACATATATATATATATATATATATATATATATATATATATATATATATATATATATATACACACATATCCTGGAGATTAATCCTTGAGTATGAGCTCATGTGTTCTGTTCTCTTCGTGTGAGGTTGTGACTAACATGGCTGGAAAACATTATCATTTAAAACGTATTTGATATGACATGTTTTTAATATAATTTATTTTAAACACGTTGTATTTCCAATGAAAAACGATAAAAAAAAAGATCAACACCCAAATTAGAATGGCATGTGTACTTCAAGGGGTCCCACAGGGACTTAATTGGTCCCCTCTTTTCTTTCCTCACCTCTGCGAAATCTCTTCGCTATCGATCTACAAGCTCACAACGTTTGTCAATGTCAAGTGTCAACCCAAGTCTTTGTGAGCTTGTAGATCTGCAGTTTTTGCTGAATGTTTGCATTAAGTTTGACTATTACGACTACTACGACATGCCCAGAAAGAGATGCTGAATGCTACAGCTACAGTATGGACGAATCCACAGAGAAGTGTGTAGCAACTCATAATGAGGTGTAAATCCATGGAACAGTGCCCTGTAGGCCAGGTGTAGCTAATCAATGCTGTGGCGATTAATGGTACACCTCAGTAATGGCCGCGCCCAGGGGCATGCCTCTGTGGATTCTTATAGGGTTCAGTGGACTGTCTACTTTAGTGAAATGGCATGTATATTTAGCTGTTTTCCCAGCCAATTCTTAGTCACAACTGCCAATGCCAATTCATAATATCTCCCATGTGCTGCACTCTCAAATCTATTGTCATCTTGAGGTCAGTCATTCGCCATTGTCCATCTCTCACGCACGCACGCACGCACAGTGAAATACCTCTCTCTCAGTACGTCAGGGTCAACAGGTGATGTTTAGATATCTCAGAGCTCAGGGGGAAATTAGTTTGCTCTGTGCACTTCCTGCTTGATGGCCTTGTGCCCACAGATGACATCCACCCCCTTTACAAGAACACACACACACACACACACACACACACACACACACACACACACACACACACACACACACACACACACACACACACACACACACACACACACACACACACACACACACACACACACACACACACACACACACACACACACACACACACACACACACACACACCCTTAAGCCTCCTGCTCTCCAGTTGTATTAGTTTGCTTAAGAGGGTTATTAAGGGTCAGTTTTCATGCTTGTGCTTTCAAACCAAACAAAACCAAACCAATCAACCAGGTTAGAGGTTGCAGCGCAGTCTGCCATTCAGTAGATGGTGAATAGATATGTTCTCTTTTACATACGTACGTGCATAAGCACTATGTTGAATTTCCTTGGCAGAATTATCTGAATTCTCTTTTTTGTCATGTTTCTCCCCAGTGATACTCATTGCCAGTTTTCCCCCAAGTGTGTAAAGTCTGTGTCACTGCCAAGCCTGCACAGTTCCGCTCCCTGCTGAGCAGCAGGCCCCCCGACCAGTGACAGAGAACGACTTTCCACTCTGCCAAACGTGGCCAACTGTGTTGGTTGGAGGGAGCGCCCAGCCAAGCCGGGAGGCACCACGGAAAGATTTGAACCCCAGTCTCCACGGTGGTGGACAGGAACTTTATTATATCCCTGTGCCACAGGGATGCCCTATACTACTCCACTAGAATTCATATCCTCTTATCTCCACTTTTGTGTTTTTATTACATTAATCTTCACGTCACCCAAAACTATCAAAATCTACAATCTTGAGAATTTATTTGAAAAGTAATAAAACCACTGATGTACGGTTACAGCAGTACGGGGATAACACAATAAAGTCCTGAGACTTATTTCCATTGGGGTTCACTCACAGTTAATAAGTTAAAAATACAATACAATATACAAAACAAAACACACGACAGTATATACAGTACATACATCAAAACAAGCGCTTCTTATCTTTCCCTAGACAAATAATGACCTCTCTTTTCTAATTAGACGAATGTCAATCCGTTTGGAACAAAATGCCACAAATCATGATCACAGCGTGTGATTTCTGTGAATTTATAAGCGCACATTGCCACTAGGCAGAGGACAAAATGCCACTTAACATGACCTTGCACTTGGCATTTGTTGTAAAGACGAGGAAGTTGGTACAATACAATGCTTGCACAAGTAAAAGTTGAAGGGGAACAAAAACGTTGTCACAATGCACGCATCCTGAAGACAAGAACAGAGATTGCCAGCATATGGTGTAATGTGACATCCTGTGATGATCAGATAGCAATAACCTTACAAAGTCACACAGCACAGGAATGTCATAGCCGCATCAACCACCACCAAGGACAGCTAGACGACAGATTATATCGAGTGGGCAGGTAACTGATTCTGTTGTTTCAATATTTCAATATGTAGGCCTGCTATGCTGTATTGATATTAACAGTATATCCTTATATTTTTATGTTTGAAAGCTACGTTTCAATAAACTGTAAACATATTTATTTTAAAGACATCCTAGCATAAAGCAGTTGCAAAATTTATGCAAAATGTGCATAATATATTATGTATCTTTCTTTTTTACAGTTCTGTCATAACCAGAAAATGGCTGCTGTGATCTATTCCGTTATTGTGGCCATGCTTATGAATGCTTGCATTTACCAATGCCGTGTTGGCACTAAAGGTGGGACAACACTTTGTACACTTTCACACTTTTGAAGGACAACTTTTTTATTTTCAACCACAGTTCATGTTTTAGATTGTTATTAGAGAAAGTAAAAGATGAGTGTTAAAAAATTTTCATTTCCTGCTTTCTTTCGTTATAACGATTTTAGCTATTTACGCCAGAATTGTGGAAAGCACGTTACGTCACGCTGCCACTCAAGTGATTACCTGCCAATCACAGCGCATCTTTTCCGGGACCCGAACATGCGCTCTATGACGCACGCTCATGCCGTTGGGCTTCGCAAGGAATCTCGGGAAGGTTTTGCCCTCCCTTGAGCACATACTCTCCAGAGGCGAAAAGGGCGCCTACGTTTATGTCGATGGTTACAAATCACCCGTGCTGCGTGTTACAAACCACCTGTGGCTTCCTGTTAGGTCAGGGTTATGTTAGGTTCAATGCCACGCTACCACCCCCTATAGTACCTCTCTCTTCACATTCATTAGATCTTTTGTGGCCAGATGTAATTTCCTGGGGTCTAGCAAGGACTCTCTAAAGAGGACAAGAAGCGAAGACCGTAAGGGCGCCGCCATGTTGCTCACATGGTGCTCCATGGAAGGAAAGAAACATGCGCAGTTGCAGACCAAGGAAGCTGAACAAGGAAGTGATGGCTGCATAAAGCCCACTGCGCATGTTTCTTTCCTTCCATGGAGCACCATGTGATCAACATGGCGGCGCCCTTACGGTCTCCGCATCCCGTCCTCTTTAGACAGTCCTTGGGGTCTAGTAGGACTATAGTAAGAAATTTCAAGTGGCTAAATACACATTTAGCCACTTGTTCCATTGCCCCGCCCCCTGTCAAAAATCGCTAAAATGAAAGAAAGCAGCGAATAAAAATAAATTAACACTCATCTTTTACTTTCTTTAATAACAACCTAAAAAAATGAACCTTGGTTGAAAAAAAAAGTTATCGTTTAATGAACACTATGGACTTTACTGTGTGTGCTATGGAACCTAATATTTATAGCTTTAGTTTGTACATAATTAGTGCACTGAAACAAAATTTGATAGTCCTACTTGATTTTTGTAAGATGTTTGTATGTGATACAGTGCAATGTTTTATATTGTGATTATTGATTAATGTATATTAAGACTAGCTAACGTTAATCTGGCAGCTAATGGAGATCCATATAATAGACAAAAGAATGATGTTCACATAATAGTACTTTGTCTTTTATGTATAGGTTATTTCAGCCCTGGCAGCCAAGGATTCTCGTTCAGTGTCGAGGAGCAGATGAACGTGGCCGCTGGGGATTGCCTGGAGATTTATTTTCGCCTCACCTATCCAGAAAACGACGCCAACACCCCGTATAAGGGGATCTGGTTCCAAGGAGACCACCGCAACGTTGTACGTAAAGAAATCCTCCTCAATAAGGAAACTGCGACGCAAGGGGTCTTCACTCAGGCTGGCCTACCACAAGGCCAGTACCAGTATGGTTTCAAACTAGAGTGGGGAGACAAACAGAGACGCATCTTCCCCGAGAGGGTTCACGTTTCCGTATCCGGTAGGTGAAAATCTCTTTTAACCACTTTCAACCTGGAGCGACTACTTTTGAGGCTTAGCTTTCGAAACTATAGTACACAATTTAATGTGGACATATTGTGAACTGTGATTGCAAAAGAACTGTTGTTACAGGGAAGTCATTTGTGTGTGTGTGTGTGTGTGTGTGTGTGTGTGTGTGTGTGTGTGTGTGTGTGGAAATCAGGTGCAAAGTGACCCAAAACAGATGACATAACTTGTGATTTGTTTTTATTTATTTATAGGCCTCCGAAAGCCCAGAATTGAGGTTCCCGTCCTAACCGAAGGGCATCAGGCTCGGCTGACTTGTTCTGCCACTCCCGGTTGCGCTGGTACACCAAGGGTTAAATGGTCACATGTTCCTGAACATTTACGTGACATTATCGGTCAAAATGTCTTGAGCTTCACTCCAGCTGCAGAGGACCACAACACCAACATTACCTGTGTGGCAGTTTATCCTTTCATGAACACCACAGAAACAACTGTCACTCTAACAGTGAGATGTAAGTATCGTAGTGGTAACCTACTTTAGTCAAATCAGAAGTCGAGAGATGGGTCAAATGTGGAGAACAGGCCCAGGCCGTAGCGTAACGGTCTGGGCACCGGACTGGTAATCCAGTCGCAGTGTGCCGCGGGTGCATGTCATCCCCCCATCTCTCTCCCGTTTCCTGTCAGCCTACTGTCTGTCCCTTCAAAAATCAATAAAAGGCGTAAGCCGCAAAAAAAAAAAAAAAAAAAAAAAAAAATGTGGAGAACAAATCTCGCATATACAGCAATGCATGTGACGTATGAATTTACTTATTTTACTTATTTTCATCACAACAGTAGCGATTCATTTTTATTCTTTTAACTAGACAATGTATATTGCTTTCTTTCTTTGTCTTCCTTTCCTCCTTTCTTTAGCTCGTCCCCGATTCCTGAATGCCTCGCGGTGTGTGATGTCTGGAGAGCTGCTGTGGTGTGTGTGCATCAGCCAGGGGATTCCCCTGCCGGTCATCACCTGGCCCCTGGCCTCCTCCGTCCCAGCCTACACCCTCACTGGCTCAGGGAGCGGCCAAACGGTCAACAGCACCATCACCGTCGCTGTCACCGGAAGGTACCTGAAAACCAACGTCACGTGTGTCAGCAGCAACGAGTTGGGCCAGGTCAGCATTGAGCTACCTCTGCAGAACGGCACAGTGGCGACGATGACCCCGACCTGTGAGTAGTATAGTCAAAGTGTGGTAGATGAAGTCATAGTATTACAGTATGTCTGAAATTCAGACTGAAATTTGTCGTATAAGTTGTTGCATGCCGAAAATTGCAGATGAACTCACAACGTACTGTGGATGCGATGTAAGCTTGTAGATTGGCTATTAACGACGTATAAAAGTATAAATCAAGCTCAAAATGTAAACGTCTGACCAACGTACTGATTAAGACGTTTGATCTAGACATGTTGGCGTTGATAAAGTCCGCCCTCTCCTCTTTTTGAGTGGTGGAACCACTCCATTACAGAGCTGTGTCCCTGGGTCTGTCCCTGGGTCTGTCCCTGGGTCCCTGTGTCCCTGGGTCTGTCCCTGGGTCTGTCCCTGGGTCCCTGTGTCCCTGGGTCTGTCCCTGGGTCCCTGGGTCTGTCCCTAGGTCCCTGTGTCCCTGGGTCTGTCCCTGGATCCCTGGGTCTGTCCCTAGGTCCCTGTTTCCCTGGGTCTGTCCCTGTGTCCCTAGGTTCCTGTTTCCCTGGGTCTGTCCCTGGGTCCCTGTGTCCCTGGGTCTGTCCCTAGGTCCCTGTTTCCCTGGGTCTGTCCCTGTGTCCCTGGGTCTGTCCCTGGGTCCCTGTTTCCCTGGGTCTGTCCCTGGGTCCCTGGGTCTGTCCCTGGGTCCCTGTTTCCCTGGGTCTGTCCCTGGGTCCCTGTGTCCCTGGGTCTGTCCCTGGGTCCCTGGGTCTGTCCCTCTGTCCCTGGGTCTGTCCCTGGGTCCCTGTTTCCCTGGTTCTGTCCCTGGGTCCCTGTGTCTGTCCCTGGGTCCCTGGGTCTGTCCCTGGGTCCCTGTGTCTGTCCCTGGGTCCCTGTGTCTGTCCCTGGGTCTGTCCCTGGGTCTGTGCCTGGGTCTGTCCCTGGGTCCCTGGGTCTGTGCCTGGGTCTGTCCCTGGGTCCCTGGGTCTGTGCCTGGGTCTGTCCCTGGGTCCCTGGGTCTGTCCCTGGTTATGTCCCTGGGTCCCTGCCGTCTGAGCACGAAAATAGCTTGGTTGGTTTTCACCAACGGCCCGGCCCCGGGGACCCCCAGGGATCCCCCAAGGATCCCCCAAGGACCCCCACACGGTAACTTTCATTCTCGACCGTTTCGGATGCGACCGTTTCGGCTCTACAAAAAGGTGATTTTTGGTCATAATGTGAATTATTATTTTATAATGTAGATCATACTATCCTGGATTCCCACAGGTGAGTCAATCAGGAGGACTACCTGGATAATAATTGCTGCTGTGTCCCTGTGCGTCAATGTGGCCCTCCTCCTCTACCTCATCATCAACACCTGCAGAAGGTGACACACACACACACACACACACACACACACACACACACACACACACACACACACACACACACACACACACACACACACACACACACACACACACACACACACACACACACACACACACACACACACACACACACACACACACAGTGCAGGCAGAGAGAGAGAGAGAGAGAGAACAGATTAAATATACAATCCAGTGAAAGATGTCAATTGCTTTAAAGTAGATGCATGCATTAGCTAGCTGTGCTCCTAAAATGTAAGTCTATATAATTTAAAAAAAAGTGACTGCATTGCTAAAATAAGCGTACTGAAAAAAATTATATACCGGTATATATACTGATATTTTCAGAGTTTCATATTCATTCATATTATTCATTTGAGTTATATCTTTTCTTGCCAGGTGCAATGCTTGACTTAATGCTTATTTTCTTCAACGTATATTTTTCTCTCTGGGTAATTGCAGGGAGGAGGAAGAAAAACAGAAGAGTCTCTCTGAGGTCAACAGCACTTATGCTACTTTGGACAAGGCCGACCTTGAGGAAGCGTATAGCGTCATTAAACCAAACGGCAGCACTGTGCCATAATTTATCATATTTGACTCTGCTTAATAATGGTGTTTTCATTGTGTGTGTTTGTGCCTGTGCGTGTGTGCATGCATGTGATTATAATGGCCGTACAGCAGGCATGACTTTAACCACATGAACGATAGCATCACAATACTTAGCATGTCCTTATAGGCCAACATTAGGCAAATATGGATGTTAAAAGATGAAATATGAATGTTAAGCAGAATTAGCTAAATGGATATTAGGCCAAAATGTTTGAACATGCTGCGAAAATGGATGAACATTAGGCAAATGTTGAATGAACAATGAACCAAATCTAATTGACGTTCGGCAAACAAATGCCAAAACATTTTGGCAAAAATGGATGAACAACAATAGCATTGGTGTTGCATGGTGTTGTGAGCTATATAGGGTATAAGTGGTTAACCGTACAGACTCATGTGAAGCAGAACTCATCCTTTTACACACCCACAGAGCAGACAGCTATGCTGAGCTTAAACACAAAGGAACCCTCCTCGGCTCTTCACTTTATCTAATTACCTGATAGCAGGATTAGGACTCTGTTGGACATGGGTGTTGGGTACACAACACCCAGTAGACTGCAGCTGTGGAACATTAAAGACTCCTAAAAGTTTTCAGTATGGCTGTCATTTTGTGATGTAGTAGATAAGGGGTATAAAACCACAACCCAGCTATACCACATACAGCATTGGAAGATATCTAATGAACATCTTCCATACTGACACGTCATGCAGCGCATGAAAGTGAAGGAGACGGACAGATATAGACCAGAGGGGTCTGCTGACCTTTTGACCCTCAAGAATGGTCTCAAATCCTGCCAACTGCACCAGTGGCATACTGTATACATACTGGAACCGTCCAATTCCAATTACTGGCCCTCATGTTCTTATCCACAAGGAAGGAAATCTATTTGATTTGTTTCCCTACAGACTCAGAGACTCAGTACCATAAAGACTTGATTCCATTTGAGCTGGATAAAGTGTCATCGCCACAGATCACACCCTGACTTTGGATATGTCAAAGGTGGAATGTTCCACTCAGTCACAAAAGCATTCATTCACAATTCCTGGACCATCAATTGGAAATATGACATTCACTGTACAATAAATGTAGATTCATACATGTGTAATGTGTACATGTAAATACAGATTGTGTGTTATGAAAAATAAAAAGCCATGAAAAGTGCATGCGTACACCCTTTCCCAAAATGAACTTCAAAGAAATCACGAAAACATGTTGACGACGTCTGGAAATGTCACGAGACATCTCAATGTCTCCATCTTGCAAAGAGAGTGACATACAGAGTAACTGAGCCATGTATTGCACAACAAAGAGAACTATATATTTGGGGAGGCAGACCAGCAAGCCAGGATTAGTGGAGTCCATGAAGACCGGACCAGAGGGAGAGACCAAAGGAGCCAGAAGGATGAGATGGGGGTCTTGGCCACATCGCTACACAGACCAGCTCCCGACGCTCTGACCTGAGCATCCCAGCAACATCGACCAGCTCAGGGGTTATAGCGAGACCAGCAATCGAACCCCTGCCGCTTGCGACGCAACCTCTCTCCCTCAGCAGAGAGACGAACCCCAGTCTGCCTCTCTCAAAGCTCAACAGACCAGCTCAGGAAAGTGATGCATTATATCATGTTTCTAAGTTCATGGCAAGGAACATTACCTATCATATAGATATTTCATTATCATTTGATTTGTTTCTTCAATTCTATTTGAACCTGTATTAACCCTTGTTTAAGAATTCGTTTGATTATTGTTCTACTAAGTTTGTCTATTAGCTTAGGTGTGGAAATAAATTGATTCATTTTTTAAAACAAGTCTATTATTTGCTCAAGAGTTGAACTTACTGGTTTTTGACACATGCAAAGTAGGAAAGGCTATGTAACGGAAAAGACCTCTTACCTTCAGATTCCATAGATTTATTAAGATAAAATAATAATTGATTATTTTATAATCTTTTAATTGTTTTATTAATGGTTTAACTTAAAGGCTAAATACAAATCAATCTGGTGCTTATTCCAAAAGCTCATTTCACTGGTGCCCCTTCTTAAATTCAGATTGATTTTGAGTCTTAATTTTTGAACTTATAATTCATATTTTTATAATTATGAATTACACTAATATAAAGTCTACCGGATTAAATGTAACACCATACTTACTACAGTGACATGCACGCACGCACGCACGCAAAAGCAATGTTTGGTCATTAAAATAACTAACGTAACCACTAACCCTAAACTTACTATAGCCACAAACCTAACCCTAAATTCTAACCCTGACCCCAACATTAATGTTTTACTAATTGTAACCATAGCTATAAGACTCTTTCTTAGCCACCAAAATTACCCTTTCCCATAAGTAAGTAGTGAATAATGTCCCCACATGGTAAATGTTGACGTATACATGTACATTCATTCACTCACACAAAACCACACATACAATAGTGCCTCTCTGAGAACCCTGTCAGTACCCGACAGTGTCCCTTAATGAAGACCTGGTCCCCCAAAACACGCGCGCACACACACACATGCACTCTCTCACACACACACACACACACACACACACACACACACACACACACACACACACACACACACACACACACACACACAGGGAAAGGCCGTTCCCAAGGGGTCCAGGATACTTCATCCACAGATAACCTGGCTCTACAGATTGCAGAATGTCTAAAATTAGTGTTGTCAGAATGCTTCCCTGATGATAACACTTCACACTGCACAGTGGCACACACTTTGTTCAAAGCCTGCCGATCTGTGTGCCTATCTGAGAGGGTGTGCGTGTGCGCGCACGCACACAAGTGTACGTGCGTGATCATTTTAAAACTAGCAAGAACAGCCAATCTACAAGCACGTTTGAAGATCGGCTATTTTCCGCCAACGGATATCTAGGCTTAAAGGGATATTTCACTTTCAAAAAAACTTTTGATCATTTCATCGTCTATTCAGGCTTATGTGAACACCACAGACACTTGATTCTTGATTTAGATATTTGATATTCATTTTATCTGCCCCGCCCCCTTCCTATACAAACCCATTTACCATGTCAGATTCATCAAAATCACCCATCCTTTTTTATGGTGACTGATACTGCCCTCCTAATATGTGAGGGGATGGGTGTTTTCAATTAATCTATCATCGTTAAAATGGAGTTGGAAGTTACAATGGGTTTGTATAGGAAGGGGGCGGGGCAGCTAAAATTAATATCAAATATCTAAATACTGAATCAAGCAATTAAAAAACTCTCTTGGGTGTTCACATTAGACTGAGTAGACGATTAAATGACCAACAAACTCGAACCTTGTGTGGGTGTGTGGCATGTGTTTGTGTGCACTGCACGGTAGAAAAGGGGTCTTGAGTCTCTCGACGACATTTTGATAAATGATATCGCTTGTGTTACATTACTGGACGAAGTCCAAGTCTTTCATTGGACTGCCTTCAAGGAACTACAGCAGAGCCAATCGATTCTCCCCAGCCTTTGAATGAAGATTTGCGCTGTTTCGCTGCTTTTTGTTCCCCCTCTTGCCATACAAGGCTCGCCTGTGGCTGGGGAGGAAATGGGCACCACACCTGTTAATCCACTGAGCGTTTTTCACCCTGTCTGCCGGACATATGTGCCTCATTCAGTGGTCCTCAAAGTGGGGTCCAGGGAGTCAGGGCCCAGGACTCCTTGGACCTGGGGGCTCTAAATGGACCCTTACAAGTCATCATGGAACCAAATGGACCCTTACAAACATGTAACTCTGAGTGTACAAATGGAACCAGATTGTAAGGGTGTGACGTGATGTGAGTGTATCGGTCAGACACATACTGTGCGACCGACGACATATAAATCAGGCTGCATGCAGACAGCCAGTCTCTGTGTTCTATTTGATTACATTATCTGTGTGTGTGTGTGTGTGTGTGTGTGTGTGTGTGTGTGTGTGTGTGTGTGTGTGATACAGATGTATGTGATTTACCTTTGGCACACACACACACATCGTCAAATCTGATCTTATCATTATTGTTCCGGGGCACTATCTCACAAAAAGAAAACTTCAAAAAGAACCTGTACAATTGCGATACAAAGAAAGACCTCAAGTCTCCCATGGCAAATATTTGCAGTTGAAGTTGAAGATTTAAGACTTAAAATTATAATAAAAATAACCCACTTGAACCCTATTTTAAAGGTTTCAGAATTAGTTAAAATAACAGATGTAGAAGCTCCCATGCCAACATCTACTTAAACGCAATCTTAATGGTTTAAAAATATATATCAGATCTATAAGCTCATGCATTCTGAGCTTGTACAGTATATCTCTTGTTTTTTAAAACAATTCCGATTCCGCTACGATAGGCGGTAACGTGAGGCTAGTGCCAGTGAAATGCGCAACATAAACAAAGAAGAAGAGCCCTCATCTGGCCGACCAGGAAGTGATTGCCCTCCATTTGGGCTCCAGGCTCGCTCACGACCATGATCTGCCGCCCAGACTATTATTTTTCATAGCGCGACCTTGAATTAATGTTTTATCAAGCTTTACACATGCTCCTTTATCTCAATCTGCATGACAGAAGCAGCGAGTGCATTCTCCGGCAATGGCAATGAGACGCGACGCTGCCAGGGGGGGGGAATTAAAAAACGTCAGTGCACTGTGCCTACACATGTTGCGACCGCAAGTCGCAACATGTGTAGGCACAATGCAAGGAATAAATGCATTCGCCATGTATCCGAAGGAAGTCTGATCCAATCATTTTTAGATTTCTCCAGTTTAATCCTGAGTTTAAGTTTTTGTTGTGTTCAAGATCTGATTTTAGGCATGTTTAAGCCTCCAGGAAAATCCGTGTTGAGGTTCTTAATCCACTGTTTTTCATTAAAACGTCTTTGTCCTACTGTCCAGTTGGGATTGTGTTGAAGTCCAGCGCATTTTAGAGCTTCAATGCTGTGAGCCATGAAATGTTGCACAAACCTTGTGGTTGTCTTTTTTCCATTGTTAATATTGTATCTGTGTTGTCCCAGCCTTGTACCTCTTGTGCTCTGTTACGCTGCACAGTCGGTCTGTTCGGTGCCGGTCAACAGCCGCAGCGCTGCCGGGCGGAGGGGCGGCATCTGCCGGGGGATTATGTCTCTCCACTGCTGCTCCAGCTAGTGGACGCCGCTCCACGCCGGAACAGCCGGTTAACAGCCGCGGCACTGCCGGGGAAACTGGGGGGATTACGACACGACTGTCGCTTCCGCGGCAGTGCGTTAGTCCGACATGCGTTGTGGTTAGGGTTAGGGTTTGGGGTAGAGTGTCAGACTGATGCCGCAGAGAAACACTGTCGCCTGCCGCGGGTGTTCCGTGGCTGATGCCATGCGTTGCGTCGTGCTTGCGGTTAGGGTTAGGTTTAGGGTTTGGGGTGGGGGGATGGACTGATGCCGCCGAGAAACACTACCGACTGCCGCGGGTGTTCCGCGGCTGATGCCATGCGTTGTGTCGTGCTTGCGGTTAGGTTTAGGGTTTGGGGTGGGGGGGTGGACTGATGCCGCTGAGAAACACTACCGACTGCCGCGGGTGTTCCGTGGCTGATGCCATGCGTTGTGTCGTGCTTGCGGTTAGGTTTAGGTTTAGGGTTTGGGGTGGGGGGGTGGACTGATGCCGCCGAGAAACACTACCGACTGCCGCGGGTGTTCCGCGGCTGATGCCGTTGCCAGAAAATGAACTCGCTCTCTCTCCAGTCTTTTTGATTGATTGAAATCTTTATTAACAGTTTGTAGAATTTACAGTACATTTTAAGCACAAACTCAATACAAAGACTGTCAACTGTGAGTGGACGACCCAATTAAGCATTACACTTGTTTACAACAGGGTCCACATTGTTCAATTCATCAAAACATTTAAAGACATACAAACATTTAGAGACATACAAATAGACATTTCTCTGTAGGTAAAGAACAGAACAGGAATTCATCATATGGGAAGCAAAAAAGGGAAAAGATACTATATACAGTGAGGGAAAATGGGGTGGGGGGGTGTGGGGGATTCAGATTTTACAGAGGCCAGTTTCGAATTGCAGCCATCCGTAGGTGCCCTTTGAGAGCGGTTTTGAAGGAGTCAAGGGATTCACATGTCTTAATGACTGTTGGTAGGGCGTTCCACATTTTGGTGGCATAGGAGCGAAAAGAATTTAGTCCCTTGTTTGTGCCGAATCTGGGTTGTACATGGTTTGTTGCACTCCCTCTGGTGTTGTGGGTGTGGACTTCGTTTACATTAAGGAAGTATTTAGACAGGTACATGGGTATCTTGGTGGTGTATCGAATCTTGTGGACCAGACCCATTGCAAGATGCTGTACTCTGTCGTCGACCCTAAGCCATCCCAGCCTGTCAAAGTGGGCAGGGGTGAGGTGGGTTCGGGGGGTGAGGCCAAGTAGGAGCCTGACCAGTTTGTTTTGAGAGGTCTGGAGCCTTGTTTTAAGGGCCTTTGAGGTGCTGTGGTACCAAGAGGTGGATGCATAGTCAAAGAAACCTTGTACGAGGGCTCCTGTTAAGGTCTTCAAGGTGTTTTTGCTGACCAGTGAGGAGATCCTGTAAAGGAATCTTGTTCTTTGATTGACTTTTTTGATTACGTTGGTGGCCATTTTATCACCGGAAAGATTGGCCTCCAGGATGGAACCTAGGTAGGTAATTTCATCTTTTCGTGTGATAATATTGTCACCCACTCTAACCAAGAAGCCATCTGCCTTGCTGAGTTTACTATTTGATCCGAAGAGGATGGATTCAGTTTTTCCCAGGTGTAAGGATAGTTTGTTATCAGCGAGCCAGGTGCAGATTCTACCGAGTTCAGAGCTGAGGGTCTTTTCAACCTGCAGTTTGTTCCTGTCCGAGACCAGCAGTGCTGAGTCATCTGCGAACAGGAACAAGTTGCAGTCACAAGCTGAAGTCATGTCGTTAACATAAATTAGGAACAGTAAAGGCCCTAGTATGCTTCCTTGTGGGACGCCACAGCTCACTGGGAGGGGAGGGGACAGTGTTCCGTTCACCTCCACCATCTGTTCTCTCCCCTCCAGGTAGGATTGCATCCAGCTCACTGATGTGCTATCAAAACCAATAGCTTTAAGCTTGTTAACCAGTATGGAGTGGTTCACGGTGTCAAAAGCCTTTTGGAGGTCCAGCATGACCATGCCGCAGTATTTTCCAGCATCCACCTCGTGTTTGATGTGGTCGCTCAAATAGAGGAGGCATGTGTCAGTGGAGTGGGATGTTCTGAAACCAGATTGGAACTCGTACAGCAATTTATTAGTGGCAAGATACTTTTCAACCTGTTCATAGACTATTTTTTCCATCACTTTCGAGATGGAGCTTAGAATAGAAATAGGGCGGTAGTTGCCGGGTTCTAATTTACTCCCTTTTTTGTACAAGGGGGTTACTTTGGCCAGTTTAAAATCTTGGGGGACCTGTCCCTGTTTGATGGAGAGGTTAACTATATGGGTGATGACTGGAGCTATGGAAAAGGCTGAGTCTCTGAGAAATTTGGAGGGAATATTGTCATGGCCAGTGGCCTTGTGGGGTTGGAGGGCACTCAGTTTTTTAAGTACCTCCTCGGTTGTTACCATTGCCATTTTAAAATCATCTTTACAAACACCAAGGTTTTTGTAGAAGGCTGTGATGTGCTCTACACCAAAACGCCCAGAGTGGGAGGGCAGTTTGCTAACCAGCTTTGTTGCAATGTTTGTAAAGAAGATGTTCAAGTGGTTGGCTACATCGAGTTTGTCAGTGATGAGGGTGTTATTCGATTTGATGTTTATGTTAGTAAACCTGGTTTTTAGTTTCCGACCACAGCCTAGTTGGTTGTTTAGTAACTTCCATAGCTCCCGAGGATTGTTTTTGATTTCCTCGGCTTTATCTGAGCCCTAAAATGCTTTGCATGTGCACGAGGAGATGTTGTGTATTCGAAAACTACACAACATGGGAGCTACCGGAGGCTAACGATGACTGCTAAAAACTGTAAATAAAATATTAATAATTGGATTAAATGACATTAAACAAACCTGAGAGATCTTGTGTTGGCAAAGGCGGTTGCGAGCAAGAATCCCGAGACTCCGCATGTGTGGCAAATATTGTGTTAATTATTATTACATGAACCACTTAAGCCCTATTGCAAATATAGTGAAAATAGCTGAACTACAAGCTCAAGACCTGTTGTGGGCTTGTAGATCAGCTTTTTCTTTTTTTTTTACAGTTTCAAAACTCCTTCTGCTTCCATTGAGCAAAAGATAATAATAAAATAAAATCACCAGATCTGGAATTTTCTCTGATTGCCGCATCAAACCACAACAACAGCAACCAATCCAAAGCAGAACAATAAAGCTTCAATCTCCATATGACAGCCTATTTGGGCAACAATAAGAACTACTTTATTTATAGAGCACTTATCGAGAAAAATAAACAAGTTACAAAGTGCTTTATAAAATAACAGAAGAAAAATTCAATCAGAGAAAAAACATGACGACACATGCAAGTAAAGTGTCAACGCTGATTATGGAAAGAGAAAGACCACACACACTCGCACACACATCAGAGGCAAATGCTGTACTTTTCACTTTTCACTGCAAATAGCCAGTCTACAAGCTTCAAAAGATGTGTATATTTTGTGAAAACGTGTGAGATGGGACATTCTGCATCAACGAGTACTTTTACTTTTGGTACTTTAAGTACCAGCCTGCAGGCTCCAGCCCCTGAATCGCTAGCCTGATCGGCCATTACAAAAATGTGTTCTAGCGATTCAGATTATTAACACACAATCTCTCTTGTATAGTGTGTATAACCTCTCTCTCTCTTTCTCTCTCTCTCTCTCTCCTCCCCCCCCCCCCCCCCCCCCCCCCCTGCTCAGAACGCTGCAGCTCATAAAACCTTGTTGAATCTCTATTGTGTGTTTTATGACCATGTGATGGATCGTCTCTCATCGCGGTCGCTTGTGCAGCTGGCGTCCATCTTGGACGCCGTATACCGCCAGATCAAAGAGGTCAATGTAGGCAAAGTGGAACAAAAGTGGAGGTTATGGTATAAAGAAGAGGAGTGCCTTGGCAGAATGAATGCGCCCGCGCTATAACACATATGGAACAGTGGAGGTTATGGTATAAAGAAGAGGAGTGCCTTGGCATAATGAATGCGCCCGCGCTATAACACATATGGAACGTGCGTAAAGGTATAGCAACATTTTAACCACTTAAAGCCTGTGCTTGTTTTGCCCTGCTCTATTACACCAGTTGGTTCTCAACCTTTTTTGGATCAGGCCCACTTGAAGATCTTGAGCCCACCCATCGTGAATTCCGTTTGTGTCCGAGCATAGGCATGGTAACGCCCCGCCTGCCTGTGATTGGCCTACTGTCCTCCGAGCTCCGTCCGAGGTGGATATGCTGGATGCCTGGAATCCTGGATAGTCTGATGCGAGGTTACTCCGTGGTGGGAAATAATACAAGTAGTATGGTATGATACAAGAGAACGGTAACTTGTACGTTTTATTTTTGTAGAAGAGGCAAACTAATATTGCTTTGAAGGAATAATTGATTGAACATGGACACCATAATATGATTTTGTTCAACTTTATTTACCCAAATCAAATCACAGTACAACATACGTATTCAATCAAAGCAAACGGCAGGCATACAATAAGTTTGCCTCTTCTACAAAAATAAAACGTACAAGTTAGTTACAGGGCTGCATTTGTCCGTGCCAAGCTGTCATTCTCTTGTTGTATTATTTATTTCTCAATCTCACCACGGAGTAACCTCGCGACAGTCAAGACGGGCAGTGTCAGTAGACCAATCACAGGCAGGCGGGGCGTTACCATGCCTATGCTCGGACACAAACGGAATTCACGCGTGGGCCGCATGCATTTTCAGGGGTGCTAGTGTTTGGTCCGACGTACTGTACTAACAGTCCTACAGTCATTAGTCCGACACGCTACTCAAAACCCAACCCTAACCTTACAGGAAGCCACGGGTTAGTTTTAACCTGCCTGAGTTAGTTTTAACCTCCACGGGTTGGTTTTAACCTGCCACACATGTCAGGAGCCACAGGTTACTTTTAACCTGCCTGAGTTAGTTTTAACATCCACGGGTGAGTTTTAACCCAGCCACGGGTTAGTTGTAACCGGGGACGCGTGTCAGGAGCGACAGCATTGTCGGACTAATGCCTGTCGGACTGTTGGTAAATGGTGCATTTATATAGCGCCTTTATCCAAGGCGCTTTACATAGATTGTGCATTACATTCACCCATTCACACACACATTCATACACCGATGGTGGCAGAAACCATGCAAGGCACAAACCAGCACATCAGGAGCAATTTAGGGTTCAGTGTCTTGCTCAAGGACACTTCGACACTAACTCTGGGGGAGCCCGGGTTCGAACTGGCAACCTTGCGGTTACCATCCGGCCACTCTACCCCTGAGCCACCGCCGCCCGTTAGCATGACTGTTAGCATGTCTAACAGACTGTTAGCATGTCTAACCAACGTATATGCACACCCATTTTCCTGATCATTCAGTCCATTGTGTTTGGATCAATGGATCACAGTAGACTTCAACTTAACTTTAGTGTTTTGGCAATTATTTGGGGCCAACTTGCAATACCCTAAGGGCCCACTAGTGTGAGCCTGCCGGCCTATAATAAGGTTGAGATTTGAGAACCAGAACCACTAAAGCCAAATCTCCTCGCTGAAAATAAATAGCCTGTTGTAGCCTGGCGTTGTGATGCTAATCTGACTGCATGTGGCAAGATGCATTGCAAAGGCAGATGAAGGCTGCCTGCACCATGGGCTAGTGGTGTTGTGTGAGCTTGTAGATCGGCTATTTTCTAGAAAAGGGGCGCTAATGGCGCTATGGTTCATGTGGTTAAAGAAATGACAGAGGAAGAAGAAGGTGCTGATCAGGGTGCTGGCGATGATGACAAACACCAAGCTGAGTAAACACATACACCAAGAGAGAAAGAAACGGGCCTATCTCTCCTAATTTGAATTGTGTGTGTGTGTGTGTGTGTGTGTGTGTGTGTGTGTGTGTGTGTGTGTGTGTGTGTGCGCGCACGCGCGCGCGCGTGCGTGCGTGCGTGCGTGTGTGTGTGTGTGCACACTGCAGGTTTTGGCCCTCGATCCGCTTGTTAGAGTTGTACGTTGTGTAAACAACTTTAAATGGCTGGGAAACCTGGGGAAGATCAGAGAAAGATTCTGATCAAAGGCACCTTAACCTCCAACCCGTGTCAGTGCTCTCTGTGTGTGTGTGTGTGTGTGTGTGTGTGTGTGTGTGTGCGTGTGTGCGTGTGTATGTGTGTGTGTAATGTGCATGCACCGTACATGCACATGTCTATGCACATCCATGCAAACACGCACGTCTGTGTGTGTGTGTGTGTGTCGCAATGAGTTGACAGACAGGGACATGTCCATTGTGGCTATCATGGGGCCCCGCTGCATCCCCATAGAGCCTCTGTTTGCACAATAAAAGCCAGGGAAGAATTGCTCACCTGCATCTTTGCACGACACCATACAGCCGTGTGGAAGGGAATCGGTGTGGCGGGACCACCACTGGCGCACGCAAACACACGCAGAGAGGCAGAGCTCCGCGTTGACGTTTCAAAGGAAGCTCGCTGACAATTCTATAGAGTGGTGAATGTGCAAATTACACGGTTTCAACTACAGTAACTAGAAAAAAGTGTCATGTGAGTGGCGTACAAATCCTCAGGTGGAGGGGCTTTTGTGGGTTGAGGAAACCATTATTCTTGACACCTCTTGAGCAAACAGAATGGGAGCAGAGAGTGCAGAAGAAAGAGAGACGAGAGAGAAAGAGAGCGAGAGGGGGGAACGCAGGGGAAGGGGGGGGGGGGTGGGGGGGGGGGGGGGGGTTGGGGGGTATCGGGTTTAAGACAGCTTCCCCAGCACAGCGAGAGCTGCCTTCCAAAATCCCTTCTCACGATAAAAGAAATAGGGCCATGTAAATGTCTTTCCGGGAAGCCCAAACTCTGCCACGTTTTCACCAATTATTGTTCGTGGTGACATTCCGTGCAGTCTGTGGGACCACCCATCAGCCTTCCCAGAGAAAATGGCCATTCAGTCTCGTATAGCCTATTCACGGACCTGCCTGTCTCTCATGGTTGCTCTCTCTGGCTGGCCAAAGCTGAGCTGGAGGGGGGGGGGGGGGGGGGGGGGGGTTGTTGGGAGTGAGGGTAAGAGAAAGCAACACGCAGGGCGTTCCTTAAGGCCAGCATGGCGAGGTCTGGCGACTGAGCTGCAGTCACTGTGGGGCTGCCTCCTGATCGCGGGGGCTACAGGCTACAGCAGGCCAGCGTGGAGGTAGCCTCCTGCCGAGACAGAGAGAGCAGGGACTTGGCTCTCGCCTCTCAGCTCAGTCCAACAGTCCAACAGTTTAATAAGGACCCCGGGAGCTGGGCCCTTTGGCGTAGAAAGAGAAGTGAACAGCGGTGTACGGGGCCGCATGGTGGCGACAGTGACATTGACAGTGATGGGCGGACAATTTGGACGGCGGGCAGCTGTGTGGGAGGTGACAGTGGGGTGAGAAGAAGAGGGGTTGAGTTTTCAGGGGGCTTGTGCTCATAGCGTTCTCTTGTTGAAAGCAAGCCTGCAGTGAAAAGGGCCCTGGCTTCATTTGTGTGTTTGAGAGTGGGGTGATGGTTTTGGGGGTGGGGCTGGAGGGGGGATCCAGGGGATTCTGGGGCTCCGGTGCGTGTGTTGGCTGTTGGGTTCAAGCTGTGTTTGCATGGTGTCATTCTGCACCATTAATGATTAATGCTGCTGAGTATTAATCGGCTATAGGTGTGAATAATAATAATAATAATAATAATAATAATAATAATAATAATAATAATAATAATAATAATAATGGCCGAGTATATCACTGCCATGTAACACATCGCTGCTTGTATTTCAAAATTTCTACTCTTTGTTTTTCCCATCATTTAATAGTTAATACCATACTTGATTGATCAATTGATTGATTGATTGACTGACTGGTTGATTGATTGATTGATACTTCATTAGTCATAAATGTAAAGAGTACAGTAAGACATTTAGGCTAAAAGGATAACACAAAAAAGTCCTGGGGACTTGTTTCCGTTGTGGTCATGTACAATTCATCAACATAGCAGAATATTGACAGATTAATACATATCATCAACAAATACAAATTACTATTATGGACAAAGGAGAAAAAGGAAAAACAGCATCAGTGAATTAATCAAATCTGTCAGGCACACGTGGAAAGGACTCAGGATACAGACACAAAGTCACAGAAACTGGTTTTTATTCCAAAAACTTCAAAACAGGCAAGGGGCAGGCAAAAAACAAAAACTGTAGAAGGCAAGGGTCAAAATCCAAGGCAGTCAGTGAGGGCAGAAGTACCGGCAAGGGCTTGGCAAAAATCGTGGTCTAGGAGAAGCAAAAACAGAGGTCAGACAAGGCTTGAATATGGCTTTGGTGCTTGGAAGGTCACAAGACAATCTGGCAGAGATTGCAGAGAGACTGAGTCTTAAATACTGTGGGCATGATTGCAGGGGATAGAATGCAGGTGGTTCAGACACACCCACACTCCCACTCAGACTGTGACAGTACCCCTCCTCCTACGGGCGCCACCTGGCGCCCCATCCACGGCACCGGGGTTGTCACGGTGAAAATCATCGATGAGGGAATGATCCAGGACAAACCTGGACGGGATCCAACACCTCTCCTCTGGTCCAAAGCCCTCCCAGTCAGCAAGGTACTGGAGACCCCTGCCCCTAGGGCGAACCTTCAGTAACCGCCTGACCGTAAACACCTCTCCACCGTCGACGACCCTGGGAGGCGGAGGGGGCTTGGATGGGGGGGAGAGAGAGCTGAGAACAATAGGCTTGACTTGGGAAACATGAAAGGCCGGGTGAACACGTCGCATGGGCCGAGGCAGTGAAAGTCTTACTGTAGAGGGATTGATGAGTTTGGCAATGGGAAAAGGCCCAACAAACCTTGGTGCCAGCTTACGAGACAGGACCCTCAGAGGCAGATTCCTGGAGGAAAGCCAGACTTTCTGTCCTACACGGTAGCGGGGTGCTGCAGAGCGGCGTCCGTCAGCATGCTTCTTGAAGTAGGCCACCGACTGCAACAGACGGGCTCGAGCCCGCTTCCAGGTCTGCCGACACCGTCGAACAAAAGCCTGGGCTGAGGGGACCGCCACCTCCTCCTCCTGTGCAGGAAACAGTGGAGGCTGGTAGCCTAGGCAACACTGGAACGGGGACAGACCAGTACCTGTAGTGGGAAGTGAGTTATGTGCATATTCGACCCAGGGAAGCATCCTACTCCAGGATGTGGCGTCGGAGGAGGTCATGCACCGGAGTGCCACCTCCAGGTCCTGGTTGGCTCTCTCTGCCTGGCCATTGGTCTGGGGATGAAAACCAGAAGACAGGCTGGCAGAAGCGCCAATGAGTTTGCAAAACGCCCTCCAGAATTGAGCAGAGAACTGGGGTCCCCTGTCAGAAACTATATCCTGGGGTAAACCATGAAGCTTAAAAACATGAGTGATTAGCAGTTCTGCTGTCTCCTTGGCCGTGGGCAACTTAGTCAGGGGAATAAAATGAACTGCTTTGGAGAACCTATCAACAACAGTAAGTATGCAATTGTTACCGTCGGAAACAGGCAGACCAGTAACAAAATCAAGGGCTATGTGGGACCAGGGTCGGCGGGGAACAGGAAGGGGTCTTAGAAGGCCAGCCGGGGGTCGGTTGCTGTGCTTGTTCCGGGCACATGTGTCACAGGCTGCTACAAACTGCTTCACATCCTCCCTCATGGATGGCCACCAGAAGCGCCGCTTAATGAAGGCCATAGTTCGTGCCACCCCTGGGTGACCCACCAACCTGGAGCCATGTCCCCAGGTCAACACTTTTGGACGAACAGATGTGGGGACAAAAAGGCAGTTAGGAGGATCATTACCCGGGCCGGGTTCCTGATTCTGGGCCCTCAGAACCTGCGACTCAACATCAAAGAGTGCAGCCCCAACAATCAGCTCAGGAGGCAGAATAGGCTCAGGGACCAAAGGCTCCTTCTCTGGAGAATAGATCCTGGACAGGGCATCCGGCTTAGTATTCTTTGAGCCTGGGCGATATGACAGGGTGAAATTGAAACGTGAAAAAAACAGAGACCATCGAGCTTGGCGGGAATTAAGGCGTTTAGCTGACTTGATATACTCAAGGTTTTTGTGATCAGTCCAAACGATGAAGGGCAAGGCCGCTCCCTCAAGGCAGTGGCGCCACTCCTCAAGAGCCAGCATCACTGCCAGCAGTTCACGATCTCCTATGGTGTAGTTGCGCTCAGGGGGAGACAGACGATGAGAGAAGTAGGCACAGGGGTGCAGTTTGTTGTCCTTAGTGGCTCTCTGGGACAGCACACCACCCACTCCGGTCTCTGAGGCGTCAACCTCCACAACAAACTGCCTAGAGGGATCAGGGACAGTTAGGATAGGTGCAGTGGAAAAACAATGCTTGAGCTTAGAGAAAGCATCCTCAGCCTGAGGATTCCAGCGGAAAGGTACTTTGGGCGAGGTCAAAGCCGTGAGTGGGGCAGCAACGGTACTGTAGTTGCGTACAAACTTGCGATAAAAATTGGCAAAACCTAAAAACCCTTGGAGATCACGCCTTGTGGCTGGTCTGGGCCAATCAGTGACAGCTTTTACCTTGGCAGGATCTACATGAAGTTGGCCGGCACTCACAATAAACCCCAAAAATGGCACTGTGCTCTGGTGAAACTCGCACTTCTCTGCCTTTACAAAGAGACGGTTCTCCAGGAGGCGTTGGAGAACCTGCCTGACATGGTGTCTGTGCTCTTTGAGAGAGGGAGAAAAAATCAAGATGTCATCCAAGTACACAAAAACAAAACGGTTCACCATGTCTCTCAGCACATCATTGACAAGGGCCTGGAAAAAAGCAGGAGCATTAGTCAAACCAAAGGGTAAAACAAGATATTCATAATGCCCTGTGGATGTGTTAAAAGCAGTTTTCCATTCATCTCCCTCTCTTATCCTCACAAGGTGATATGCATTACGTAGGTCAAGTTTAGTAAAGACATGTGCACCCTGCAATAGTTCAAAGGCAGTAGACATGAGTGGCAATGGGTATCGATTCTTGACAGTGACATCATTTAGACCTCTGTAATCGATGCATGGTCTTAGGGAACCGTCCTTCTTGCCAACAAAAAAGAAGCCAGCACCAGCAGGGGAGGACGATGGGCGGATTATGCCTGCGGCCAGGGACTCCGAGATGTATTTGTTCATCGCCTCAGTTTCTGCATGTGAGAGGGAATAAAGGCGCCCCTTGGGGGGCATGGCTCCTTCCAGGAGGTTAATACGACAGTCATATGGCCTGTGAGGTGGAAGGGAAACAGCACGGGACTTACTAAAAACTGTCTTTAAGTCCAGGTACTCAGGAGGGACAGAGGACAAATCTGGGAACTCCTCAGTTCTGTCTGGCTCCAGGGGGAGAGAGATGGCAGCTGAAGTTAGGCAGTGAGAGTGGCAAAACTGGCTCCAACTCATAATAGTGTTATCAGCCCAATTAACATGGGGGTTGTGGACTGACAGCCAGGGAAAGCCTAGGACAATGGGGACATGAGGGTTATCCATAACATGAAAAGATAAGCGTTCAGAATGATTTCCAGAAATCCGCACCCCAACAGGCTCTGTGACATGAGTAATACGTGTGAGACTCCGTCCATTAATGGCACTAGTCATCAAAGGCTGTTCCAGGGGAAGCATAGGAATCTTCAACTGACGGGCTGTGTCCGCGCAGATGAAACTCTCATCTGCCCCGGAATCTATGAGGGCTGTGAGGGGGTGAGCACCATCAGACAGTAACAGCATAATGGGTAAATAAGAACGTTTGGCAGGGGAATTACCTTGAGCAGTGCCCACCAGAAGCCCTGCTTCTAATGATGGGCGTCGGCTTTTAATGGACACTTGAGGCAGAGATGGCCAACCTGGCCACAGTAGAAACAGGCGTTCTCCTGGCGGCGGCGCATGCGCTCCTCTGGGGACAGCTTGGCACGGTCTATCTGCATGGGCTCTGGAGGGGGGGCTGCCTCCTGGGGAGGCGACGACAGAGAAGCAGCAGTGGTGGGCCGTGGGCGAGGTCGGAAAAAACTCCTCTCAGAGTGGCGCTCCCTGAGTCGAGCGTCGACCCTGCCGGACAGCTTCACCAACTCCTTGAACTCAGTTGGCAGCTCCTGTGACACCAGTTCATCCTTCACAGCATCAGACAGACCACTCAAGAAGGCATCATACAAAGCGGTGTCTCCCCACCCACACGAGGCAGCCAGAGTACGGAAATCAATGGCATAATCAAAGACTGATCTGCTGCCTTGCTTAAGCTGCAGCAACTGCCTGGCAGCATCCCTGCCGGAAACAGCACGGTCAAAAACCTCCTTCATTTCTTTGGTAAAGTCATTGTAATTAGCACAAATAGGGTCATCAGAATCCCATATGGCTGTTCCCCACTCCCGAGCCTTGCCAGTGAGTAAAGTTATTATGTAGGCCACCCGTGAACGTTGTGTAGGGAAGGCTGAGGCCTGTAGCTCTAAAATCAATGAACACTGGGACAAAAAGGAACGACAGTTTCCAGGCTCACCGTTGTAGGGTTGAGGTGGGGGCAGTCTGGGTTCTCTGGCAGTAGGTTGAGGAGCATCAGGCTGTTTAGACAGGGCGGAGGCAGACTCATCAGTGGTCGAGGAAGTTTGCAGACACAGCTGTTGCATTTGAGCGGAGAGGGCCTGGACAGAATCAGCCAAAGTATTCAGGTTGTGGCCCACTTGCTGTATACCCTTCTGCTGGTCATGGAGCAAGGCTCCATGTTCACGCACTGCTGCCTGCATGGCATTCATGTCTGCTGAGTCCATCATGGCCAGATTGTAATGTCAGGCACACGTGGAAAGGACTCAGGATACAGACACAAAGTCACAGAAACTGGTTTTTATTCCAAAAACTTCAAAACAGGCAAGGGGCAGGCAAAAAACAAAAACTGTAGAAGGCAAGGGTCAAAATCCAAGGCAGTCAGCGAGGGCAGAAGTACCGGCAAGGGCTTGGCAAAAATCGTGGTCTAGGAGAAGCAAAAACAGAGGTCAGACAAGGCTTGAATATGGCTTTGGTGCTTGGAAGGTCACAAGACAATCTGGCAGAGATTGCAGAGAGACTGAGTCTTAAATACTGTGGGCATGATTGCAGGGGATAGAATGCAGGTGGTTCAGACACACCCACACTCCCACTCAGACTGTGACACAAATCTACCTCCTCTAGTTGTGGTCTTCTGTTATAAGATATTGTCAGTTTTGAAAGAAACCAGTGATTCCATCCTTCCATCATCATACCAGAGTGTCGAGTAAAAGTAGTGAAAATAGACGATCTACGAGCTTACAATGCGTCACTTGTTTCAATTTCCAGCAGTGTTGATTTCGTCGACTAAAACTATAACGAAAAATAACCGTCACTACCTTTTTTCACTGACGAAAACTAAATGGAAACTAAATAAAAGTTAAGCTATATGATGACTAAAACTAAGACTAAATATATTGACAATTTCGTCAACAAATAAAAACTAGACTAAAATGTCAGGAAGGGACTAGTGGACAAGAGATCCAGTATAAGTAATTTTACACTTGGTCGCATCTTACACTTGGTCGCACTTGGTCACAAGCTCACAACGCGTCGTGCTGCGACGCGTTGTGAGCTTGTAGATCGGCTAATTTCAGCATCGAGGCCCGCCAAAATACATTTTAGGTAAAATCAGCTAAATCAACTGTAGATTTAGTCGACTAAAATCGTATTATATTTAGTCGACTAAAACTAGACACTAAAACATTCCAGGCGACTAAAATGTGACTATAAGTGAAAAAAGAAATGCTGCCAAAAACCACCACTGGTTGGCCCCTGGGCCGTGCATGCAGCAGATGGGACCGCAGAGGGCCCACCTGAGTGGAGCTTCAACATGTCTGCTTCACATTACCTCTCCCTCTGCATCCACAATGTGGCTCACATTATAGGGAGCTGCACCACGTGGCGAGATCGGAAATTGATTCAGAGAGTGTGTATTGTTGAAGTGTTGAAGGGATTGACCTAATTATCTGATCTGTTGTACCTATACCCACTCCCCCCCCCCCCCCCCCCCCCCCCAAGATCTGATTTAGAAAATAATCTAAATGTCTTTGACAGAGTGGAGGCCTTGGTGAAATTAATTTTCCTACAATAGCTGACACGGAGCCAGATGGTCCCTCATATCCCGTGTCAGCGCGACACAGCGTGAGGCCGTCCAGTCCAGACTGTCACTCACGACTCTCATGATCCGTTCTGTATGCCGAGAACAAAAGAGTTTATAGGAAAATGATTTTCAGCTTAAGGAGACGAGGTAAGAGTATGGATTTCGACTATACGCTCTCCAGCTGTAACAATGGCCGTCCTATTCGGGGGCTGACTATAGGGGAAACGCTCTGCATCATGCATAGCTTGGAACCGCTTCAACATGGGTCCAAATTTGTTGCTACCAATCGGCTATAGCATAAAACAAGAACTGCACTCTGTCGAGTGCATACTTGCTTGTTGCACACTAGTAGGCCATAAATGGCCAACTAGTGCGCAAGCAGAGCGCGCAAGTCCTTTCGACCGCTGTAAACTGTCAAATCTCAGTATCTCTGTGAAGGAACGTTTGAAATGTATAATTTTTAGATGTAACTATTTGCTAGCTACCTACTTTATGCATATAAACACCTAGTATTATTAAGTATGATTCAAGTTTCTATCTATATAAGTTTGGGTGAAGAGCTAGTCATACATATACACACCACGTACTCTGGTCCCAGCAGATCAGGCACAACTTGCTATTTTATTTTTACTGATTATGTATATAGTATACGTATGACTAGCTCTAAATGATGACGTAAGAGATATGGTCATTTGTGGTCGTTTGGTCCCAGCAAAGCAGGCATATACTATATAGGCATATACTCTATACTACTGTATAAAGTGTGTAGTTGTAAGTTGATTAGCGGTATACTGTGGTTACTTTGCGCCAAAAACCGTGACAGCTGTCCCGCCATTTGATGTTTATGCAAGAAAACAGCTAATCTGTGCCTGGTTTGCTGGGACCAAATGACCACAAATGACCATATTTCTTACGTCATCATTAAGAGCTAGTCATACATATACACACCACGTACTCTGGTCCCAGCAGATCAGGCACAATTTGCTATTTTATTTTTACTGATTATGTATATAGTATACGTATGACTAGCTCTAAATGATGACGTAAGAAATATATATAGTATATAGGCATATACTATATACGTATACATATATACTCTATACTGTATAAAGTGTGTAGTTGTAAGTTGATTAGCGGTATACTGTGGTTACTTTGCGCCAAAAACCGTGACAGCTGTCCCGCCATTTGATGTTTATGCAAGAAAACAGCAAATCTGTGCCTGGTTTGCTGGGACCAAATGACCACAAATGACCATATTTCTCACGTCATCATTAAGAGCTAGTCATACATATACACACCACGTACTCTGGTCCCAGCAGATTAGGCACAATTTGCTATTTTACTTTTACTGATTATGTATATAGTATATGTAATGGCGGGACAGCTGTCACGGCGGAAGAGACCGGGCGAAAACATTACTTGCGCGCTCTGCTTGCGCAAGTAATAATCTGTCTGTCGTCGGTCCGTCTGTCCATCAGTCCACATCCGTCCATCCGCCCATCCGTCAAACTTTCTAATGCTGAATACAAAACCTTTGATGGATATCACAATCTTTATTTAAAATACAAACCAGTAACCCTTACAGTGTAAGGCTTACACCCATTATAACTAAAAAATACATCACATGGATGCACCTGGGACGTATCCTCAGTGATGTATCCTGAGGTCAACAGGGTTTCGGGTCTACCAACATCACACCCCTCACTCAGGCCACCCAGCTTGGGTTGATCAAATCCCGACTTCTAATTAGTTGGCCGTCATCCCCCAGCCTGCACAGGCATGTACTAGATTCTCTATTATTTCCCTCCACACCAAATCTCTTCGCCGAGAATAGCTGACAAGCTTGGCTATCTTTGGCAAAAGCACCGCACCCAGAGACGTTAGTGTAGCCTAATATCTCTAAATAGATGGTTTTATTTATTTATCAAAATGTTGGAAAAGGAACAAAAAATAATAAAAAGCAGTATATCTCTGCTGTCTGGAAGAAACCACCTAACTCCAAAACATCAGGAAATGAAACAATGGAGTTAGGCGTTTTTTGTTTTCCTTTAACCAACACACGTAAAGGGTGTTCAGTAGCATTGATTCATGAAAAGAAAGCAAAAGAAATACAAACCCTCAAAAAATTGAGTTAGGGTCACGACCCAGTGTTTGGGAAACAGAGCTGTGTATATAAACAGTGCTATACTGTACATGACCACATGGGCCAAGACAAATATGCAGGTGAAGTTCATGTTGAGAGCACGCAGTATCAGCTTTAATCAAAGCACTGGAAGAAAAGGCTCTCCTCTTTGCCCTGGTCCTGGATGTGGACAGACCCAAGGGCAAGGGTGCAGGAGAGGGTGACCCACATCTTATCAGCACACTGACCAACAGGAAGGAACAAAGCCTAATGTCCACACGCAGCGCCAACATTTAGACTGAGCACACACAGACATGTGTACACACTCAAACATGCACCATGGACGCATACGTGTGCGTACATATATGCACCAATGCATGCATGCAGGTGAGCTCTCTCTCTCTTGCATGCACACACTCACGCCCTTGACAGCCTGCATACCGATCACTTTGCCTGAGAAAGAAGTAAATAGGAAATATCTGCTATTAGCTAAAAGACTTAGGGCTGGATTTTGAAAGTGGTAAAACCCATGTGGTAATACATAAATTGGCCTCGCTCTGCGCCCAATCGTATTATGGAAGCCTTATCGCCCGTGTTGAACGCACACATATGGCATACGACGTTCCTGAATATTTTAGCATTGTGGGAGTGTCCATATTTTAATTATTTTCGCTTTGCGCAATTTGCTATTAAGCCCCTTGACCTAAAAACACTTACCGCATAATGATAAGACGTGGGTCTGACCACCTCTTAAATGCAAAAAGCACTGTTTGATTTTACACTTGAGCGGCTCTGGGAGGCTGCTGGAGTGTTGCCATGTCTGTTTATTATAAGCGGCTTCTTTTTCTGTAAAGTTGCTTGTAAATATTGGTTGGTAGTTGTACTAGTTGTGGTTGCTTTTCTTGTTTCTAAAGTGGTTATTTGGGCTTTTCTCCTAATGTTGTTTAAACCAGTGATCCTCACACAGCACATTCCCATGTCAAGGATCCCCAGATGAATGCATTTGCCCAACTAAGGATGGCTAATCCAATTTTTTTTTTTTTTTTTCCAAGATTACTTTTGAAAATAGTAGATCTACCAGCTCACAATGCATCACATTCATTCATTAAAACTATGAACTCTAACTGCAGGGGGATATATAATGATCATTATAACAATGTGCAGGACAATATTTAAAAAGATGGAAGAACCTTATATTTGTGGACAATCAAAATATGTTTTTTATTTGAATGTGGTGTCATTAAAATTAATCTGGATATGGCAGACTCACTATCTAGAAAATAAAAACATGGCACTTCATTTAAAATAGGTTACAGACCCCTGTTATATGCACTTCTTTTGGGATTATTGTTATAGACCTATTTACTTGTTTCTATGAGACATGGCAACAGCACCCTTTTCTGCGTCTTTAGTTGGTAAAAATGTTGAGATTAGAAACGGCCATAATTCTTTCATTTCTCAACCTTTCATACGCTGCATCACACCCGATTCAAGTCTTCTTCAATCAAATGCTACGACGAGCGAAGACCATATACCATCGGGGCCACAGGCACAGCATTACGCAGCAGCATTCAACTCATTCCTTCATCGTGACTTGAATGAAATAAAATATAATAAACGTTATTTTACTGGTGTTTTTCAATAGAAACAAATTATTTTGAGGCATAAAGGTGACAGCATGCAGTGCAATAGGAATAATTAACCCAAATGTGACAAAGTCATGTCATGTCTTCTATGGTGCCAGCCTGAAGAAATGTAATACCACGATCCCCAAAGCGCGCATTCCGTATGTGACATCAGCTGACTGGTAAAGAGAATAGTACGGACAAGTTGATTGGGTATGTCTCAAACACTCCTTAAACACTCCCATGACTAATTCAACGCCGTTTTGTGCAATCCACGGGGTGTCGAAAGCGCTTCTTAACCCTTTTACTGCTGCCATTTATTGAGAAATTAGGACCTAATTCATGCCAGCATTTTTTTAATTTGAGCTCTTATTTTGAAAAGCCACATTTTGCCTCAACCGGAAGTGAGCTTATCCCTGCCAGCTTTACGTTGCCAAGACAACCTTTGTTTACATGATCGAAAAATGCCGGTACATTTTTGCACTCCACAACGTCGGCTCGTGCCGTCAAAGAAACGCTGTTTTGACCAAAAATGCCATCTGGGACAAGGAATAGGAGATACAGGCGATTGAAAGAAACGGATAGAATGGATTCTTATGGCGACGGTGAATTAATATGAACGATCCAGTGCAGTGCTAACAACAGTGCTAGCTAACCGGCTAACGTGAGTAGCATTATGGCTTGATCAATCATATGCACTAATAAAGGGCAATTGCCGAAGGGCTTCGGCAATGGCAGCAAGCGTTAATATCAAATTAATGCTTCAATTGCCGAAGGGCTTCGGCAATGGCAGGAAGACGGTTAACATGCCCAAAATTGCTATATGACATTCCACACGCCCCCAGCTCTAAAAACTGTAATATTATATGTAATATTATTGGAACTGGATAATCGACCCCATACTGTCTGGTTTACTTGGACATGTCAAACATGACTTCAGTTCATTAATTCCATTCACGCAGGGTTGCCGAGGGCATGTGAATTCGGGTCCTAAGTTTAGGGGACACTATATGCCAGCGCAGCAAAAAGAAAATGTAAGTTTTTAAAAACGAGTCCGTCTCACCCTGAGAGAACTGCCCCCACCTCCCTGCTCCTTGAGCTTGACGGCCCAGGGGTAAGAAGCCCCCAGCAGAATGCTGATAAGTCTAACCCGCCATTCAACTGGCACTCCGGTTCATATTTTTGTGGAGGTCCATTGACTTTCTCCTTTTCAGGCTCCCTTTAATCCCTGGGTCTGTGTCCTCGGTGGCTCTCCACAGAAGGGCTATTATTCGGGGCCTTATTACTGCGCCCCTCGCGGCTTATCTCCTTCCTGGTGACAGTCTTTTCAAGCCTCTCCCTAATGACCTGGGGAAGCTCACATGCTCAACTTCCCAGGGCTGCGAGGGCCCTGCTGATGTCAGAGGGGGGACGGCCCCCATGCGGGCCGCGCTCTCCTGGTCCGCATGGCATGCAGAAGAAAGGAAAGCGCGCGAGAGAGAGAGAGGCACGAAGGGGTCTCTCAGTCGCTGCGGCCTCCGACGGCACTCATGCTCTCGCCTCCATCGGTCCTCCCCAGCCTGCTGTCCAGATGCCGCGGACGCCGGATGACTGTCTGCAACCAGGTTCCGTTGGGGGTTCAGGTTCCATTCTGATTCAAATTAACTCAGACACTCAGGAGTTGCTATGGGACGAGGATGGGGTGATGAGAGTGTACCTTTGTTTTGTGTGTCATTCAGTTGGAATGAAAAGAGTTGGATGTGCCACGGTGACGTGATGGAGGGGAAACAACTCGTTGGGCGTGTAAGAGAATCCTCTCCGAATGTCCTCGCCTCACCCCCCGAAACAAAGTGATGTCATTTCTTTTTTCCTTTTCTTTTCTTCACAAGTCCCAGTAACAAACTGATGTTAATATTCAGGAGTGCTCTGTTGGCACCGCAATGTGATGCACTCTGTATTTCAAATTAGGCTTGATTAAAAAAGTCCTCTATAGTCGACCATTCATCTTTGTCAGGGGAAAGTATAAGGGGATTGGATTGCATTTATATGAGTGAACGCTTTTCATTCTGCTTACACGGAATTCCTTGTCCCAGTAAATGAAAAGAATGGAACCCCCCGGCAGGCCCTCCTCTCCATACAAACAGCACCTCCAACAACACCCTTCAACTCCTCCAAAACCTTGTGCAACGATCTACAGCAAATATCATGCTTGGGGCCCGGGGGGGGGGGGGGAGCCATTGAAGGGCAGGCACCCCGAGCCCCTCATTCAGATGCATTTCCAATCACTCCCGACGGTATAGGAATAGAGGCGGTGGGCGTTTGTGAGCGAACACGGTATCCCGCTAGGTGCGCCATCTAATTATCATCACAATCTTCCTGCTTAACTCCACAAGCTGCCTTAGAGGGGGCTCAAAGAGCATGGCTGTCCATTACCCTGATAACTCAGAGACGGGCCCCTGCATGAGCGGTCTATAGAAACAGTATGCACTCGCAAAGTGAATTTTCATTACATTTTCTCACTTATACTGCAGCAGCAGTCATGACAAACGGACGCGTTTTGGCTACACACAGTGTTTGCCCCGCCTATATAGGTGGATGTGACCTATATTGCTTTTTTTGCATTAATTCATTGTCAATCACATTACAATACACAATATACAACTGAAAACATGCCTTTACAACAATACAAAGTCTAAACATTAAAGGGACACTGAAAATATATCAAAAATATTATGTTAATGAAGTTTAGAAGATTTAGAACACTTTCCTGGGGGTCTTTATGTGTGTAATATGTTATAGATATTTTAGATTTTTGCAGTGAGCCCAGTGATGACACTGGGCTCACTTCCTGGACAACATGTCTCAGTAACACTAAATTAAGCTCCACCCATGCGGCAGAATGCCGCTGGGGCAGCATTTCCGGGAATCTGGCCGACGGGGCAATCTGCCGCATGGGTGGAGCTTCATTTCCATCCACCAGCTGTCTAAAAACCCGGAAGAGACGCCGGCAGACAGCTTCTTTTGTACGCGCATGGAATCTTAGGTGTGCTTACACTGTAAGACAGCCCTATATCCACAAGGAGGATCAATGCACCAAAGCATTTTGGGAATTGTAGTCCAGGAAGGAAGTGAGCCCAGTGTCGATGACATCAGAGACACTGGGCTCACTGCTTTAACCCTTGGCCTACAATTCACGGAAAAAACGGAATTAATCAAAAAATCTAAACCTCCCGTTAACGGAAAAAACGGAATGACAATCAATATCAGTTATCGCGGGGTCAAAAGAGCAAAAAATTATATGTTTTCGCTAATATCACTAATGTTGGATGTAATTTACCAAAAAACGGCCGAAATCCACGTGATCGTGCGCTATCGTGCACGCGCGCCGTCTCTATGTGCCGCTGTAAAAAATGTGATATTTTGCGATCTTTTGGGGTTGATTTGAGGTTCATTTGACTTAGTTATGAAAAATATAGCATTAGCTTAGCAATCCTGACCAGCCAAGCTATTGACTAGGGTCAAAATACTACAGGATGTTGTTGATCGTTGAACCGGAAGTGACTTAGGAAGATCCGTCTATTTTAGCCAAAATCAGCATAATGATGCTTTCCCGCCATCTGGTGGCGAATCGAGAGAATACATTTGCAATGAATGAAAAAAACAAAACATCTCTTCAATCCACCAGATCTTTCTTGTATGTTAAAACGATGAATTAAAAATATGCCAATTTGTTACCCAAACAAAAAAATTGGGACTGGTAGTCCAAGGGTTAATACAGTAGATACATACGTTTTGCAAGTAATAATTCCCCTTCTGCTAGTCTTTAAAGCAAACTACAAACAAATACTCTTATCCAAAACGTAGTAGTTTAATTTGCAGTTGGCTACATGTGTGAGTAGATCTGCAGATGGGTTGTTAAATAACTTATGCATATACTGTATGTATGTACTGCATGTAACTTTGTATTTAAGCATCTATTTGAATGTATTACTGGTATTGTTTTGTTTATATTTAATGTCTGATTCTTCAAATTTCTCGATAAGCCTTTTGGCTTTTAACTTCTCCTGCACAATACAAATGCATGAATTTATTTTTTCCTGTTTTTAACCTTTTTTATATGTGAATAAATAAAACCTAAACCTTCATGATCGTCCCCTTCCCCTTCTACACAGCTGAACTTTGAAGGCACATTGACAGAGACGTGCTGCCATCTCACGAACCCAAGGATCATGGGAAACGTGACACAGGTGTGCTCCAGTTCTTCTCTGCATATGGCATGCAGACCAGACCCACTGTCCCCGAGGGCGGATAGGTAGAAGATGACAGCCCTTTGGTGCATGCGTCTCTGAATCGTAAAGTACTTAAGACCTTGGGAAAACATGTTGAATTGGTCCAATTAAGCAAGTAATGACTTTAGTGAAGCTATTTACAGCACCGAAAAGGGCAGGAGACATGCAAGGGCAAAGCCCTGGAGGTGATACTGTAAGCAATGGGTGAGATCTGCCTGCATAATCCCCCCGCCTCCTTTTTCTCCTCCCTATGGCCCCATCTGGTTCACCTTTAGAGCGGTGAGAAAAATACACTGCATTACTGTACTGCTCTGTGAGCGCACCATAAAGAATATTATAGGAGGATTAATGAGGCTCATTATCTCTACAAACAAGTGTATGGGATTTTGGGGGATCTTTGCGAGAAACAGAGAATGACTCAGACAACGTGGGCCTGTCTGGCATAGTGGGAAACTGTGATACGAGAGGTTCAAAGGTTTGAGAAAAACTATTTACCTTTTTGGAGACATTTGCAGAGTGCCTTCCGAGTTGCGACCCCGGACAAGACAACCACCGTCTTTGTCACTTTCAACCTCGCATGCCTCATTTTCAAACATTTTCAGAAATAGCATAAATAGCTGATCTGCACTTCAACCCTTTGTGAGCTTGTAGATTGTATTTCTTTGGGACACAGTATAGGGCTTAAGTGGTTACAACTATCAGTTCACTCACGGAAAGGTTCCTGTCAGCAGAACCCCGTGTGGAATCTGCAAAAGCCTCTTGAGTGGACCCACCAGTGCCCTTTAACCCAGTGCTTTGGGTCTTAGTTGGTGCTTTTTAGCTTTGCCTAAACCCACTTTTAATTACCCCCCCGCCCCTTACATCAACATGGGTGCTGAGGAGGGGGACAAAAGAATGCACAAGCACAAAAAGTGAGGTAATGTGGCAAATGCACCAAAGATGTGCTCTCTGTGAAAGAACAATCCCTCAGAGAACCCAATCAGCGCCGGCTCACACCGCGCACGCACACACACACACACACACACACACACACACACGCACACGCACAAAACTTCAACAAAGAATCTCCACATTAGTGAATGGAGAAGGATTACTCTCAAGAGTACCAAACAAGCTGTCACATTCGGTGGAAATCCAGTTACCGGTGGGAAACGATTTGAGACCGGTGTAAACTAAGTAGCTTCACTTCAGAATGTTTAACCACGTGAACCCTATAATTCTGGGGAGGAACATGTTCACGGAAATAGCAGATCTACACAGTACAAGCAACACGCAACACCTTGTGAGCCTTATATAGATCAGCTATTTTCAGCAAAGCGATTTGGTATAGAGCACTGGTTCTCAACGTCGGGTCCCGAGACCACCAAATTAACCCTTAAGTCTAACTCTGAGAGTGTACAAATGGAACCAATTTGGCCCTTTATTGGAATGGACATTTGGTTCCATTTACACATTCTCTGAGTTAAATTAACACAAAGGATCCTATACAGTGTAGTTTGTGGTGCCAAAGATTAAAGTACAAAAAAGGGGGGTTCGTGGCCTATAATGCATATTTAACTGGGGGTTCTTGAAATGCAAAGGTTGAGAAGCACTGCTATATAGAGGGGTAGAAAGGAGGGTGCCAAGTACAGACCCATGGGGTACCCCGGGCAGCTATACTGTAAGTATAGTGTTAAAGTGTGTGGCACATTTATAAAGGCTATTATCATCTTTATGCCCCAGTAGCTACATTTATGAGAGGCACAGTAGACAGCAAAGGGCTTAAATGTTGCTTAAAGGGATTTTCCACCACATACAATGACAATGAATACACAGGAAACAATGCAGTGTTGCTATTACAAAACCAATGTAAAATAAATAAATAAAACATGTTCCCGTTTAAGGAAAAGAGCACAAGAAAACTCTTTCCTGTGGGATATAGAGAGGAATCGCAATTCAGCAGCTTTTGTTCATCTCATTTCAGCATCGTCTTTATCCTCGGTGTGTTTGAACAGGGGGAAGAAAGAATAAAAACTAATCCACAATTATCACGTCAATACTCATAACCGCTTATGTTGACGTGAAAAGCCCCAATGTGACACAACACAGTGGTTTATTTGCTGAAAGGAACACAGAGCCCCTGAATGAGCGCGATTATGAACGAGATTACAACTTAAAACTTATACATATTTGGTTACCCTAATCGTGCCAAGTCAGCAACACACAGCAGGATCAGAGACACCGGGCCTTGTCCTCCATGGTGATGGACTTACACCTGATTTGTGCCCATCTACAAGCTCACAATACGATGCGTTGTGAGCTTGTGGAGCGGCTATGTTCGATGCACGCCACCAGCACCGCAAACTAAAGTATAAATCTGTCCGTTAACAGCTGTTGGTTATGGATCCTGACAAGTCGGGATGAGCGAACTACAGTATAGCCTCGGGACTGTGTTTTCTTTGCACTGTAACAAGCAAGCATCAAAGACAACAGAATGGAAGCCAGGGGATGGGGGCAGGGGGGAGGGGGGGTGGGTGAAGAATAATGGAAAGTGTTTTGACATCCAGGTTTAAGTAATTATTGGATTTAGATAAGGTTGGGGATTTCCATCCGATGTCAGGTTAAACAAACACAACAGCAGATTGTGTTCCGTTCCTCCACCAGCAGCAGCATATAGGAAGGAGTTCTATCTGCCCCACTAGCCTGGAGGAGGCCGCCCGCCCGGGGCTGCAAGCATGCTAACATTACATCATGGATGTGATGATCGCACAGGGAAAGAGGGAACAATGGAAAAATGCATGTCAGTACAGTAACAGCACAGCCTTCTGTACAGCCTGTACTGTATACCGCTTCCCTGAGGGTGTCACACTATCAGAACAGGAAGAATGTCATCCGGTAGTTTGTCAGATTTTTAACTACATAGATAGATAGATCTTTATTGTCATTGTAACATGTACAACGGAATTCAAAGTGCCAACCAATCAGTGCATCAGATCACAAAACAACATAAAAACTAAAACTATGAAACAACAAAACACACATGACTTCCTGCTATTGCACAACCCCTGTAGCACTAGGCATATATATTGCACAAAAACATGTAATTGTCTCCACCAGGCCGAAGGCATGGGGAGAGAGTATGTTTTGCACTCCGTCCGTCCGTCCGTCCGTCCGTCCGTGAACAGCTAATCTCGGCCACCGTTAACCCGGTCGATGCCATATTTTGCACACACACTCCCTGGATGCCAACCATGAACCTCTGCCCCAAACATTCCAGAACGGCCTGTTATAGCGCCACCAGGAGGCCGCTTTGTGCAAAACAAGTTTTTCAATGCCATATTTTGCACACACACTCCCTGGATGCCAACCATGAACCTCTGCCCCAAACTTTCCAGAACGGCCTGTTATAGCGCCACCAGGAGGCCGCTTTGTGCAAAACACGTTTTTGCACAGTACACCTACAGATTTTGTCCAAACATCACGCAAATTGCTACACAGTCTCTCTAGAGCCATTCAACGAAACGGGTCTTTCAGATTTATCAGACTCCATCCTGATTGGTTAAGATTGGCTTCCAAAGTTCACAGGAGTGCTCAGTTTCAAACAAAATGCTGCAAATCATGAACACATCGCGTGATTTCCGTGAAATTGTGCACCCACATTCCCACTAGGCCGAGGACGAAATGCCACATGAACAATTTCAACTCAGCCTCAAGGTGGCGCTATAACTGGCCAAAAAGTGTTTTTACCTCTAACTGCACGGATCTGTGGATAACCTGGTGGAGACCTGTGCCCGGAAGGGCACTTTTTCTAGTTGCAGCTGTAATTGCACAAACCCTTATTGCACTCAAGACAGCAGAAAAATGTATCGCAGCAACAGATCATTTCTTAGCAGCATTGAGTGCATACATAGATAGATAGATCTTTATTGTCATTGTAACATGTACAACGGAATTCAAAGTGCCAACCAATCAGTGCATCAGATCACAAAACAACATAAAAACTAAAACTATGAAACAACAAAACACACATGACTTCCTGCTATTGCACAACCCCTGTAGCACTAGGCATATATATTGCACAAAAACATGTAATTGCAGCTGTAATTGCACAAACCCTTATTGCACTCAAGACAGCAGAAAAATGTATCGCAGCAACAGATCATTTCTTAGCAGCATTGAGTGCAACTACCGCTGTGGAATAGAAGCAGTTACTGGTCCCTGACTTGATCATGCCTGATGGCAACAGTTGGAACAGTGAGTGACCGGCGTGGGAAGTGTCTTTCATAATGTTCTGTGCTTTTTTAAGACAGCGGGATCTGTGAAGATCTTCCAGTGTGATAAACCCTATTATGCTTTGTTGACCGTTGTGGGTCAACAAAGGGTTGGGTTGTGACTTGTGAGCTTGTAGGTCTGCTCTGTATTTTTCACAGAATGTTTTCTTATTACACAGGAATGATGGTGTGCACCTAAATAGTGATGGCAGTAGATTACTGCGGGACAATTATATTAAACACATTGCTTTTAATCATTGATATATTGCGCGGCTCGATCCGACTGTTCTACTTCCCTCTCCAACCTCTACCCCTAACTATATGGATCCCGCCGCTTCATGCACAAATTGTACTAATAACAATTGCAATAACCATGAGCATCTCCCTTTGAGTCATGCTGATTCTATTTCCATCTCCTGTCCGCTATCCATCCCTGTCCTCACTAGGACATCCATTCATATTTCCTGTAGACCCAAGACTCCTCCCACTAAATGTGATAGCAAGCTTAACCTTGCCTTGTTTAACATCAGGTCACTAACAAATAAGTCCTCCTCTGTAAATGATATAATCTTTAAAGAGAAGCTAGATATAATCTTTCTAACAGAGACATGGCTTGGCTCGGATGGAGCTGTTCTCCTAGCGCCAGCCTGTCCCGCAAACTACAGTTTTATTCACTCTGTTCGCGAGGCTAAGAAAGGAGGTGGACTGGCAATATTTTTTTCAGACACATTAAAATTCAAGGCTCTGACCCTGGGCAGCTTTACATCCTTTGAATACCAGGCCACTATATTACTTGGTCAATCCTCTATGCCAATGATTAGCATTTATCGCCCGCCAAAATGCAGTAAAGCAATATTTCTAACAGAAATATCAGAACTTTTATCTATCTGCTCCACTAACTATGACAGAACTCTTATCTCAGGTGATCTTAATCTGCACCTGGATGATGCTACAGATGCTGTGGCTATGGGTTTCTTAGAGTTATTGCACTCCTTTGAGTTTATCCAACATGTTGTTGGGCCTACACATAAACATGGGCACACTCTGGACCTGGTGATTTCCAGAGGGATGAACATCACTGTGGAAAGGACTATTGAAAGGCCTGAGCTATCAGACCACTATTTGCTGTGTTTTAATATGACTGTCTCTGATCTAGAGAAAAACATCACTGAATATACCATAACAAAGCATTTTTTTAGCTCTTCTGCAGCTGACGAGTTCTCTCGTCATCTGGGCCCCCCCCTGCCCGATACTCCCCCAGTAAATGTTATGGTTCAAATTTTTAATCTTAAACTAGAGTCAGCTCTTGATATAGTGGCTCCTTTGAAAACAAAAAAGAAACATAACACCAGAGTGACGCCCTGGTTAAATGAGCATACACGCTCACTGAAGCAAGAATGTCGTAGAGCTGAGCGAGCTTGGAGAAAAAATAAACTCACCACCCACCTAGAGATTCTTAAAAAGTCAACAGTCGCCTATAACAAAGCCTTGCGTCTAGCAAGGCAGGCATATTTCTCTGGCATTATTAACGAGAACAAGAAAAATGCCAGAGTCCTATTCTCTACCATTGATCGACTTTTAAACCCCCCCCAGTCCTACAAGCAGTCATTCCCGGCCTCTAAAGCTAAGTGTAATGAGTTTGCATGCTTTTTTGATAACAAAATCTTTAACATTAGAGCTGATATTATGAATGGTGCTGCTGCTAGCGCAAACCTTCAAACAGCAGCTAATGTTCCCAGGGTAGATCTCTCCAGGGGGAGCCTATTATCGTTTTGCGCAATTGATGAAGACGAACTCCGCAAAACCATATCACAGATGACATCTTCCTCCTGTTCATTGGATACAATTCCCACCACCTTCCTCAAAGAGGTCTTAGACAGTGTGATTGGAGATATCCTAAAAATTGTAAACTGCTCTCTACAATCAGGCGTCTTCCCAGACTCACTGCTGAAGACTGCCGTAGTTAGGCCCCTACTCAAGAAACACAATCTTGATCCCTCTGTTTTGGGTAACTATCGACCCATTTCAAATTACCCTTTCTGGGCAAGGTTTTAGAAAAATGCATCTCTCATCAACTGGATGTATTTCTACAGAACAATAATGTGCACAACAAATTCCAATCTGGCTTTAGGAAAAATCACAGCACAGAAACAGCACTTGTAAAAGTAATGAATGATCTTAGGGTGTCTGCTGACAAGAAACATGTATCCGTTCCCTTACTTCTAGATTTAACGGCTGCATTTGACACGATTGATCATTCAATTTTAATACAGCGTCTGGAGCACTGGATAGGCCTGTCTGGTACGGCCCTGTCCTGGTTCTCCTCCTACCTATCAAACAGAAGTTACTTTGTCAATCTAGCCGAGTTTGACTCAGACAAACACGACATCAGTTCCGGTGTTCCACAGGGCTCGATTCTTGGTCCTCTGCTGTTCTCCTTGTACATTCTGCCATTGGGCGAACTCATTACCAATCACGGAGTCAATTTTCATTTCTATGCTGATGATACCCAACTATATCTTTCTGTGGCCCCAGATGATCCCTGTGCTTTAGACCCGCTGTTGACCTGTCTGTCTAGCATCAAATGTTGGATGAGTGAGAACTTTCTCAAGCTAAATGAGGATAAGACAGAAGTTCTCATAATCGGTTCTAGCGAGCAGAAAGAATCAATAATAGGCAGACTTGGCAACCTGACTGTAGAAAGTAACAGTACAGTAAAGAACCTGGGGGTTATTATTGATTCTGAATTGAATTTTAATTCACACATTAATCATGTTACCAAGATTGCCTTTTCTTACCTTAGAAATATTGCACGAATCAGAGCCTATTTGTCCTTGGACGATGCAAAAACGCTAATCCACGCCTTTGTTTTTTCTCGGCAATGTGCTCTTGTCAGGACTGCCTAAGAAAACAACTGACAGACTACAACTTGTCCAAAATGCAGCAGCTAGAGTTGTAACTAGAACTAAGATGAGAGAACATATTACTCCAGTTTTATCACTGCACTGGCTGGCCTGCTCGCTTTGCCTAAAAAAAATGGCAACAAAAAAATACGGGGAAGCAGCTTTTTGCTTCTACGGGCCGTCGGCATGGAACAAGCTCCCACTGTACCTTCATCAGGCAGCCTCTGTAGACATTTTTAAAGCTCAGCTTAAGACCCACCTCTACAACATTGCTTTTAAGTGATCTTTATTTTTTTATTTTTTTTTATTCTGCTTGTTTTTAATGTCGTTGCCTTATTTTATCTGTTCTTATCTTTGTACCATTGTCCTATTGTTTTAACTGCTTGCCTGTTTTAATGCTGTTTTGTTTTGCTTTTATTATCTGTTCTGCTCTGTAAAGCACTTTGAGCTACATTTATGTATGAAAGGTGCTATATAAATAAAGTTTATTATTATTATTATTATTATTATTATTATTATTATTATTATTATTATTATTATTATTATTATTATTATTATTATTATTATTATTATTATGTCATGGCCAGCATAGGGATGCTATAGGCTAGGTTAGAAAATAGGGATCTACAAAGTCACAATGCATTGCAACATTGCAATGTAACTTAAAGGTTTCGTTTTTCTTAGTATCCAGAATTGTCTTTATTTTATTGTCTATAATGACGTAATACGGATGCCATGTTGAAAGTGGTTAAACACAAACCATCAAAGTAAGCAGGTGGAAAGTGGAAGTTTGAAGCGACCAACGGTTAGGCGAAGTCAATCCTAGATGGAAAGGGCCGGGGGTCCGCTCGCATAGGGTGGATTATTATTCGCAAACCTGTCTGAACAGGCCAGCTAGATTGCCCGGGCAGAGGCCTTTGTGCTGGTTCTGGACAACCGGCTATCTGATGGACTCGACACTGGGCACTGCACTCCCGGTGGGGGTGTGGAACGTGGGTGTCGAATTTGAAGTCGGTGGGGGGAACGGTTCCCGAGTTACGTGGATTACAGAAGTACGTACACACAGAGACGTGGTCCATTAGATAGGGTTACCTACAATGGACCTACAATTCAAACGAAAGCACAATTCAATACAAAAAAAAATCACATTTCTAAATTACCATTGGTAGGGCGTTCCACATTTTTGAGCCAAACCTGGATTGCACGTGGTTTGTTGAACTTCCTTCTGGTGTATTTGACAGGTACATGCATGGGTATCTTAGGGGGTGTGTAGCGAATGTTATAGATCAGGGAAATGGGCAGGAGTGAAGTGGGTTCTGGGAGTAAGGCCAGTACTAGCCTGACCAGTTTGATTTGTAATGCAGCTAGTCGGACCAACGCAACATAAGAACAATGTGCCATCGGAAAAATGACAGGGGAGGCACCATATTAATTGAGGGTCCTTCACATAAAAATGTTTGAGAACCAAACCAAAAACCAAGCCCAAGGAACTGAAGCAAACCACAACCATCAATATTTACAAGCGACTTTACAGAAAAACAAGCCCAAAGTCGCTTAGTGGACTTGGCAACACAGTGCTTGGTTGCGTCCTGCAGGGCTTTCCTTCCACCTCACACCAACACCAGTATGACTCATCTTGTTCCATAACCTCTACGACTACTCTGTTCTCTAATTACTGCAGGACTCTACAGGCACAATGGAACACAACGACCATGTAATCATGAGCCAACAGAAATGGATTATTTAAAACAGGGGTCTTTAACAGGGGGTCCAGTCGGCACCCCTAGGGGGTTCTCTGAGTTACTACAAGGGGTCTGCGAAATCCTTCTGTATAGGAACTTTTTTCCCCCTGTGACGTGCTGTGAGCTTGTAGATCTGCTTTTGTCAGTGCAGATGGGGGAAACCAACAGGCAGAGTAGCCACTGATGGCCGTGCTGTCAAACAAGTCTATGCAGGTATGTATCTATGAAATGTATGAAAAAGTTGAATCTGCAGCACAATTTTATACAATAATAATTATGTTATGCGTGTGTGTGTGTGTGTGTGTGTGTGTGTGTGTGTGTGTGTGTGCGTGTGCGTGTGTGTGTGTGTGTGGGGGGGGGGTCATCTCTCTCTCAGCTAAAGGGTAAACATGAGCATGATGAAGCATGGTGCTTGTTCGTGCAGGACAGCTGTTAGCTTGCTGATCGACTACAGAAGTCTTCCTGATCAGCCACACATTTCTACGCACCACAGTCTGATCGCAGTCCATTCTCACGACAAGGTGGTCAGTTTAACCATGGGTGTCCACGTTAAAAAATAAATCTGAAATTCTAAGGTCGTTCTGGTATTCATACATTTCAATGTAACCTTCCGAGGTTACATACGATAATAGGCAAACATTCAGCAAAGAATGGCTAACATACAGTGAAAAATAGAAGAGCTACAAGCTTACCAAATGTGAGATAATGTAGTGTAGAGGGAAAAGGTACGGTAACAACAAAGTATAGAGTTTAAGAAATACTGTGATTCAAACGAATGAAAGGGGCAAGGGCATCTCTTGAACACCTCAGACAAGAGCCTCTGTCTGTCAGTCTCTCTATTTATCTCTCTCTAGTCTCTCTGTCACACACAGTGTTCTGTCATCCTCTGTCCAAACCCTGTCTGTCTTCCCCCTGTCTGCCAGCTATCTTTCCTCTCCTCTGGCAGTAGATCTGTCTCTATCCCTCCTGTCTGCGTCAGGAGGGGGGGTGGAGGGGGGCAACAAAGTGTACTCCATGCCCTTTGGCCCCGTCCTTACGGTCTGAAAGGACATCAGAGGTAATGGCCTAATAACACCTCTTCAGACATCACAAGAGAAAACCAGTGCTCTGTTACCCACCAGACGTTACCCTTCGCATACCAAAACCACGATGTTCTGAGTCCTTCCCGTCAGTCCTACCTACACTATAACACCATAAGCAAACATTCTGAGCCCCCTCCTCCCCATCCTGCTCAAAATATATGACCCATAAATGCCCTGGTAAGAACCCAGCTGTCTCCAGTTGAAGGCTAATCCTTAACTTTCTGGTGCTTTCCAGGGATCCGAATTTGTTCCCTCTCCGCATGAGCTCTGAAACGTCTTACGTCTACTGCTGAGCCAATACAGAAATGATGTTTTGAGCTTCATGCAATGCCACTTGTCAACCAGTAGTGGTCCTACCTTGAACACAGGAGTATTATTTCCGCAAGAGGTATACCAACAGACTAAGCTGAAGGTATATTTTCCGCAACACCTCAAGTTGCCTTCCTTGGTTCTGAGAATCTGGGGACCTTTGTTATTATGGTTATACCACATAACCAACCTCTTATGGCAGTCCCTGGCACAATATCCGTTCAGGTGGGGGATCCATGGCCAAATACATATCAATTTAGGGGTCCTTGACATTGAACATCACTGATTTAAGGCTGCATGGAATCTGGCTCACTCACTCACAGTCACACCATGCCTCACGTCTCATGTTCCCATGCAGCTCACTCACACGCCGTGCTGCTGAGGAGCACTGGAGACATCTGTAGGTCATCCATCCAGCCTCCTCCTCCTCCGTGCACTGGGTGGCATGCATCACCGATAACATCTGTATGCTATCAACGACAGACAGGGTGTGACCAAATGTTGGCGTTTGTGGAGTGTCTGTGTGTGTGTGCGATGTATGTGCAGTGTGTGCGTGCATGTCCGCCGTGCGCGTGTGCGTACATGTGTGTGTAAGCAGCATTTGAGAAATAGGCATTGTGAGGACAATCTTCCTGGAACTCACAAGCTAAATGACCGGTCACGCATGTCGGGAGCATCGGTGTTGTCGGACTAATGCCTGTCAGTATGTCTAACCAGATCAGCCATGATTAGTGGTGTGCATGACACTGGCACACCATTAAGTATACTGTATGTATAAGTATGCTTTAAGGTCTGGGTTAAAAATGACAAAGGAAAATAAATAAATAAGTAAATTATGTCCTCACAAGTATAGTTATAAAACATATAATATACGCTGTGTGTGTGTGTGTGTGTGTGTGTGTGTGTGTGTGTGGTATGTTTGTATTACAGTATCTGCTTGAGGTGATCTGTGCGGAGTCTGTATTTTGTAATTATACATCCATAACCTTAGCTCACCTATTCTACGGAATCTTTATGATTGGGACCACTGACGCTTTCCGAGAAGTTCATGAGCACAAGTTGAAACACCTCCAAATCCCTATGTCATTGTTTTTTTATGATCTTATCATCAGTGCATTCACTGCATTGGTGTGTTTTAGGACACGTTGTTATAATGGACTTCTGGTCAATAGTCCCGGAATGCAATTATTTAATTTTCAATCCCTGAAGACATCCTCTGCTAAATCAAGGAGCGAAAGGGTAGATTTTATGTTAAATGTTATTAGTACGAGGAGTGACCAAGTTGTTTCTATGTTTTCACTACATTTCTCACCAGTGTTGTTTTTGGCAGCAAATTTCTATTTTAGTTTGGTCATAGTCTTTGGAATTGAACACATTGTAGTCACCTGGAATGTTTTAGTGTTAGTCTAGTTTTAGTCGACTAAATATCATAAGATTTTAGTCAACTAAATCTGCAGTTGATTTAGTCGACTAAAATGTATTTTGGCGGGCCTTGATGCCGTCGTAATGACTGATTTTACACTTGCTGAAAATAGCCGATCTACAAGCTCACAATGCGTCGCAGTGCGACGTGTTGTTGTTACACTGGATCTCTTGTCCACTAGTCCCTTCCTAACATTTTTGTCTAGTTTTTATTTGTTGACAAAATTGTCAGTATATTTAGTCTGTTTTAGTGATCGTAGCTTAGTTTTGATTTAGTTTCCATTTCGTTTTCATCAGTGAAAAAAAGGTAGTCGACGAACATTTTTCGTCTTAGTTTTAGTCGACGAAAACAACACTGCATTATACCAAGATCATTATCATTTCCCACTTCATGCATACAGTATATTGTTGCTCATCCGTCATCATTGCTGAAGCAGCTTAAATTGCTCTTCATTCAGCGACTGTCATGAGGATGATCCCCAAGCCTATAATCTGTGGGACTACGTTTCCCAACAGCATTATGGCCTGATTTATGCTTTGTCGCACGCACCCCCAAAACAGCTGATCTACAAGCTCACAACGAGGCACGCCGTGGCGTGTTGTGAGCTTGTAGATCATCTTTTTGGGGGTGCGTGACACACACACGCAACTAAGTATAACTGAGGATTTAGAGAGTCTGCACTTGGAGCTGTTTGTTTGAGAGCGACAGACACTTCTGCTGCTAACCACTGCTGCCTCGGCTTTTGATCTACTCTTCAATTACACCATGTAGCAATCATCTTCACATCCCCAAAGATGGTGATTGAAGTTAAAAGGATTCACACTGATAATTTAGGGGACATGCTCAGCCATCATAGTTGGCTACACTTGAAAGCATTTGGGGTCTGGACAGCATTGACTATTTGTCCATAAAGCTTTTCTAGAAAATGACACAGGGACAGGACCATTACTGCATTTAAATTTTACATCTTACATAGATCACTGGATCCATTGATAGATTGATAGTGTTTCAATCTATCAGTGACCTACATTCACAGATACCACAGGAAGGTCAGATCCAGCAATGGTCTAGTGATTGATTGATTGATTGATTGATTGATTGATTGATTGATTGATTGATTGAAACAGATCAAACAGCTAAAAGAAGACACTGGAGTACAACAAAGAGCCTGCACTTTCGATATATTGTGATTGGTCCATTACTTATCCTGCACATTCCCCATTGTTGCTAAAGATATTTTAAAAAATATATATCATAGCTGCTGTTCTTACATGCACATTTAATGTTTTGTGGATTTCTCGAATCATGATTCTTGTCTTTTTTTTTACATCCGAGGGGGCAAGAGTAGATTTCTCGAGGAGAGGAGTAAGTCTGAGTGATTTGAAGGCAGATGGAACACAAGCACAGTGATGACTGCCTGGGAAGGGAGAAGGTCACTACTAGTAATGATGACTGCCTGGGAAGGGAGAAGGTCACTACTAGTAATGATGACTGCCTGGGAAGGGAGAAGGTCACTACTAGTAATGATGACTGCCTGGGAAGGGAGAAGGTCACTACTAGTAATGATGACTGCCTGGGAAGGGAGAAGGTCACTACTAGTAATGATGACTGCCTGGGAAGGGAGAAGGTCACTACTAGTAATGATGACTGCCTGGGAAGGGAGAAGGTCACTACTAGTAATGATGACTGCCTGGGAAGGGAGAAGGTCACTACTAGTAATGATGACTGCCTGGGAAGGGAGAAGGTCACTACTAGTAATGATGACTGCCTGGGAAGGGAGAAGGTCACTACTAGTAATGATGACTGCCTGGGAAGGGAGAAGGTCACTACTAGTAATGATGACTGCCTGGGAAGGGAGAAGGTCACTACTAGTAATGATGACTGCCTGGGAAGGGAGAAGGTCACTACTAGTAATGATGACTGCCTGGGAAGGGAGAAGGTCACTACTAGCAATGCGAGGAAGTGATGAGAAGAAAGGAGAGGTGAGGGTCAGGAGGGCAGGACTTAATGGGCCTTCTGTAGGAGACAGTTTTATCTGCTTTTTCAAAGATTGAGGAAGTACTGGACAATATCCTACACGTACTCACTGACAGTGGTGGAAAGTACTTTTACTTAAGTACTGTAGTTAAGTACAATTTTGAGGTATTTGTACTTTACTTGAGTATTTACAAATTCCAGTCCTTTTACTTCTACTCCACTACATCTCAGAGCGAGCCAAATTTTTTACTTTTATTTCACTACAAATATTTGAAAACTTTAGTTAATAGTTACTTTGGAGATTTAAATTTTGATTAGAAAACATACATTAACCACTTCAACCCTATACATTTCGGCCATTTGAAAGTAGCAGATCTACAAGCTCACAATGCGTCGCAACGTGACGCATTGTGAGCTTGTAGATCTGCTATTTTCAATAGATTTTGAACACATTTTGAACTTTCTGACATTCTGCAATATGAGTACATTTTGATGCCGATACTTTTGTACTTTTACTCAAGTACATTTTCAATTCCGTACTTTTACATGTAACGACGTAGTTCTAAATTGCAGTATTGGTACTTTTACTTAAGTAAAAACAAATCCACCACTGCTCACTGAGAAACAGGGCGAAGTCTGTAAACAAACATGTTGTCAGTCACTCTAACTACTTAAGCTCTATAAACTTCATCGTAAACGTCATCTCTATAAACTTCATCTACAAGCTCTCACGTAGTGAGCTTGCCTTGTAGATGTTTTTTATGTTTTGGTTAAAATGGTTAATTAATAATAGCATAATAATTGATGCTTAAAAAAACATTTTCAATTAAAAACATTCAATTGTTCAATTTGTTGAGGGACATTTCTGTTGAAAACATTGTTTTCGTTGAGACATTTTGCAGATAAGGGGTCATGCAATGGAAGTATAAAATATCCTTTATGTGTTTCCTCATGATGACACCCTTGGATATGCATGACAGGTAACTGGAAAATGGGGCCCCTGTTTGGAACATCCACAAGCCTCCCTTTATGTGCAAGCTTTTCCAGAGGTTGAAAAGGTTGAGGCGTATGATTGACTTGAAAGCTATTGAAAGACTCTGACCTTTTTTCTGGATGGAACTGTGCCTGGTTCTTTAATGCCACAGAAGGGGGGGACAGAACCGGATTTGCAGGTTTGAGAGATCACTGCGCAAAAGAATGATTAAATAACGTTGATCGACCGAGGATTCCCAATGTCAAACAGTGCAGTGTGAAAGAGAATGGGTGAGCTCAGGGAGATGTGGAGTTGATGTTGGGCTCACAGGTGGCCAGGAGTACAATTAACTGTTTTGATCCAGCAGTCAGCTTAAACACAATCCCCACCTGGACACAGACACACTGGAGGACGGGGAGGGAGGGAGGGGGGTGGCGGGCGTCATATCACACTCCAGCGGTGCTTATTTTTTTTATGTCAAGGACCCCACCCCCCATAACTGTGGGACGACTCTTGGTTCCATTTGCACACTCTCCGTTACAGACCTGTAAGGGCCAATTTGGAACCCCCTGAAAGACCCACTGACTTAGACACACATCGCCATCCACCATTGTCATGCTGAACAATCCCTAGACTCAATCCTCCATGACATTCAAAAATACCATTCTTCTCAAGTTCTCACCCATACATGCCAAACCTATATGCTCCTTTGTAGCATGTTCTCACCCATACATGCCAAACCTATATGCTCCTTTGTAGCATGGCGTCCTAACCTAACCTATATGCTCCTTTGTAGCATGGCGTCACGCACTGGAAATAGCGGATGTAAAAGCTCACAACGCGTTGCTGCTGGTGACGCATTGTGAGCTGAGTTGAGTTGTGAGTCCTTGTGAACTTATTGTGCGACAAACTATAAACAAAATGAATAAACAACACTAAAATTGTCCGGTTGATACAGTTTCATACAGGTTGATGAATTGAATTGCAGTGAAAAATCCTTATTGCTGTGGAATATATGCGTTCTCTTCTTCTGCTTTCACTCACTCGCTGATCAATAGCCGATCCAACTATTTTCTGTGAAAGCTCTCCCCCAGAATACGGATGCTGGGGTTTAAGTGGCTTACTACAACCTTACTACTACTTTGTACTACTAGGAGTTTGCAGAGGAAAACAATGTAAAACAAAATAAAAATGTTATGCAAATCTTATGCACATTTATAATAATTATTAGAATAATAATTAACATTTGGGGGATATCTTTCACAATAATAATAATGATCACAAAAATATATATATTACAGGCATTTTAATTACTTTTACCAGGGTTAAAGGTCAAAGGTCATTAAAAAGTGCCAGAGATTTTGAAGTTGTGTGAATTTCTGCCTCTGTGGGGGGTATTTATATGCAAATATCATAACCAATGGCATTGCCAGACTAAACAATGAACATCAATGATGATATTTAGGTGAAAAAATAACAGAATATATATATACCGTATATTAATTAAGTAATTAATTAAAATATGTTTTTTTTACCAAAAAGCATGGCTGCATGGGGCTTACAGGGTTAAAACAGTCTTTATAGTCCACTACACGTCGCCACCAGCACTATTTTGAGTATGTTCCCCTATAGATGTAGGATAAATCTGTGAGGGATTAGGATGACTCAGCATTTCAGCGTGTTTATGGGAGCTTTTCTTGGTGTTAACACCAAGTGTTAGCGATATACAAAAAGAAAAAGGCTTTGGTGTTGGGGATTGGGGAGGATGAATCGCGTGATAAACACAGGACTAAAACGTCATAGTGTAAGCTTCTCTGAGCGGAGCACAAAGTCACGGTCCAGTACGTCACATTGTGAGGTCAGGAATAGCAAAGGTCTAAACACCATGCCTCTGGGGACCCCACACGGAGTTGCACCACTCACTTCACACGGGAGTGATCTTTACATAATAGGTAGGTCTAGTTAAACAACTAGTCAGCTAGTAAAGTAGGCAACTAGTCAACTAGTAAAAATCACTACCCTACCAGACGCTATATAGCGCTCACTGTGGAATTTACCCACAATGGGTAAATGCAGAGGACAAATTTACACATGCTGTATGTGCAAATGTACTGTGACAACAAATACCCCAAAGGGGTTTGGACTAAATTATTATTATTAAAAGAGCATAACCATTTTCAACCTTATGTTCATATAATTGGTCCTTGTGAATGCTCATCATAAGATGGTGGTTCCACAGTCTACTCGTTCTGCATCTCAGAGGTGGAATAGTTCAGACTCTTGCCCGCCAATGACATCATCTGGGTTCTGTGTCAATGGTTGAGATCCATAGTGGACTGCCCCTAGTGTTCAGGCTCTTGAAAATGATCCCCCCTCCCCCATATCTCCTCAGTTCTTCTGCCACTCTTTAGGGTGTGCATGGGACCAAAACAATCCACCGCTGTCACATAAAAGGCATGCTTATGGCCCGGGGCGTAGCCCCGGCCGGGGTGAGATCTGCCATTCATGGGATTTGCGTTTTCCCTTGCCAGTTCCTGCTTTCAATGCAATGGTGCTGATGTCATTAAACAGCCTATCTTCCCTTGAGAATCTGATATTTAATATTATATTACTGTACATCATCAACAGTCTGCACAAATAAGTCTACCGGTATGCATGGTGCATTTTTCGGGCTTACTTTACTGCACCAGAGAGAATGAATATCCATCCAACCATCTATCAATCTTCAACCGCTTATCTGTAGTCGGGTCGTGGGGGCAACAGCTCCATCAGAGAGCTCCAGAGAGCCAGTTCCAAGGCCAGTGAGTCGATGTGTTTCGTCCAACTGCGCCTTGGTCTGCTTCCAGTGGGATGTGCCTCGAGGACTTCCCTAGGGAGGTGCCCGAGAGGCATTCTAACCAGATGCTCGAACCACCTAAGCTGACTCCTTTCCAGGCAAAGAAGCGGCGACTCTACTCCCGATTCTCTCTCACGTGACTGAACTTTTCACCCTATATCTCTAAGGGATATGCCAGCCACCCGTTGAAGAAAACTAATTTCGGCCGCTTGTATTCGCGACCTTATTCTTTGGTCTCATAGGTGAGAGTAGGAACGAAGATCACTCGGTAGACAGAGAGCTTTGCCTTCTGGCTCAACTCTCTTTTCGTGCGGTACAGCGACTGAGAATGAATATGCTATTTAAAAAAATAAAACCCTCATCAAAACAATGTATAACATGCTTTGTCTCATCATCCCAAATTTTATTCAGACTTCAATCACAAAAATAATAGTGAGAGAACATAACCAAAAATAAGTTCCAGAGCATTACGTTGTGTCAGGCAGTTGTCTACTTTACCCCTGTCTTTGTATAGGCCTAATTCATCGGCGAGTCCAAACAGGTTGCCATGGAAAATTGAGGAACAAATAAGGCGGAGCATTGTTTTATAGTTTGGAGAATAAACCACCTGTGCTTGACTTTTGCCATTTGTGAGCGAAGCATGTCGTCAATGTTATGGGGTGGAAACCTTGTATCTCCAAAATTGTTCTTTAAAAAAAAATTAAGAACCTTTTAAAATAGTGAAAATAGCCGATCTACAAGCTCACAGATGTGACTGGTTGTGGGCTTGTATAGATCTGCTATTTTTACTACTTTTGTGCAACATGAAAGTATAGGGCATTTATTTACAAAAACAAAAAAGTTGAAATGTGGAGATACAAGGTTTCTGCCCAACAGCAACGAAATGTTATTTTCAAGGCTGCCGAGCTCGTTCTTTCAGACCTGCTTTGAAGTCTCAGAGACTGTCATAGTGGAACCCCTCCACTTCACTGTGCCTTATTTATCCAACCCATAGAAAGGTATCCCTTTAAAGTATTATGGGATGACAATGACAGGCACAGCACAAATAAAAGGAAGCGCAAAGAAAAATAAAGATTAGGCGGCATTATACAAATTATGAATTAGTGAACTGTCGAGGCTTTTGTGGCCCAGTAATTGCGGCAGTTTAACGCCCCAACCCATCTGGAGTTGAAACCCCTCTTAAGCCCTGGAACTTCCTCTCAAAGAAAATGTCTTTCAAGTGTCTAGGAACTGGCTTCCAGAACCTCATGAAAACCTGTATGGTCCAATGAATGACAATGAGTAGATAGTGTGTGTGTGTGTGTGAGAGAGAGAGAGAGAGAGAGAGAGAGAGAGAGAGAGAGAGAGAAAGAGCAAGCAATACAAATGTCAGCGACTTGACCCCTGACTTCTCCCTGACCACGGCCAGCCAATCAGAGTCAACCTTGGTCAATGGGTGAGAGCAGAGACATTTCTTCACCTCAAACCCCTTCATTCAAACGACAAATTAACCGACAATCCCAAGTTTCCGATTGTGCCCTCCTCCCACTCGTTGATGATGAGGTTCCTGTTACACAGCCTCGCCGATGTCCGGGGGGAATGTCAGGCAATCGCAGCACATGTGTTTGTGGTGCTTCTTTGTGGCCGCTGCAGCCGTGGATTAGCACTGACGAGCGTTGGATTACAGGGTCCCTGCTGAGATGTCAAAGGGCCACGCAGGCTCTTTTCACCTCTGCCCTCGGCAGAGAAAAGCATCAGTGGCGGAGGGGTGGGTGGGTGCCGGGGGTTGGGGGTATACCCTACCATCAATGATTTTGCTTAAAGAAGATCAGAGAAGGCCCTTTTCAATGCGCTGGCTGGGGTCACTATTGACCTGCACCCCCGCCCCTCCCATTCCCATGAAGTACGCCCCAGTTATACCTTTGAGCCCCCCCCCCCCACCAAAGGACCGCCAAAGAAATCTGATTCCAAACAATGGAGGTTATAGACTCAACGTGGACAACAATGCATTTCTCTGGAGCTCTGTCCCTTTTGGAAAGTGCTGCATTTTGAGCCATACGAAAGAAACGGCATGGCAACTGTCATTATGAAGCAGGGACACACATTATGTTGCACTAATAAATTGAAAATTAGGCCTTTTTGTAGCTTGAGATAATAACATAACTTTGTTTTAATATGGGGTGCCGGTGCATCTAACTGTATGTCTGTTGCAGTAAAGCTAGTCCTTAGAGCCTAACATATACATCATACGCTATAATATATCGCACACAGATCACATGTGATTTTCTATTGCGTTTTTTACGGCATGGCTCTGTATAGGTGAGCCGTCTCGACCAGTGGTTCGCAAACCTTTCATTACAAGGACCCCCAAAATCAATACAGTATGTATTTGCCCACGGACCCCCATCTGAAAATACTCTGTGACTGTGCCCGCGACCCCCATCTGAAAATACTCTGTGACTGTGCCCGCGACCCCCATCTGAAAATACTCTGTGACTGTGCCCGCGACCCCCATGTATACAATGTATACGATCTGTATGATTTGACCTCGGTTGACCTCAACCGAGGTCAATTCAGGCCAAAACCTTGCCCAGGTGGAATCCCATGGCATAGATTACATCAACATGTCCGCACGTGAACACAACACACGCGTCTGTGGCAAGACTTGGCAGCGGTAGCAGCAGTGTTGTTTTCGTCGACTAAAACTATGACGAAAAATGTTCGTTGACTACCTTTTTTTCACTGACGAAAACTAAATGAAAACTAAGCTAAGTCGACAATATATCGACAATTTTGTCAAGAAATAAAAACTAGACTAAAATGTTACGGGTATTAAATTAACATTGATTTCACAATATGAATTGGGATCTCAGAGGTAGAAATGCCATTAAATGGGGCATAGAATATTGCATGCCAAACTGAGGGTCCTCAGTCCATTACAATGGTTGAGAATCACTGCTAGAGCCGTAAAAGAATTCTCTTATGGGGGTCCCTGGCATGTCTTTCCAAATGGGGGCATGATAAGTGTCAATTTGGGGGTCCTTGACGTGAAAGAGTTTGGGGACCACTGGTCTAAAGATCCACATGGGAGGCAGCATGTCATTATTAGACCCCCGTCCTCCCGTTAGATGAAAACGTGTTATTTTGGAAAAGCGATGGTGTGGCCTGACACAGTGTAAATTAGACCTATACAGTCACATGTTGTTGTTGAATGCAGGGGGCCAGTGTGCATTTATCAGCCCATGGGCATTTTGCCAGATATCCTAGACTACATCAGTGTGTATAACAGGCCAGATTGTCAGATCCTGCGAGAGAAACAAGCAACCAGGTCTTACAAAAACAAGCCCAAAAGAGCGACTATAACAGAAGAGCAGAGCACGCATGCACGCACGCACGCGCGTGCACACACTACAGTACCTCGGCTATTTTCAATGTTGAAAGAAATGTGGCACAAAATATTTTCTGATGGGGGTCCTCGGCCAAATACATGCTTGGGCTATTAAATTGGGAGTCCTTGACATGATAAAGTTTGAGAACCACTGAGTTAAACATTAGCAAGCAAGCCCAAGTGAGCAACTAGACTTTGGAAATATGAAGCCCCCTCCAAAACTACCAATATTTACAATCGACTATATAATCGACTTATATAATGAGCGGACTTGGCAACGCTTGTAACAAGTAGCCATTAAGCAGCCCAGATGCCAGGCAGGAAGGCCGTTTCTTTTTCATGTCGGTACGCTCGGCTGGACAGATGATTTTGGGATTGTGGCCAGAGATTTCTGAGGAAATATGAGAGGACAAGTTCCTGCAATCAGAGTCACTGTCCACTCAAGTACAGTACAATGGGCTGCCACTCCAGGAGGTGCTGCAGTGCTGCCAGGTCATTCCTTGACAGTGGTGGACAAAGTATAGATGCTCCTGGTCAAATATTACTCAACAACTATGAGTACAAGTTGCTCAGTGAAATTTATACTTGAGTTTACTTGGGGGTAGGAAAAAAAGTATTCTTAATCTTAACCCATTTAGACCCGAGGACAATTCTACAAATGTTTTCTGAAAAACCTATGTTTCTACTGTATGTCACTGGTACTCAACCTTTTTCATGTCAAGGACCCCCAGGATTATCTGTATTTGGCCGCCGAACCCACATCTGAAAATATGTTGTTCCAGGGACCTCCCCAGAAGCAAAGATTTGAGTTAAAAATGTTCACTCTGAAAGAATATATTCCAAATTTGCGACACATTTTCACGATTTCTAAAAAATAGCAGACTTACAAGCTCATAGCGCAGCACCGAGTGCTGCGCTATGAGCTTGTAGGTCTGCTATTTTTGAAAAAGCTTGTAGATCTGCTATTTTTCAAAAGCTAAAGTATGACATAATGCTTAAAACTTAAGTGCATGCTTTTAAAAGTAAGTATTCTATTCACGATTCACAATAGTTGTGATAGTTGCTATTGACTCTAGTGTTTGTTTGTTCAGTAACAGGTGTCTCCCTGTCTATCAAGCTCTTTATTTAACAGGAAATACAATTTCAGGTGGTTTGCCAATTTCATCCAATCAGGAGAGAGTGCGCATTCATCGGCTTCCTGTCCGCAAATTTCTCACTTCAAAATTCATTCTCTTGTTCTCTCTCCTGATTGGATAAAATTGCTATCCTGATCCTGACAACTGCATGGGGAGACAGGGCGATCCCTTGTTACTGAACAAACAATTGATATAGCAATGATTATTATAATAAGAATATAGAACAATTGAACACGTTTAACAAAGCAATGTCACTTACTGCACAGCCTAATTTATAATTTGTAGCACAACGGCATCGCACACCAAAAATAAATAAGCTTGCATTGTAAGCTTGTCTGCTATTTTCGCCTTTTCGGTGAGTAACACTATTGTGCGATGGAGCATTAATTATATGTAATATAAAGGTATAAAGGTTGTACACTCTTGAGTTGCAGACCCATTTGGTTCCTAACTATCAGTCATTTAGTTGGGGACCCACTGCAACCCCCTCAAGGACCACTGGGGGTCCCCGGACCCCACGTTGAGAAGCAGTGGTCTATACCAGGGGTTCTCAACACGTGGGATTTTTTGGGGGGTCCCCAAATTATTTTAATTTTATCTCTTTGCAACTGAATGGCTGGAAAATGGAAATGAGGAGTTTACATATAGTACACATACATAGTATACATGCATAAACTTTCCTTAATGATTATATCTGGTTTCAGTATTCATTTATGATATATTTTCTCCATTAGGCTATTAAGGTTATTTTTGCAGTCAGTTTGTATTGGTGGTGGGTGGGCGGGGGTCGCGAGACATGACCAAAGCACTTCCGGGGGTCCCCAGCCAAAGACGTTGAGAACCCCTGGTCTATACATTGAATAGCTATCAATCATCATCATTAACCGTAATTCGATATTGTCAAAATATCTCTGGTGCTTTTTTATCTGGGTGGGTCATTCCATGTTGTAATAGCAGTGGTTCCCAAAGTGGGTACCGGGGACCCCCAGGAGTCCTTGAGGTCCCCAGCAAAATGATTCATAGTTAGGAGTGTACAAAATTAATGGAACCAAATGGAGTATCTTCAAATGTCTGCGGGCGAATGCGCGTCAGGGAGGGGGTCCTTGACATGAAACGGTTTGAGAACCACTGCTACAGTATACAGTACAGGTATGTACTTTTCATTAATGCTTGATTGGGTGTTACTGTTAATACAATAATGTCCTTATTGGCCAGTTAAAACATTGCTCCTTCACACAGGCCATTACTGCCCTCTATGTCCTCTGACAGCAACTGCAATTCAGTAACACTTGTCAATCTTCCTCTGCTGAAGCTCATGGGAGGGCTTTTCAGAAAATCCAATAAACATTTTTAAACTATAACAATGCGGTGTGTGTGTGTATGTGTGTGTGTGTGTGTGTGTGTGTGTGGGGGGGGGGGGGGTCAAGCACACTCCCGAACAACCCCCAAATCATATAAAGAAATAAAAAAATAATGATATAACCACCACAACCGAGGCGGTGGTGTGAGTTTTCTTTCCTTGAAGGAACATTACACATTCCTGCAGGCCAACACATTGTTTCTAGTTGAAGAGGGGATCCCCTGCAGCGGAGGCTTTAATATCCATCAGTGCCACACAGTGCCAAGGGCCTCATATGGGCAGACAGCGGGCATACAGGCCCTTTGCTTTGCCCCCTAACCCCCTGTTGCTTTTCTAGTGGGTCCTCTTATTCATGTGGCTCATTTGAATTCCAACACGGGGGACCTCTGATCAGCCTGGTGAACTGTTGCACTGCCTGACAGGACTGCTAATTCATCACCGGCGTGTGCACGCACGCACGCACACACGCACGCACGCACGCACGCACGCACGCACACACACACACACGCACGCACACACACGAGCAAGCGAGCGTGCCATGCAGTGCATCTCTGGAACCAGTGGTGGAAAATAACTCAGGCAGAGTTAACTTAGGGAGAAGCCCTATATTCATTCAGTCAAGTACTCACTGTGCAAATTGCTCAAAAATCCAGGCAGAAAATATAAGCATTTTTCAAACTGCTCAAAATTGGCAAAACGAGGCATGAGTTATGCCTGTTCAAAGGTTTCATTTTCAAAATATTGCTATAGCACCGCCCTTTGGACAAATGGAGTAAGACTGGTTTCAGTGCCATTTGGCATGCCCCTCTACAATACTGTAAAGTTTCATAAGCATGTGACGATGCATGTATGTATTAGGGGCAGAAGAAGAATTTTCATTGGCTAATAAAAACCTTAAAAAAATATATGATTTTTTTGTCCGTATAAGTCCAAAGTTCACATGTAGAAGTTTTCTTGCATGCATTTTGATCAAAGATTCTGGGAGGAGATAGATTTTAACAGTTTTTCATATAATTAAAAATGGCGGGTGATCTAAGGGTCAGAGGTCAAAAATAAGAACACGCATGAGGAGATGCATATGTGAATCAAGGTTCTTTTGCTGACGGTCAAATGATTCATGAGCTATGCGTGGTCAAAGTTTGCATTTTCAATTGAGTGCTATAGCGCCACCCTTTGGCCAATGGTCATGGGCTTCGCATCATCACCATTTGGCATGGCCCTCTACCAAATTCCAGAGTTGAAAAACTGACTGCACGGTTCAGCCAGAAGTGCTATGTTTGGCAGAAGGAGATGGAAAAAAAAGGAAAAAACAATAAGGTACCAAGTCTCTTCGGGACTTCTTCGTCCCTTAATAAAAAGTTGCTGTAAAAATGAACACTGGTTGCAATAGTGTTTAAAATGCCTGTATATGGTGTGGTCAAGTGGTTCAAGCATATCTTTTGCTTAACCATTTTGAACAACTTGAACCCAAGCATCATATTCTGAGGGGAACATTAGCCCAAATTAGTCGGCCTACAAGTCCTTAAAACGCAGTGAGCTTATACATCGCTGTTTTGGGTGAAATTGGGTGTAGACGGAAAAAGGCAAATATTAACAAATAATAATATGTTTTCAAATATTTCAGCGTATAAATAAATTACATGACGTTCTTCATGATACAGTATGTGACTTCACTTGGAAACTCAGCAGGCCACCATGCTGCATCCAAAGTGAGGCCAAACAATGGCTCTCCTCTGTGTCGCTCTCTTTTTGTATGGTGGTGGTACCCCCACCCCCACATCGCATGACTTCCTCCGACTACTTCCTCCACCTGCTGAGATTCTCCTCCAATGATTTAAGCAACGTTAAGCCCCCCCCCCCCATGGCAGGGGCCTCCCTGTCTGCCTCAAGCTGAGAGTTGCTAAAAGACATAATCAAACTGTTGTTGGGCGTAAACCTCATATCTCCAGTTGTTCGTGAATTAAAATACTACAGTGTCGCACAAAAGTATAGAAACATTTTAAACAACACAAATGATGTTTGGGGGGGGGGGGGGGGTGTACCCGTGGCCAAATGAATTAATTCATGTGGGGGTCCTTGACATTAAAAAGTTTGAGAACCGGCCTATAAAGTGATCTGTGCCAATGTCCTTTACTTGAGCTATTTGTTGATGTTTTGCGTTTTCTCTCTCTCTCTCTCCCTCCCTCCCTCCTCTTCTCCTTCATTAGTTCACTGCAGATTGCAGAACTCTACACACGCCACAGGGGGACCCGGCCTCGCTCCCCGTCTGTGCGTGTGAACCGTGCGAGTGCCTTCTTCCACCGAAGCTCAGGGAGCGCCAGACAGGAGACAATTACTATACTTCAAAGAGCCCCCTATGTGCAGGTGTGAGAGCCATCGCACAACAATGTATGCAATGGGAATGTATGCGCCTGCACACGCACATGCACACACAGATACACACACACACACACACACACACACACACACACACACACACACACACACACACACACACACACACACACACACACACACACACACACACACACACACACACAGCATGTGCTGCTCAACGGTTGAGCAGCTTGTCACTTGGCATGCCCCGTCAACTGTTTCCCTCCTCGTCCTCATGGTGCCATGCAATATTTTTACAACCTTGAACTAGTATTTACACACACACACACACACACACACACACACACACAGTTATGCAATGACTATAAAATGTGCACGCAATCGACTCCCATAGTATGCTCATAAAATGCAGACTTTTGAGCTGGTGAGGGCCTGCATCAGCCTTCAGGGATGAGGAGGACACACTTTTTGGACACCACAAACTGCTGCAATGGCTCCAATTACGCTGTTCTATGCAGAATGACTTAATTGCATTTTGTTTACACATGCACGTGGGGAGTGGGGTTTAAAATGTGTTGCCTGCCTCTATACAGTAGTTCTGCTATCATGCGTGCGAGTGAGTGCGTGCGTGCGTGCTGTGTGGGTAGCTTCCTTCCTGGCACTCTTCTACTGATTGCAGTTCATTCCCCTCACCTGCTCCGCCCGCACACCTACCTCCTCCCATCAAGTCCGACCTAAACTCTACAGTATCCTACTATAATCCAGATCCTACTATTAATTAAGAAACCTCTGTCTGGCTGGAACCGCGTTTTCTCCTCAGTGGGTTGACCAACTATGTGAAGCAGCCATCTTGGAAAGAAATTGGGCCTCTTCCTTACATACTACCTTCACAGCTCTTACAACAGCCAGGGTGCCGATGTTGTGCATGTTGGCTCACTGGAAACACCAGTTGGTCTCAAAGTGTGGTTCAGGTATCCTCATGGGGGTTCCAAATGGCCCCTTATGGGTATTTAACTCCTGAGGGTGTACAATGGAACCAAATGGCTGGGTCCGTTCCATTTGTACACTCTTAGAGTTATGAAGGTACTTGAAATGTAAAAGTTTGAGAACCACACAGTGCTACACGAAATATCTCAATTCATTGACTGCCATGGACGCAGATCTGCGTCATCTGGTGTTTTTAGTGATTAATTACGCTAGAGGGCGCTCTTCGCCAACCTAAGAATGATGCTATGACTTCCAGAGAAGAATAATGGTCCAAACAAAATCCACCCGGTCCACTCCAATGCTAAAAATGTGTGCGTTCTCAAAATGCATTTTGTGTTCAAACACAAAGATGTATGTACATTTATGCACAGTAGGAGCACAGGGATATATATGTCTACAAGTATATGCTATACCTTTGTCAAGGCAATTATGTTTATGCACTGACGAGCGTCAACGAGCACCAGCTGAGAAAACAGTCACACACACACACGCAGATCCCTTCTCAGATGAAACAAACTGCCCAAGGTGATGGTGCAGCACAAGTGATATTTCAAGGCAGCAACACATGGGCTATAGAGTATAGACCATAGACCGCTATGAAGCAATATAGCACTGGGCATAACGGGCAACGGATAAGGGATCTCTTAAAGGCAATGGCATGTGGCACGGTGATTGGTTTCATTATCGCCCAAACCACACCTACAGTATGCATAATGTAACGGGTAGCGGAGGTGGTAGTGGACTGTATACTGTACAGTACTTCACTGTGGGCCTGTGGTTATAAGTAGGCTACTTCATTGATGATATACTGATATCCTGCACAGGCCAAATTAAAGAAGAAAAATAACCTTTCCATGGTTATTAATACTGTCATGATGTCTCCTGCAATGCTTTTTCAGATCAAAGTTTTGTCAATGTAATCTGTCAAAAAGTTTGACAGATATCATGGAAGCAAGAAGATCCCACAATATACTACAGCAAGTGTCGTACCTGATCATCCTCTGGAAAGGACTGAAGAAGACCCACTGGTCTACTGGATATATTGTACAAATGTTTTACCTGTGTTGCTCTAGCCTGGCAGTGACATGGCCAGACTAATATCACTGCATAGATACCATATTAGTCTGTGTGGAACCTGCTTTTTAAAAATAAATTACTATTATTATCAAATTATTATTATTAGAGGAATAGTATTATTATCAATACTTTTGACTCCAAAGCATGTTTTTGGGTGGAGTTTCTTCCTTGGCCTACTGGGATGGTGCAAGTTTCACGCCTATCGGTCCAGCGGTATCCGAGATGTGCGGCACACACACACACACACACACACACACACACACACACACACACACACACACACACACACACACACACACACACACACACACACACACACACACACACACACACACACACACACACACACACACACACACACACACACACACAGCAGAGATAATAAAAAGGCACCTCTGTGCTGGAAGCTGATGACAGGGGAACATCAATAAGCTGTGAATGAATGACATGGTGGAAGGAGTTGCATAGAATTCCCAAAGCAGTTAAGCTGTGCAACTCCACTCACGTTCACTGACTTCAGCTTATTCCAAATTGATATTATCAATGGTTATTATACACGGCTTGGTTGACTGCTTCATTCTGATTGGTCAATCACTGAATTCAGCAGTGGATAATGACTGATCTGACTGATCATATCAATCTGTGCTTCATGATTTGGTGCCATATCCAACAGCGGAGCCATGCGACAGCCATGAAAACATGTAATGCAAACATTTCACGCGAGAAATAAACTATTCTAAACTATTCTATTTGATCAACACTTCCTTGTTTTCCGAGACGACCGTGTTGCGAGCCCGATCTCACCCAAACAAAGGTGAAATAGCAGATATTGGCAATTCCGCACAGAATTGACGATCCGTGCTATTTCACCGTGTTTGGGTGAGATCACGTTTACGATTCTGTGCTACTGGGTTACAACTCGGACAGGGCTGAGTTGGCTCTACCGAACTTCGCAACGTTCGACACGGCAACTTTAGCTCGCTCGGTGGTGTCTCTCGTGGCAAGTTCAGTAGAGACACAGTCTATGGGGAGGATTTCAGTGTAATATGTACAGATTTTGGTGGAGAAAACCCCAAAATGTGTGTATGTACGGAATTGCCAATCCGTGCTATTTCACTGTGTTTGGGTGAGATCGGGTTGGTGTTGCGCTGGAAGGGCGGACAGCGCAAAGCTGCCCTAAGCAAGGAAATACTATTTTGCAAAACATTTTTGAATAGTTAAAATGGCCAGTCGACAGGCTCAATGTAGATTGGCTATAGTTGAACTATTCAAAAATGTTTTTCTAAATAGTAAAAAAAGGCAAAGAAGGGATAAGGGCAGTGATGAAAATGGAGCCCTATGTGTCAAGTTGACACTGTCAACTAGGTAAGGGATAATGTGTGGCTGAGTGGATATAGATCTCACCGACAGGGTGATTAACCACCGACGTAGTGGAGTTGGCTAATCAGCCTGAAGGTGATTTATCTAAACAATAACCACTCAGCCATACATTATCGCACTTATTACAGGGCTACTTTGTATAAATTAATAAATTGACCCAAAGCGCAACAAAACAAGGTATTTCCTGTGTTGCGCTGGCCGGCGTCTGCCCAGCTGCAGCACAGTCAGAAAACAAGGAAGTGAGTTGATCGAATAGAAGGGTAGGCCTACTGCATCGTCTATTCCTCGCTCAAATGTTTTCAAAAACATTTTGAGAGAAATGTTTAGCTGTAAATTGCATTGTGTTTACATGGCTGTCATGTTGGAAACAGCAGTAAATCAGCGGGGCACAGCAGGTGCTCCGAGGGTTTGATTAGGCATCTGTCTGTTATAGAGCGGAGCGGTCATTATCCAGAAATAACAGACAGCTGAATTTGGGGATTGACCAATCAGAATCAAGCATTCAACCAAGCCGTGTAATAACTATCAACAATGACCACTCAGCCATACATTATCCTGCTTATTACATAAGTACATACAGTAATAAATTGACCCAAAACACAACAAAACAAGGTATTTCCTTTTCCTTGCTTACGGTAATGAAAGTTTCGCGCTGGCCGGCGTTTGCTAAGCTGCAGCACAGTCGGAAAACACGGAATTGAGTTGATCAAAGAGAATCCATTTACTGCATTGTCTATATTTCTCGCTCAAATGTTTTAAAAAATGTTGAGAGCTGTTGTTTTGTTGTTGAGATGTTTAGCTGTAAATTACATTGTGTGTGTTTAGTGGCTGTCATGTTGGAAACAGCAGTGAATCAAGCGGGGCGCAGCAGGTGCTCTGAGGCTTTGATTAGACCAGTGTTGTTTTCGTTCGTGTTTTTTGTACATTTTTCCACTGACGAAAACTAAACGGAAACTAAATTAAAACTAAGCTATGATCACTAAAACTAAGACTAAATATACTGACAATTTTGTCAACAAATAAAAACTATAGACTACAATGTTAGGAATGGACTAGTGCGGACAAGAGATCCAGTATAAGTCATTTTACACTTGGTTGGTTGCATGCTGAAAATAACCTATCTACAAGCTCTACAAGTGGTTGTGAGTAAAAAGTGTAATAACAGTCATTACGACGGCATCAAGGCCTGCCAAAATACATTTTTATTGACTAAATCAACTGTAGATTTAGGCGACTAAAACCCTATATTTAGTCGACTAAAACTAGACTAACACTTAAGACATTCCCAGGTGACTAAAATGTGACTAAAACTATTTCATTACATTTAATTTTATTTTATTAAATTTGCTGCCAAAAACAACAATGGATTAGACAGCGTTCTGTTATAGCCTACCTTCGGTCTCTAAGAAATGTCCTGAATACTAAATACCCTTATACCTGAAACTAGCCTGGCAAGCACAGCTGCTGTTGCCACAACTTTAAAATCTTAATTTACAAAAAAAAAAAGAATAAGTCAATAAAATGAAGCCAAAAGAGTGAGTTTTGCAAGTGAAACAGGTCTTGATTCATCATGCTCCATGTGCACATAGTTACCACATGAGGTTCCTCCTTGCGCACTAACTCAGGGCGGTCTGTTGATTAATAAAGAATGGCAGTGGATCATGCTGTTTTTTCAAGCCAGCTTGTGGGATCCATGTGGATTCATTTAGTGGTGCAGGTTGCATTTCCACAACAGAACTTACTAGAGCCGAGTTCCACAGAGACACACACACAAACAGAGAAAATGCTTTTGGCCCGTTCCGCACAAAAGCACACATACTTTGGGTTCTGGGTATCCACAGCTGTAGCTGTCATTCAATGAGTCACCAAATTGTTATGTCAAATCAAGGAATGATGTAAGTTTCCAAGCTGGCTTTGAAAACCTCACTATACGAAGCATGAGAATGCCATTGTTGAATAGTTATGTCACTTTGAATATGACGGTGTGGGTGTTGGTGGAGGCACACTGTTGATGTACAATCTGCTTTTGCAGGGCTCATTGCACGGTGATAACTGCACACTAAATGAAACCAGATACCGTACGGTCCCTGAAGAGCTAGGCTATACTTTGATTCCATGCCAGACTCCATCCTGGGTTTCTAAATCCTAGACTTGGAGCATAGCCTCGTAGGCCTGTTTGTTGTGAAGAGAATCCAGACATCTTTAATCACCGAGATGAAAATTCAAACCTGCTCGCAAGATCCCAATAAAAAAATATTTATAAAAACCCCCACTAATGATTGATGTTTACCATGAAGCGCAGTCTGCACAGCCTTGGCATTCCACCAGTCTCCAGTAATGCATTTTGCATCCTGTTCCAAAATGCACACACCCTGACTCAAGAGATATAGGTGAATGGGTTCAGACACACATTTTGAAATGATATACTGCATATACACTGGCTGCATGTATGCTCTTATAGCCTCTTACATCTGCAATTTGGTGTAATTTACATCTGCTGAGGGTCAGGGTTAAGAAAATCCTTTACCTTTGGAAAAAGGGTGCTGTGCTGTCTCCATGATTTTGGAACGATTTACTTCATAACTAGTACAATTATATTATGTTCATACTGACAGCATTTATCTGAAGCAAAAATTATTTAATGTTATGATGTGCCAGATAAGGTGCACAACTAATTTTGCATTATTATATGAAACATTTACTGCACATCTATGAAACCTGGACTGATTGAGTAAACAGCGCCCTCTGGTGCATCCATACATCCCTTGCATCACATTCCCTTGTGTCATCACTGATATCCTGTCAAATGCACCCACCCAAATACTCAGCAATCTAAAATCAGTTCCACACTACTCGATTCTAAGCAATTACTTTCCAAGTTCTACACTATTTTCCTAGGTTAGATATCATTCAATGGCAAAATAAATGATGGCCTGCACCTTAAAGCTGCTATAAGCAATATGTCAAAATGTTAATGACCTGTCATTAACATTTTTACATATTTTACATAGTTTGAAGGCAGCATAATCCGTATAATATCGGAATCGGTCAGAATCGGTATCGGCAGATATGACCCTGCAAATAATCGGATATCGGTCATAATTTCATAATCGTGCACCCCTACAAATTAGTATAATGAAACAAACTGTAAATTCGTATGTCCCCTTGTTGTCTCCACCAGGCCAAAGGCATGGGGAGAGAGTATGTTTTGCACTCGGTCCGTGTGTGTGTGAGTCCGTGTGTGAGTGCAGTGATTAGGGGCCCTAAAGATGAATACAAAATCAATATCAACATCTTAATACTGTCCAACACTTCGATAGGGAGGGGGGTGAAATTATGACAGGCAGCATGCCTTCAAAATATGACCCCTATTCAAAAAACAATTTGTGTTCCACAAATAAACTTGCCTTGCCTATATGCTCTTAGCAAATGAAAACCAGTTGCTGTGATATAGGAATAGCTATAGCACTACACATGCTCTGCTTAATAACCACATCTGGGATCACTCCCACAGCAATAGCATCATTAAAAAAAGAAAGCATGCTTCTCTGTCTTTACAAGGACCCAATGGGAGCAAGAGCCCAAGAGACTTGCCCACATGAGGAGAGTGCAAGTACTTGCATAATGTTAAATCTCTGCTCCTGTACCCACCCACTCATCTGTATCCAAGATGGACAGACGGACGGACAGATGGACAGAGAGATGGTGAGACAGGTGGTTAGAACGATAGGTTGTGTGTATACAGTAGAATAGATGAACAAAAGGACACAGGGAGTGGAACTGAGTCCTATTCACTAGGGCCATTCCACTGTGATCCTTTTACCTCATTATTCCAGTGTGTTTAAATACACTATGTTTTCCCTTTTGGTCAGATCTGTAAGCTTTAATGAGTATATCAGGTATCAGCTGGAGTCACACAGTTTGACTTTTCTGACAGTCTCACTGATCCCCTCTCGCCTGTTGACTCAAATATGTTCCCCCACACTTTATTTTTCTCTATATGGCTGCCAAGGAGTTACGTATAAGTCTGAAAGAGCTGTCTGCACTTCCCCTCTAATGCCGCCTTGTAATTGAACAATGCCAGCCTTGCATTAATCAGCATTAGGCCTATCGCTGGACTGCTAAATGTATTCACAAACAGGCTATTAGGGTAACCTGACCTGCCCTGGTGGAGACATGTGCCCCGAGGGGCACTTATCTAGTTGTTTTTTTGGTTTTAATGGTAATTGAGGGACCTTTATTTGGAGTGTGAGGCTGCATCTTTTTTGCACACCACTAGATGGCGGTGGAGAATCACACAAGTCTTTTTAGTCTTTACCTAATCTCCCTCATTTAAAAATATGATTTGCCAGAGACCCCCATAAGAGAAGATTTGTTTTGTGTTAAAAATGTTCCAACTGAATGTTCCATATTCCAAATGAAAAATAAAAAAGATAAAAGTGCAGAATTGTTTTTAAAATAGCAGATCTACAAGATCACGCAATATTATACACAAATTATAAATCAAATTATAAATCACACTTAAAGTGTGACTGGATGCAGTGGTGGAAAAAGTACTCAGATCTTTTACTTCAGTAAAAGTATCTCCTGCAATGTAGAAATACTCTACTGTTGCAAGTAAATTTAAAATGTACTTCAGTAAAAGTACAAAAGTATTGGTATCAAAATGTAGCAAAAGTAGAAAGCACTCATTATGCAGAATGTCTCATTTCACACGTTTATGTAAAAATGTATACAAATCTTTAAAAAATAGCAGATACCTGCGCCACATACATAAACTCAAGCTCACAAGCTTGTAATGTAGATTACCTATTTTAAAATGGCCAAAATGTGTCTGAAGTGGTTAGTGCGTTTTGTAATAATAATTAAAATCTACAAAGTACTTCAACTAGTAACTAAAGCTTTAAAATAATTGTAGTAAAAGTACAACATTTGCCTCTGAGATGTAGTGGAGTAGAAGTAAAAGTACAGAAAATTAGAAATACTCCAGTAAAGTAAAAAATACCTTAAGTATACACTATTTGAGTAAATGCATTTAGTTACAATACACCAAATCAGACTTGGTGTGAGTGTGACTGGATGTAGCTTAAACTGTCTGTCACAGTCTCAGTTTAGTCTTTGTACAACATCACCAAGATCTTGGTGATCAAAATACTAGATTTTTAATAAAGCATTTCTATGATATGCCTATGTTGGTTTGAGGACATAACAGGACATTTGAGGTGAATCATCTCAGATTCTATAAAACCATTAATACACTTCCTCAAAAATATTGGGAGGAATTTACCACTTAAAAGATAGTGATAATTGCGTATTATTTATTTTTGTTATAAATGTAACTTTACATTGCTGTGAAGAGAATGTTGCTTGGAGCTCTCCCTCCCTCTCTCGCACACATTCACGCATGCATGCACGCACGCACGCACGCACGCACGCACGCACGCACTCAAGAGCAGGAAGAGTTCCCAAACTTTTCAGGTTGCAAAACCACCCAAAATAATCACAATTTCACAATGTTTGCCTCTTTCTTACATAATATTTGACAAGTTTAACATTTTGGTTTTAAAAAGGTCTTACAAGCAATTACTGTAAATTGTACCTTTACTGCACATATACCCCTGGTTACTCTTATACCGTATGTTTGTTTACTGTAAGAAAACAATGTTGCACATTGAGCTAATCATCTGGGGACCCCCAAAAAATAATGTCCCGACCCCCAGTTCTGGACGACTGCTCTACAGAGGAACAGTTGGACTTTAACAGTATATACATTTCAACTTCTCATCCACTGCGACCACCTCACAATCCATGAGAACCACACACTGGATTATCTTGGTTATCAGTATTTAGGGGGGTGGATTTAAACCAATTGGCGCCTCCCCACAAGGGCCTTATATACTGTCCTGTCAACAATGCTGCCAATGTTTTTGAACTGACTACTGTCAACTCTGACTGTAACTGGGTGAGACTGAATGAGGTCATTTCAGGGGATTGTGTTACATGCCCGGAGTGTCCGTCCAGCAACAGCTGCATGCGATGTGTGGGGGAACTGCGATGCCATGGTCCAATGGAATGGACATGGTCCAACATAGGTGAAGTGAAGCGGTGTGTGTGTGTGTGTGTGTGTGTGTGTGTGTGTGTGTGTGTGTGTGTGTGTGTGTGTGTGTGTGTGTGTGTGTGTGTGTGTGTGTGTGTGTGTGTGTTTCTGCTGGGTGGGGGGGGGGGTGTCAAACCCCCTGGGGTGCAGCAGTATGCAGCATGTGCCAACAGACTGTAGGCCAGGGGCTCTAGGCTCTAAATCATTTTCCTGTCAAGGAACGTGTAGAACCCCCATCTTATGTGGCACATGGATCCCAATAACAGAACCCCACTTAATTTCGTAGTCGTTCTAAAATAGACTCTCTACAAGCAATTAACGCGTCGTGAGCTTGTAGATCTGCCATGGTCATATAAAATGGGGTTAAAGCGGCAATTAAGTAATGTTGATGCTTTATTCACTGTAATCATTTAGCCTGGGACCACTTGGAACCCCCTCAAGGACCTCTCTACAGCAACCCCAGCCTGGGACCACTTGGAACCCCCTCAAGGACCTCTCTACAGCAACCCCAGCCTGGGACCACTTGGAACCCCCTCAAGGACCTCTCTACAGCGACCCCAGGCTGGGACCACTTGGAACCCCCTCAAGGACCTCTCTACAGCGACCCCAGGCTGAGACCACTTGGAACCCCCTCAAGGACCTCTCTACAGCGACCCCCAAAACGTTGTAGACACGTCTTCTGTTGTAAAATAGATGGATGGTGTCTGATCCGTGAACATGCGACTGGGGTGTGATTCACGCGTCAAGCGGAGCCGATGACATAAGGGGGTGGGGCGGGCGGGGGGGTTTCACATTTTGCTCAGAGATTTTAAGCTTCACGACTCCAGACTCCCAAGACTTGGGTTGGAGAAACTCGAGTAACTATTGGCCGTATTTCATAGGCAGTCTGCTGATAGGCATCAGCAGACTGTCTTTTATGTCCCATGTAAGTGAAGTGACACAGAGAGAGCAGAAGTGCTGGTACAGACGGGAGGGATTGATGGCCTTTCAGACTTTGTCCAGAGAAAGTATCTAACTATGTCACGTACTCTGGACACATTTATTAGGCATTTTATCCTTGGCAGGAGAAAAAGCGAGTACCGTTTTCAGAAGGTACCAAGCAGAATATTTATGGATGCAATCTTATCAACCCATATTATTATCCCTTATTACCCTTATACAACCCTAAGTTATTAACCTATGGCTCTGTGAGGTCACACAGAGCCATAGGTTATGGGTTGGATTTGCTGTGTAAATGTATTTGTATGGGCCTGGGCCATGGCTCAGTGGTCCAGGCACCTTGGCTGTCAATCCAGTCGGGCAGTGTGCCGCGGGTTCCTGATCCCGACGGCCTTTACTGCATGTCTTCCCCCCATCTCTCTCCCCATTTCATTACTGCATGTCTTCCCCCCATCTCTCTCCCCATTTCATTACTGCATGTCTTCCCCCCATCTCTCTCCCCATTTCATTACTGCATGTCTTCCCCCCATCTCTCTCCCCATTTCATTACTGCATGTCTTCCCCCATCTCTCTCCCCATTTCATTACTGCATGTCTTCCCCCCATCTCTCTCCCCATTTCATTACTGCATGTCTTCCCCCATCTCTCTCCCCATTTCATTACTGCATGTCTTCCCCCCATCTCTCTCCCCATTTCATTACTGCATGTCTTCCCCCCATCTCTCTCCCCATTTCATTACTGCATGTCTTCCCCCATCTCTCTCCCCATTTCATTACTGCATGTCTTCCCCCCATCTCTCTCCCCATTTCATTACTGCATGTCTTCCCCCATCTCTCTCCCCATTTCATTACTGCATGTCTTCCACCCATCTCTCTCCCCATTTCATGTCAGCCTACTGTATGTCCCTCCATAAAAAATAATAAAAATCACACCCGTGTGAACTGAGTGGTGCAACTCCCCTCTCTCTCTCTCTCTCTCTCATTAGCAGGCAACAGTGCAGCACTATCTCTCTCTCTGTTTCTGGCACAACAGCGCCCCTACTGGTACTCATAGTCATACTGGTGCTCATTAACACAGTAACACACACACACATTAACGTCACATAGGTGAACACGGACATTGCTGTTCCTTGGAGTGGTTGCACCACTCAAAAATAAAGGCGACATTTTTTTATCATCATGGGGATATGTTTTTATCCCTGCTTCTGGTCAGACGGAACTAAATACATGCATTTCCGTTTGGGAATTATGTTTGATATTTAATATTTATGTTTGATAATATTACAATTAAACAATTTAGTTATGTGTATGTAAACCACATTGGCATCCCTATGTTAGTCTAAGGAAAAATCTAATCCTACATTTTCATTCATCTGGTTCTGCTACTTGTCATAAGAAAAAAGTATATAGGAAACTATACCCTGTTTTTTTTAAACAAATCTAACCCTGACAGAGTCAGAGTCAGTTGTGGAAAATACGTTCCTATTGTAAAACGGTGAGGCTGTTAAACGTCCTGGAAAATGTTCCCTGTACCCTCACTCACATTGGAACAAATGAGGCAGTGGCTCAGATATACCTGTGGCTGTGACCAATCCGCACATATACAAGATACATAATAATAACAGCAGAGAGGGGGGAAAAAAAGCTCATTATTTTTAACGGCTTAACACCACGGTCAAGTGAGCAATGGGAAGGTTTAAACACTGTTGTACTATATAGGTCATGTCAATGAGGCGTTTTTTCTGACTAACAAGAGGCCTGCAGGGTATAGTATGTCCTATCTAGATAATAACATACACACGCGTGCGTGCATGCACACACACACACACACACACACACACACACACACACACACACACACATCGCCACGATCGGTCGCCTCGATCGCCACGGTAGTGACCTGCACTGCAGCCGGTCGCAGAACAATCAGATAAACTAATAAAAGACTTGCGGTGACAATAACTGTGGATTATGCTTTTGATATTGATATTCATAGTTATAGTGATATTCATATATTTTGTTTACTATTTTGGTGTCAGTGTGTTGGCACAGGAAATACAATGTATTGTAAATTGTGTCCGTAAGGGATGGGCTGTGAAAGGCAGCCAGACACGAAAATAAATTCATTCATACAGCAGGTTAGACATAGGGTGAGAGCATTTGCAGAAGGTATACTGTATATGTATGTACAGTAGCCTATACATGTACTGTACGTCAGTCTCGAGAGGCACAAGCTTTGCTTAGTGTGGCTGTGCAGTCCCACTCTTGAAAGCTCTCCCTTCTGCTGCTGCTTGACTCAGCTCCACAAAAGAGCATCAAGGCCTTTTTACATTACACGACATTGAACAGGACATAACAGATAACACATTGGCAGGTTCACAAACCGTAGAATGGAAGATACCAAAACGCCTTAGTAATTCCCTTTGGTTTCTGTAAGTTTGCCAGTGTGGCTGATATTCATAAATAGACATGCAGGGATAGCTTTGCATGGACTACGGAGGGCAGTGTTGTCCTCAGTAAGTGTTCCACAGGATTTTCTGCATCAGCTTTAAAGCCCCTCAGTGTGTATCCCAGAGAGGAGAAACTGGAACACTGGCCAAACATGAGAGCACCAGAGGAAAGGAAAAAGTATGTATCAGGCTGATCTAAGATAAGTAAGAGCTCTGTAGGTAAGAGCATTTGGAAATGATTTACGTTACCCTTTTCTGATCCATAACCCTGCCTTTGACAAGGTTAACGCCCATCAATCACTGCTCTGAAGGGTTCTCTGCTTCAAGCACCCAATCTTTTCCACACTTTAACTCAAAGACAGGTTCTGTTTTCAGTGTTGGGGAAGTTACTTTGAAAGCGTAGCTTGTAAAGCTACAAGTAGCTCACCATGGCAGTAGCTTGATCAAGCTACATAGCTACCCCTGGAGAAATGTAGCTTGTAAAGCTACAGCTACTTGGAAAAAGTAGCTCAAAGTAGCTCAGCTACTTTTTATTTTTCAGCGTTAAATTGAGAATGTACATGCGGGAGACCCCTCCTCCCCTCTGGGAGACCCCTCCTCCCCTCTGGGAGACCCCTGCTCCCCTCTGGGAGACCCCTCCCACCCTGCTCCCCTCTGGGAGACCCCTCCCACCCTGCTCCCCTCTGGGAGACCCCCCCACCCTGCTCCCCTCTGGGAGACCCCCCCACCCTGCTCCCCTCTGGGAGACCCCTCCTCCCCTCTGGGAGACCCCTGCTCCCCTCTGGGAGACCCCTCCTCCCCTCTGGGAGACCCCTGCTCCCCAAAATTGTAGCTTGTAACTTGAGTAGCTAAGCTACAAAAAATGACCCAAAAAGTAGCTGAGCTACTTGACGAGGTACACAAATATGAATGTAGCTAAAATACCACAAGCTACAGCAAAATGTAGCTAAGCTACGTAGCTCAGCTACATGTAGCTTAATACTCCCCAACACTGTCTGTTTTCTAGACACCGTGAGACATTGTGGACTATATCCACTGTCAAAGGTACAAACTCAGAAGTGACAAGAGAAATAATCTGGAATTGTTAGTTTGCGTAGGATTTTGTACAATCTTCTCACTGGAAATGACTAAGATTAGTGTTATGATTTATTATTTGATTGTGGGTGAAACATAAGATAATTCAAAGCACCAATATTACCACTAACATCCAAGTTTGGTTTCTTTGTAGGATCAAGTCAAGTAATCTTGTATTACTTATAGCATATATAGTTAACTCAATGTGCCTCACAAAAAAGAGAATACATATGTTTACCAAATAACACATAATTTGCCATGGGTGAGTGAATTAGAGAGATTAAAAAACCTTGCACTGACTATTCAGCCCACACTGAACGGGCACCATGAGTGATGCTTAAGAAACTAACAGTGTCAAACTGGGATGAAGCTTGTCCACTGAAAATGTTTGCTGCAGATAGAGACACTGGAGTTTATCCAGGCCCAAAGAAACCAAAACACAGTGGAAAACAGCAACCTTCCGGCAGGTCACAGAATGGCTGCATACCAAATTATGAATCAAGACTACTAACTAGTCAACGTTATTGTCAGATCACAGACAGCTGTAAAGAAGTAGGTGAAATTCCGTTTCTGCGTAAGCTCCATCATTTGGTTGTTTTTCAGTAAGGGGGGACAGGGAGAGGGAGAAAAAATCAAACATTAAAGAAGCATGTCAAAGAAAACGGAAAGAAATCTAGATCTAAAACAGACAGCATAAGAGCAAGGTAAACACAAAGAGCGAAAGAAGCGAGGAAAAAAACGAACAAAAAAATGTGCATCATTGAGTAATATCAAAAATTTGTTTTACATAAATCAGCCTCCTGATGGCGCTATAAAAAGGCAAATGTGAAAAATGCAGGGCAAAGGTTTTTCCTGGGCCTCTAGGGAGGGCTACACAGATCGGTGCAGTTATACTGTAGGTTAAAAAAAAGAAAACCCTCATATAGCGTCACCATGATTTGAAAAATCCTGTCTCACAGACTAGTTTTCTTAGCTTGATATCTGGGTTGACTTTGTGCACCTTCTTGGCACCTTTTGGCAATTTAAGTAGTTGAAATTCCATTATTGATTGTCACACTGCATGCCTTGGATAATATGCAAGATCTTGATGCGATTGTTGTCTTCCACCTCGTAATCTTTAACACCGAACGATAAAATAGCTGGAATCGACATTTTCTTCGACCTGGCTTCCAGCAGTCAAGTCAAGTCACAAGTCATTGGTGTTCAAGTCCCAAGTCGAGTCCAAGTCTAGTTTTGATTTGATCAAGCAAGTCTAAAGTCATCAAAATTGGGACTCGAGCAATGCAATCTGTGGCACAAGACAACTGGATCAAGGATAAAATACCAATTTGTCAATTTAAATTATATAGTTGACAATCTATGCATACATGTAAAAGATAGATATAAATTTCAGATAATCTCTTAATTCTCTGCCAAGTAGGAACATATTCATACCCCCCAGTGTGTGTGTGTATGTGTGTACCTGCCTGCCTGCCTGCCTGCCAGCCAGAGAGCAGTGTGTAAGGTCCTCTTTCGTCTGTCTGTCAGACGATAGCTCCCACTCCAGTGCAGACAAAAACACTTCAGCAGACCACAGTACAATGACAGCCTCTTATCATTCAGCAGCTTCAGACAGAACACTAGAGCCACCATTTACCTCCAGAAGGCCTCTTATATTGTCAAATACGGTAGAGTGTGCTTTAAGTACTGTCATTTTTACAAAGACATTTGGTTTATCGCCTACATTAACTTCAAGTACGTAGACAGTGACTATCCCCTCACTCATTGTTTGGATAGAATTGTATAAGATACTGAAGTAGCAGATCCACAAGCTCAAAATCCTGAGACGTTTTGGACATGAGGTTTCCACTCGACATGACAATATGATGACCATGCAGACAGACCGTGGTCATTCGTTCTCCTGTTTGTTACTTATGCTTGTTTTTTCTTTGACCACAATATTGAAGATGGAGTGCCATGTTTTTTGTACTTTTTCAGCTGTGTCTATGGATTTAACATTACTCTAATAGACCCCCAGGTGTGGTTAGAATATTGAAATATGTCTTCCCTGTGTATGTTTGATTTCTTCCTGAAAGCTAAAAGCCTTTGAGTCAAAACGGCCCAATCAAAATGACAGTCACATCACAATATCATCCCCTCCCCTAACCCCTCCCCCTTTATCATGCTGTGGGTGCAGCTTCATTTTAACACTTTCTGTACACTTTTTTGGAGAGAAAAACAAAACATTATATATATATATATATACACACACACAATTTAGGCATTTAGCAGACTCTCTTAATCGAGAGCGATATATATATATATACTGTGTACGCACGCACGCACGCACGCACACGCACACGCACACACACACACACACACACACACACACACACACACACACACACACACACACACACACACACACACACACACACACACACACACACACACACACACACACGTTCATGTTTTATGGGGGGGGATGTAATTAAGATGGCATGTAGGCTATTTAAACAGATGTTAGGTTTGTTCTGTTCACCTGGTATCCTACAGTATCAATGTACAGATTATTATTTTGATGGTATAGCATAGCCTACCGTTTTAGACTGATGCTAGGTTCCTGGTTCACCTGTGATTCTAGTTTACATAGGCCCTACACTGTATCTTTGCATTTGATGTATGCATGCATGTGACTTTAATTGTAACTTGCAAGGGGTAATGTGGCCGCCTGTGTTCCATCAGCCTTATGTTCCCTCAGTTCAGGCTTAGGCTTGGCGTTAATGGTTAGGGTTATAGTTTTTGTAGGAACATAGAGCTGAGACAAAATACAGTAGGTATGTTCTCCTCGACGTAAGGACTGCATTATTGAAGATGTGTGAACCTTTGTTTTGGCAAATGTTCAAAATGTATCATATTTAACCATTTGGGAGGATGGATTCCAAATGACTGTTCTGGACTGGAATATGCATCTCCAGACCAGAGAATGTCTGCATAATGAACGAGAAATGGTTGTGTTTTCTGCCAACGCAATCTAAACCAAATACTGGTGGCTGTTCTGAAATTTCCAAATTGACCCCATATTACAATCCCAAATTTCCCTTTCAGAACACAGTAAATCAATCTTTTAGCTGGCACTCTAAAAATGAACCATCTAGCCACCTTCCAACCAGAAGAAGCATTGTATTGATTTCGAAGGCAACCTCAAACTAGAGTCATATGCCTTGAAAACAGACCATTGTTCCCCTTTTTGTACACAGTACAATGAGTACATAATGTACCCCTTTTTGTACACAGCACATAATGTATCCAGGCACACTATTTCTCACATCACTGTGCACTGTAGGAAAGATTCATGAGCTTCTCACAGTAACATCCTCAGTGGTAGAAGGTTATACCACAATGTAGACATAATATCTACAAACGTACTCAAAATATATACTTAAAGTACCAAAAGTAAAAGTCCTCACTATGCAGAATGTTCCATTTCACCGGTTGTTTTCAAAGGTGTTCAAAATGTGTCCAAAATGTTCGAAAATAGCCGATCTACAAGTTCCCGCAGATGCGTTGTGAGCTTGTAGTACTGCTATTTTTTAATAGACAATGTATGCGATTAATTGGTAAATATTTGTTATGAAATAAGTAATAACTTGAATCTACAAAGTAGCTTTTCAAATAACTGTAGTGGAGTAAAATGTAGTATAATATACTTTATTGAAAAATTAATTGATCAAGTAAAATGAAATACCTCAAAATGTTACTTAATTTCAGTACTTGAGTAAATGTACTTACTTTCCAGTTTCCACCACTGCCCAATGGTCATTTAACTCTATAAAAATGGACCAAACGGACCCTTATGTTATGTTATTTGGTCAGTTCTTTACAATCACAGGTTAAATAATAAAAAACACAACAAAACATTGAGCATTTTGCTGTGATCTAATTCTAATCTAATGGAAATCCTGCTGCCATGAAAGCACATCTTTCATGGCAGCAGGATTTCCATTAGATTTCAACACTCCATATGGTTCCACAACCGAAGGAGCTTCACTGCCCAGCTGCTAGGGACACATGTACTGTCTGGCACCACGCGCCGTGTCGGCGACCACTTTGACCAAACTGTCTGTCACTTACCATAAGGAGAGGATTTGACTCAAATTAATTGGTCCATATGAGCTGCTGACACATGCAAAATGTGTCACCTCTTATTCTCCATATTTTATTTCATTTTTCCAGTATGTCCTATAGACTCATCCTACAGTGTCACACAAGAGTAGCAAAAATAGCCAATATAAAAGCTCAAAACGTGGCACATCGTAATGCACTTTGAGCTTGTAGAACTGATATTTTTTAATTTGAATCCTGAAAAGTAATTTGGACATTCTGAGTTTTCCACCCGACAGTGACGAGAGATACCTCTGTACTGTGCAACGTTAACCCTAGTGCTCTTGGAAAAAAATCTTCCAAAATACATGTGTGTATTATTGCTCAGGTCTTGTTCCATTTGCGTTGCTTTGCTGTGACATAATTGCAATGATTTCTCGCCTTATCTGAACTCTGCTCATGTATGTACAGAGGGCTAAACATGTTGCTTTAAAGATTGTTTGCTGTATGAGAGTCATCCTTTGTTCCTCTAAGACCGTAAACACCTTTAAGCTGACAATGAGATTTCTGCCTCACTGCGAGAACCACTTGTGTGTTTGTGTGTGCGAGTGAACATCCCATCCTCACACATCAAAAGGACATGGTCTGAATAGCAAAGATGAAAGTCACAACAAAGACGTCAGACATAGACTAGCATACATGTCCTACAGAGTTATTTATTGTAAGTGAAGGCTTTATCTGTTTAATGTAAGGTTTTACATCGCAAAGCCATCATCATTTGCGTGTTTACTTTTCATTTTTTGAGTTTTCGGTGCAATATGGATTCTACCAACCGGTCTCCATGACGACGAGTAAACAGCCCACAAAAACCTGTCAAAACCCCTTGATCTATTCTTGTTCAATTGGTTATTGTCCAGTATGATGAGCCCATTACGTAAAGCAGAGTGAGGGGGTAATGGAGCCCACCCAGAGAGACATCTTTGAGCCGTGTGTGTTGATGTGTTCGTGCCAGATAAGCGTGACATAGCCAAAGCAAAGCGTTCTGTTGTGGTCCCGCCGTCTCACCTTTACACCTTCCTCATCTTGGACTATTGTTGTGCGGACCCTTTACTGACATGCTCTTATCCCCGCATGGATCCACAAACACAATGAGACCCGCAGGGTCCTTTTCTCTCACAAGAGATGGGCCTATAGACCGGGACAAAAGGCTTTAAACTATCCAAATTATCTCTCACTCGCCGGTTTCTTAGAAGGTATTATAGGTATCTGTGGGAAATCATCTTAAATTCTATTTTTCCAGAAACGTCAAAGCAAAACTCTAGCACGAAAAAACCCACCACAACATGTTGAAATATAGTGTGATTAGTGTGGGTGTGTGTGCGTGCATGCCATTACTTTTTAAACCAGGTTGTAATTTTGTGTTGGCACAGTATGCAAAATATCTTCCAAGAATGCTTCTGGAGTTTGATCTGTGTATGAAATGTGGAGACTTGAGTGCAGAGGATGCTTATTACAGAGGGAGGTGTGAATTTTCTTCTTCAGATTTACTGTACATCAGGTGCATGAGGCATGGCTGGGGTAATATTTAGCTGATACAAGCATTTTTATTACAGAGCTGAGGTGTTAGTGGAAATGATAGGCCTGCTTACTGTATTTGCGGACTGGAGTTTACCCCTCTTTCTTTCGTCTCCAGACGATTCGGCTGGAATGTTTGCTTAGACTCAGCCTTTGCACGGGACAGGAGAATCACCTGGAAATATGAAACAGGGATAAAGCACACGTAAGCCCTCCTTTTTCAGGACATTTTCATCAATGTGGTTGAAGTGTTTAAACGTACCATTTCATTATTAAGTCACAATTATAGACTTTACACAATCAAAACAACATCATAAAATAAAAGTCTAGCACAGTGAAACACATCATTAATCAGTGTTGATTCAGCTGAGTTATCTCTCCTATGACCACCAAGAATTGGATGACCATACTTGGATCTATAACACTGATCCGTTCACTTGTGTTATTCAATCATTACCCAGAGGCCAATGCTCTCTGCATGCCATCATTCTTATGTTGCTGATATGGCAGTGAGAACTACAGTAGGGAACCATTAGCGTTCCTCGATTTATGTCTACAAAAATGACACAAGGGGCTTGGAGGATAATCCTGCAATAAATAAGGAGAACCTTTTGCAACTGAGCGGGATGACAGCTGCAGTGATTATAAGGGCCAGAGGCTTCAGAGGATATCGCACAAAACAAAAGCACAGTGGAAGAAACCAGGCACTGTTGTTAATTTATATAATTATTATAAAGGCTGCGTTTAGTCATAAAATGGGTACAGTACAAATTACAATCAAAAGTTGAGCACTTTCTGTAAGGGAATATACATAGAATAACTACCCAGCACACCCACAGAGGAATAGGATGCCAAAGTAAATAACGTACTGCAATTAAACCTATACACAACTAACAATCAGTGAGAAACATACAGTATCTATAAAAACAAAATGTATCACAAAACTGAATGCTTTAAATAACACAAATGGGAGCTAGGCAAGACGTGTCAGATTCAAACTTAGGTCCTTAACAAGCAATAAATAGCAGACTTAACATACAAGTCCATCGGTACGAGCCGTTAGATCAACACCAACGTACCATATTGCTTAGCCGTACAGTTTATATGGACGCCTATTTTTTGCCTGGTACTGTGTGCTGCTTCTGTCCCCTGCAGATGATGAGTGATGTGTCCATAATGAGCTGCCACCTTGATGAGGCCTGATTGGCCCATGCTTGGATCCTATTGGCTAACCAGCCCTGTGGCACATCGGAGCGTGGCTACCTGGTTATAAAAGACATTCTCTGCCTGGACTCTGACGAGGAAACACTCCTAGGCGTTGGTCTTTACTCCAGCCACCTACTTCTGTTATTTTCGTCATGTACAACTGTTTCAGTTGTAGTCTTGCACTTGTTGTTCGTTAGGGTTTTGGAGTGAGGTTCGTCTTGCCATCCTCACCTCCCTTTTCTTTTGTTCACTGCATTCATCCTTCTGTCATGTAAGTGTTTCATTCAGTAATTCAGTGCTCACAGAGCCATTCATTCGCTATGCACTTGAGCCACTTTGTATTTATTGTAACTTATTTCGACTTGAGTATTAAAACAGATACTCTTTTATGAGCGGTGTTGTTCTTTCATACATGTTACGGGCAGTAAACCCCTAGACTTCAGAACAGTCCGTAACATATACATTTATAAATGTGACAATTCCCCAAAACCCAATTTACAGGAGTCTTAATGTTCATTCAAAGTAGCCCGAGCTGTCTTAAGTCAGTTGTTAACTTAGAGCACTGATGGTTGGTAAAGCTTGCACCAAAACTAATATGGCCTAATATAGTGGCATCCATAGAGCTACAGTATCAAAGAAAGTAGAGGACGGATGGAAAATACACATTAATTTCAATGAAAGCTGCTCCTCCACCACATGCTCCCCTGGAAGTATACTGTCCTCCTGGGATTAGCACCAACACCGGTGCCAATAGTTTCACAGTGGTGTCCTTTATGCACTACGCTTGCAATACCAGATTTGGCCACTATAGTTAAAAAATAAAATCCCCCCACATTCCCCCAAGTGGGGCTTGGCAGCATCTTGAAGTCACACACGTGTAGTAGAGTTGCACAACGAGCATGCTGGCTTTGAAAACAACATGTTTGGTTGGTGTGATCGGACATCCATGGGAGGAAGACTGTAGACGTCAATGTCCAACTGGTAATCACATACCGTGCTATTCTTTCATGGCTGTAGGTAGAAATATAACTGTCTATCTATCAATGCACCAAGTCTCTGTACGTCTGTCTGTGTGTGTAATCCACGTAACTCGAGAATCGTTCAAATTTGGCACATGCGTTCCACACCACCGCAGGGGGTGCAGTGGCCAGTATCAAGTCCGTCGGACCAACGGTTGTCCAGAACCGCCCCAAAAAGGCCAAGAGGCTCCAACGCATAATATCTGGGTGGGGCATGGAATTCCAACTTGCATCGTTCCAAGTAGGCCAGTGCCCAAAGGGCACCGCTGTAGAGGCCCCACGGGCACCGCTCTGTACCGTTAAATCCACAAATCCCAATTTATGGAGTACCCTGATGGCATAAATATGATGTTATGGTACTGTCATAGACTGGCATAAACCCCATAAATGGACATAAAAGGGACACAGACGGATATTACATCGTTCCAGAGTACTTCTTAATGGCAGCGTTGAGTCAACAGGCGACAGTCAGGCTCTCGGCAGAGTTCACACTCATGTCAACATTAACCCTGATGTCTGAGTGTGAGCACATGTATGAAATTGGAATAATACAGCAGCATTAAACTGGACTCCTTGGTTGCATGTACAAATAGCTCCGGGGTTTTCCTCTACATTTTCTTCCTGCCCGTGTGCAGGAGATTTCCTGCTGTGCGCATTAAGTGATTTTTGCCCTTCTAGCCGGCCAAAATGATTAAGTGATGTGGCATACTGTCAGTGGTTGGAAAAAGTACTCACATCTCATCAAGTATCAATACTGCAATATAGAAATACTCTCTTACAGGTCAAAGTATGGAATTCAAAAGTAAATAAAGTACCAAAGGTAACAGTACACAGTATGCAAAATGTCCCTGTCACGGGGCAGCCCGTGCCCTATAGACCGATTCCGTAGCGATTTCATGGTCGCAGCCTACGTATTTCCTGTAGGCGGACTCGACGTAGCTGCGGGGGTAAAACCCTCACCAGGCGCACCTCTTCCACTACAGTGAACGGCAGAGTGACTGATGTTAGTTTGCCTCAAACCTTACTCCTTTACCTGCTTTTTTACTAACACTAACATTACAAAGATGCCCAGAACATCGAGATGAACCTGTGTAGTTTATGGCTGCTCCAACAGTAGTGGCAACATAAAAAAAAAAAAAAACGGAATGTCTAATATCCACCGCTGTGGCGGAGACCAGAGCCATTGAGTAATGGTTGAGACAAAGCAGTGAAAGATACATAACGCCAGTCTTACCCAATACCAAATATTTCTGTTTTATTAACACAAGGCTGCTGTACTTTATACCTCATACTTTAAATGCTTAGTATGAGGTATAAAATACAGCAGCCTTGTGTTCATAAAACAGAAAGATTGGGTATTGGGTAAGACTGAAATTATGTATCTTTCAGGACCCTTCACTGCTTTGTCTCAACCATTACTCAATGGCTCTGGTCTCAGCCACCACGGTGGATATTTTGACATTCCGTTTATTTTAATTTTTTATGTTGCCACTACTGTTGGAGCAGCCATAAACTACACAGGTTCATCTCGATGTTCTGGGCATCTTTGTAATGTTAGTGTTAGTAAAAAAGCAGGTAAAGGAGTAAAGTTTGAGGCAAACTAACATCAGTCACTCTGCCGTTCACTGTAGTGGAAGAGGTGCGCCTGGTGAGGGTTTTACTCCCGCAGCTATGTCGAGTCCGCCTACAGGAAATACGTAGGCTGCGACCATGAGACCCGCTACGGAATCGGTCTATAGACAATAGTAGGCTAAAGGTACTGCACACAACTTGCAGCTGTTTCCATTTGATGATCATCATACTGGTCGGCTTGGAAGTGTCTGTTTGGGTGTAGCTGTTTTGAAGTGTATTTGGTATATTATGTGTATTATTGCTATCTAATGTCTAAAATATGATGCATTTAGCATCAATGTATGATGTGTTGTTCAACCTTTTGGTATAATGGTATGGCTGTTTATAGGATATCAGATAATATGGAGATTAGTTAAGTGACAGTAAATTGTAATCTGTGTTCTGGGTGTGGCTCACCCGTTATAAAAAGGAGGCTTCAGGTGAGGAGTCTCACTCGTGACTTGGAGCAGAGTATTACTATTACAACACTCAGGGAGAGCTTCCAGGGCCTTCATGTGTAAGGTTTCGCAAGTTCTTAGTTTGTTTAGTTTAGCTTCATTTCAGATTTATTTTTATTTTGGCCAGCCTTATTTGTGATATTGTCATGTACTGCCTAGGCTCTCTGTGTATATATGCTGCACTGCTATTTATTAGGTTTGTGGAGGGAAATAAACATAAAAAACCCTGCATTCCTGGACTTTGAACTGTTCTTAGAGCCTTGACCATCGATTTGAATTTCTCAAAATTAATGAAAATCTTTTGAAAATAGCAAGCTCTTTGCAACGCATTGTGAGCTAATATTTTAGAAATATAGGTCAACAATACAAATTACGTTAGTTTTGTGAATTAATTTACTTTTACTGCGTGGCCCCCTGTGCCCCCAACAAAAACCGGAACTACTTAATATTGACCAAAACCAGAGCAGAACTCCCACTATGGGATTAATACAGTTTCAACCACTATATTAATGGCAAGTATTTCATATACAGCTTAAGTTCTAAAAATCTGTACTATCCCTTTAAGTGGTACTATCCACCACTGTGGAGAGGATCTCTTCAGGGATGTGCAGAGTGTTAAAGAGGCAGGGGCTGAAATCCCCTATGGACAAAAATAGAAAATAGATCTACAAGCTCACAATGCGTCGTGCTGTGACACGTTGTGAGATTGTAGATGAGCTATTTTCGGGGTGCAACCCAGCCCTCTTTAGCTAGTGGAGATGCGGTCATGGATTTCTAAATAAATGTGTTCAATTCAATGCAAAATGCTACGTTCCAAGTTCAGGAGACTTTGGAAAAAAAGCAATTCTCCTGAATGCTGCCTTCCGGCATGGCATGGAAAGGAGTGTCATGTGCATTTCTTTCACCGTAGTAAATACTGCATTTGTGGTCTGGAGAGGGCAGTTGCTTTACAGACTGATAAAAGGGCAGGGGCTGAAGCCCCCTTTGATGTCTGTGTGCACGTCCCTGCCGCTCTTAGAGGTATACTGTATGATTGTGACAGTGAGTGTGAATAGAATAGAAGTTATAGATTTGCATCAGTCATTAATTTATTTGGCCCTGGTTTTTCCCTAATGGGACTGATCAAGGGTAGCTACTGGGACGTAAGTCGGGGCTTGATCACACCGGCTGGGTCGCCTGAGTATGATGTTGGGAGACTCGAAACCCTGATGACCTTGGGATACATCACTGAGGATACGTCCCAGCCCAGGTGCATCCATGCAATGTATTTTTTTTCCTTTTATAATATAATACTGGGCCTTGAGAACTCTAGTTTTCGCCGGCTGCCGGGCGCGGCTGCACTAATAACTTTGGGGCAGGCCTGCCTAGAGTTTAAATGGACAGGTATGAGTCAAAAGGGAGACATCGAAGAGGAAGGATGGCCTGGGCCGTGGCTCAGCGGTCCAGGCACCTTGGCTGGTAAGCCAGCTTTACAGTGTGTCGCAGGTTTGAGTCCCGGTCCTGACGAACTTTTCCCCTTTCCTGTCTACCTACTATCACCTATCAGAAAAAGGCACAAACAAATCCCCTAAAAATATCAAAAAAGAAAAAACATGTCAGCTCCATATATGGAGATCTAAGGGTTTGAGGTTTGATGTAGAGTTGCTGGCCAATATTGATGACATCAGGGATATCCATATATGGGCATTCCCATATATGGGCTTAATTCTGATGCCTGGGGTTTAGGCGGGTAAGAATATGGTTTGACCCCCAAAAAATTGCAACAAAAGGTTTCTCAACTTTTTTTTGTAGTATTAGGTGTCCTTAATAATATACTAAAAGTTTACCAAAGTTTGACCACCCGAAAGGTGTTATTTTCAAGATGGCCGCCACCAGTTCTTAAAATACCATACTCCTCCATTATTCATCCTAGAAAAATAATGTTGGTGTCTAACCCTATGTTTTGGTTATCTAGGAATCCAATTAGCATATATAAATTATATATAAAAGTACAATGATATATTAAAGCAATTGTTTATAAGGTTATAATAATGTAATAGGACATTTCCCATTTCTATAATGCCGTACTGCCCAGGATTGGTGAATTCATCACCTATACACAATTCACATTCTGTTGAAGCTTTCAGGAGATTTATTTTGATTTATATTGATAGCAATAAGGAATATATTCATTATTACTGGGTGGTACTGTCATGTGACATTTGTAAAAGCATGGCTGCCAAGTGATAGACTGCATGGGAATATTACACAAATCATGGAATAAATTTACAGAGAAATGTCTGCACTATTTTGTTTGTAAAGGTGTCCGACAATAATAATAATAATAAAAATAAGTCCCCTATAGGGAAGTGGTTCCCAAACTGTGGGCCGGGACAAACATTGTGAAAATAGGCAATCTATAAAAGCTCACAACGCTGAGTGTCTTTGCACCAAACACACTCAGTCAGTAGAACCAAATGGCCACTTGTCTGGTCTATGGGGAAGATGGACTCCTCAGTGGGGATACAGTGGAGAGAAATGGCCCCTCATGGGCCTAGAGACTAGAGAGGGTGTGTAAGTCAGTACAGAGCTATCGCACATGTATCTTGGTATATAGGCAGGTGGTGGAGTGTCGCACAGATATAGGGTTCAGTTATGCTTGTCACAGACATCTTCTTATTCCCGAGACTGTAGTAGTTGTGTGTGTAAAATTAATTTCACATTTACTTTGTGTTTGGTACTGCTGGCAATAACCTTGAACCCTGGGCTCCAGTCTCGGTCTCCCCATAGAATCCCAATCTAATCTCCCTCCACGCTGTGTCCCTGCTGCAATCCAACAAACAAGCATTTCTTTCTGCATAGACCTAATGGTCAGACTGCATGTTTGAGGGGTGCTAGGCCCTCCAATGCATGTCTTTTTAAATCATGTGGCAGCCAAGACTATGGACTTTAATGTTTGTTTAGGGTACTAAATGACAATGTAGGATGACATGTGGCCGATATAAATACAGTGGGCGCCCCTCATTTCGTGATTTTTGCATTTTTGTACTAGCTGTTCTAGAGAGGGGAGAGGACATTCTGCGCCACTGGGGGCCCCAGTAATATGAATGGTCAGCCACCAACCAGACGCCGACTCTCCTGTGAGCCAGTCCGACATAGGGACACCCTGTCTGCCTGACAAACAATCATGCACCACGTGGAGGTCTTATAACCACCACCATGTGGGTCTCACCCTCCTGTATGCCCACTCTAAGCGCCTAGCTCAAAGCCAGCAGGAGGTCCATTTGGGACCAGCATACATACATTTAGGAAAACGACTGTCTGCCTGACAGTCTTGCAACATGTGGAGGTCTTATAACCACCATCAGTGGAGACTGTCCTCACTACCTATGCTAACTCAATAGGTCCTATCTCGGGAGTAAGAGCCAGCATGGTCCACATGGGACCAGTGGGACTAGTGAGCCAGGCGACATATAGGAACACTCCTCCCAGCCTAAGCTAAACCCCAATTCCTTAGTTTCTACCTCCTCCACACTCCGTTCTCCAGCATGCCATGACTTAGAAATCGTTTGAATCTCAAATGCTAATTTGCTTTGGGAGGGGTTGAGAACGAGGAGAGTGCAGGCTCCCTAAGCCACTTGGAGTGAGATATGGCAAAGATGAAAAGATCTTTCATGTATCGTTTGCAGAACTGTCTTTGTTGAAATGTGTGGCGTATGTGGGAATGGTCCAACAATCCAACTGTGTGACATGTCATGATTGCTGTTACTTCAAAACGATGCAGGTCTATTCCCCCCTCCTGGACATGAAGAATGTATACTTGAATATTGGAATGTGGCTATTGCAATGCACAACATGGAGGTCTTATAACTACCACCACAGGGCCAGACAAGCCCCACTCTCTCAAGCTCTCAAGTGCCCCATAGCTTTAATGGGACATGTATGAGCCACCTCAGACATGCAGAGAGGAGAAGACCATGAGGGTCTTCTTAACTTTGCTCTTCTGTGCTCCAAGTCCCCAGGGAGAAATCCAGTGACCCCCACTCCCCATAATCCCCTGTTCCCACCTGAGGGGAACCCTAGGCCCACTAAACTCTAGACCGGACCCTCCTTTACCTTCTCACCCAACCCCACCTATCATACGCCCCTCTGCACCCGGTAGAGACTTAGGTTCTGACTACTCTGCACTAAGAGTAAATAGAGCGTCGCAGTCCCTCGAGAGACCCGGAATATAAATCACCGTTCATTTTCCTCATAGACTTTTCAAAAAGTATTTATTTAAAGACGGTTACGCTGCGGACAAAGCCAACTCTTGTGACAAATCATGACAATAAACACAATGTTTTGGGCCAAACAAAGAATTAGAAAGTAGAAAGAAACGGCAGGTTACAACACTTTTCTTCTTTGTAATTATTTGTTTGGTCTAAAATAGTGTTTGTTGTCATGATTTGTCACGACAAGAGTTGGCTTTGTACGACGCTTAAAAGGTCTTTAAATAAATACGTTTTGAAATGTCTATGGGAAAAATGCATTGGGAATTATTTCCTGGGCCTGGCGTCGTCATGAAAGGGGGCGGGACTGCGACGCTCTATAATGCAAGAAATTCGTTTTGGGTGGGGTGTATAATGATGAATTATTATTACTAGTCCTTACCCGTTCTGATATATTTCAACTTGTATAATATATTTGTGTGTGTGTGTGTGTGTGTGTGTGTGTGGTTTTTTATGAATAAAAACAGCAGTATAACATTAAAGTATTCTTCCAAATGCATGGTAGGGAAACGTTTTCATGGCAAGAGCAAGGACCGCAGCATTTACACTTATTAGCCCACAGAGCCCCATTTGAAAAGTATCAAGGACCCCCAGTTTGACATGCAGCTATATATGGACAGTCGCACAGATCCAATTTGCAGGTGGATTTGCGTCCAAAACGGTCTCAATTGTGAGCTTTGGCTTGAGAGAACTCATGGCTTTTGCAACCTGTGATGTTGTGAGCTTGTAGATTAGCTGTTTTCACCAGAGCGTGCGCTGTAGCCACTTCACGCTGTGTGTGTGTGTGGCTTATGTTCAAGACAGTTGCATCTCGTGTTGTGTTTATAGCTAACTGGAAAATGAAAACGGCCACGCGATGACGCACGCGCACACATACGAACATGCGCACTCACAGCTTAAGTAGTTTACACACACACACACATGCTCACAGCGAAAGTAGTCTGCACACACACACACACAACCTCCGTGTTGGCTGGGGGCGGTGTGAAAAAGGGTATAGGTGCGTGGAAGAATGCGCTAGGGTCCTTGAGGCTGTTCTTCGTGGCATGTTGTTTGTTGTATGTAGTAATTGTGTCGATGCGTAAGGGGGTTGGAAATATCCCGATCGCTCGCCCGCTGTCTATTGCGAGCAAAATTGACAGCGGGCGAAACAACTGAAGTTAGGCGGAAAACTCGTGAGCAAAATTGACAGCAGGCGAAACAACTGAAGTTACGCGGAAAACTGTGTCCCAGTATTAATCAGTGACCGTCCCAAAATGCAATTCACTGGTGACACGTGATTTCTGGGGAGAGGAGTTTTGCCGCGGGAGCGATTGGTGCAGGCAATGAGGAGATAATGAGGAGATAATGCGGTCGGACACACACTCACTCACACACTCAGACATTCGCTCTATTATAGTATAGATAAGTAGTTTGAGCCAAATTTTATCCACCGAGCTATCCAAAACGTTTCAATATTGCAATCATGTAGGCTATTATCTATCAATTGACAATATTCTCTGCCACAGCCTTCGGAATTACTGAAAATTGTGACTATTAGTTTTGTTGTGTTTTGAGGATATCTTGAAACCTTATTCCAAAAAATATATAAAGCAAAGTTAAGAAGACCCTCATGGTCTTCTCCTCTCAGACATTTATTAAATATTTAGTTTAGTTAACTTGAAACTGGTGACACAAACACAATATTGGATTTCACAATTATCTAATTGTATCTCTGCAATTTGGACAAGTTCAATGGACTCCTATACCCCAAAAACATAGGGTTAGACACAAAAAGTACTTGTCTAGGATGAATAATGAAGGAGTTAGGCTATTTTAATGGTTTTTAGGCCATCTTGGACGCCATCTTGAAAATAACACCTTTCGGGTGGTCAAACTCTGGTAAACTTTTAGTATGTTATTAGGGACACCTAATACTACAAAAAACTGTTGAGAAACCTTTTGTTGCAATCTTTTGGGGTAAGGTGCTTTTTTTCATAGATTTACTCGCCTGTCCCAAAATATGAGGTTCAAAGTGTGTCCCTTCAACAAGTGACACGTCTTTTGGTTCGAGTCCCGATCCAGACAACCTTTGCTGCATGTCACTGTGACCAACACCCCCCCCCCCCCCCCCCCCCCCCGACCCTACAGGTCTCAGACTCTGAGCTGTACTGACTGTCTCCATGGAGAGTGATGTTCTGTATCACAGGAGTGGATATAGGCAGAGTCACATTCCTTCTCCGGACTACAAATGGCAGCAGTGCTCGTGTCTTGGTCTGTCTGTGTCTGACAAAGGGCTGTTGTTTTCCCAGCCTCATTCTCTCTTCACACGCCAGCCCTTTTGGCCCGGAGCAGCTGCAGAGGCATTAGAACCAAATGATGGGAATATTTGCTCTGGGCTCCGTCGATATGGTCCGACCATTGATTCCGTCCATCCCTTCCTGTATGACCCTCTGATTCTCATTTCCTGGATACATGATAGGGTATCAAAGTGCGTTATGCATGCATTCCTATCCTACCCCACAGCAAAGCGCCACATTTGAGAGCTTGCACACCGCTCGCAGTCTGAGCAGACCTTCGAAGAAGTTGGGTTTTTACGGCGATACGGCTGATGCTATAGCTCGGACAATTGCACTGCACAAACAGTGTCATGCTCAAATTTTAGTTTTAAACCACATGAATCCCATAAAGCAGACCTCCCCCCTCCCAGGCCCAGGGGTCCATGGGGGGGTTTCCAGGGGGGTCCCAAGAAAAAGTAGTTAATGTAACATCACAATCATTTTAACCACTTTATCCATTTATAAATCTTCTTTTCTGGGGGTCCCTGGCACAAAATATTTTTAGGTGGCCAAATATATAGTAATCTGGGAGTCATTCACTTGAAAAAGTTTGAGAACCACTGCCCTAGACCTATTCTGGGGTGAACTTTCGACACAAATCTTTATAGGCGTTGTAGACTAGAGGGAAATACCACCGCACCAGAGCCCTGGGGGATCCCAGTCAACTAAGTATAGGGTTTAAGTGGTTAATATTCTTCGACATGACCTCAGAAGACCCGTCGACGCAGCCTTGTCCACACGTATAACTGCTCCTCACTTTCAGCCTGAAGACCACAACGATTCAGGATGCTCGTTTCAAGATCAACATTATAGTTTGCCTCTCCCAAAAATTATGTTTATTCAAAAAAACGTTTGCGTCTTTCGCTCGCCTTCAGTCATCCGTGACAAAACTGATAAAACTGTGCGCCTGCACATCACAGCAGAAGTGGAAGCCCTTTTGTCACGGGGGGGGGGGGGGGGGGGGGGGGGTTCTCGTGAAACCTTAGACACTATAGGATACTCCTCTCCTCCACCGTGTCCAAGCTGACAGAAGACGCAGCACTTGGCAGCGCTGGAGGAGAGAGACTGAAGGCACCCTTGTGCTCGGAAGGGGAATCAGAGAAAGAGAATCCTATTATGAAGAGGGCTTGGATGAGCCAGCATTCTGTAACCATGACAAAAATACACACACACACACACGCGCACGCGCACGCGCACGCACACGCACACGCACACATTTATACCTGGGGTTGTCATGCAATCTTTTAGGTATGCAATTGACTCCATAATAAACGTTGAGTGATTAACTGATGTCCTGAGGCATACTTGGCTTGTAGAGTAAATCATGTGTTGCAACATTACAGTACAGTAAAGTAATGGTTTTCGTCAGCTTTAATCTTGGAAGCAAGATTAGAATGTATGCCAACTCCAGAGATGCTACACATACACAGGAATGCGAGACGCGTGCACTTTCAGTGCATGTTTATTTTCCTTGATCAAACAAATCAATTGTGTTCAGGCTTGGGGCTAATTGGAACTAACATATGGTACTTTAAGTTCTGAAAACTCAGTTTTCAAGGTTTTAAAGACAAATATTGTGATTTGTTTTGTTAAAATAAGTGTAGCTCTAACTTCTGAAAGTAATCATTGCTATAGAGTGTTTGTTCAATAACAGGACTAGTCTCCATGTCTCTCCAGCTATTTATTAAACAGCAAATCCACATTCAGGTTGGGATACCAATTTTATCCAATCAGGAAAGAGAAACTCACAGTGAGAGGATACAGCTTAAACAAATGAAATTGAAAGTGATGACAAAAAGCAATTAATTAGCACTAAAAAAGGAAGCCAATAAATGGGTACTCTCTCTGATTAGCTAGAGTTTTGCAACGCAACCATGTATTTTCTGAGAGCTGAAGAGACAGGGAGACTCCTGTTACTGAGCAAACACTATAGCAATGATTAATAAGAATATAGTGCTTTTTTTTTTTTACAACTATTTGGGGTCCCCCTTGCAATATCTTCACGGCCCACCAGTGGGTCCAGCTGGCCCACCGGTTGAGAACCTCTGATTTAGATGTCACCAGACATATCAGTGGGTGGAGATCTCTGATCGTCTGGCTAGACGAGACTAGTGTTGTTGAGGTGCTAATTCTTGCTGAGGCCTGGAAAGTATTCTGCCGTCATTAAAAAAATCAATGCGGCCCGCGCTTCCTCAGCAAATTTGTTTGAAATTGATTTGGTGCGTGTCAGTCAACCGCAGACATGAGCAGAATGTAGAGTACATAAACTAAGTGGGGGTTGTAGGAAGTAGAACAAGAGAAGACATACTGTAGGCCTGGAGTGTTGACAGATAGTGTGGCTTTTGGTTCTGGATGTTTTGGTCAATAGCGATTAATCAGCTTCTCATTACAAATCCAGACATGTGTTCCAACAGGACCACAATCCCATCATCCAAAACAATTCAAGTCATGGTTGGGTTGTTTAGGGGCGGTAATCAGAAGGTTCGATTCCCTGCCCATGGCTACGTGCCTGAGAAAGAAATGTCCCACCGAGCGCTGATGCAGCCGTTTGTAACCGTGATCAGTGACGCTTGTGAATGAAGCTTGTTTTGATTAGAATCGGATCCTGGGAAAAGAATAACAAATAAAAGGAGCTCGACAGGCACGGACAACTTGGATATCGGGTCATTGCCTGTTTATGACTAGAAATCCAGAGATAATCATATGTACGACTGGGACCTAACTTAATCAAAATAAAACATTGATTGACAGAGATGTACGTCAATAGCAGTGAATGGTTGGATTTGAATTTGATGGGTAAATGCAGAGGACACATTTCACGTATGTGCATATAGTGACAAAAAACACCCCAAGGAGTGGGGACTATTCTATAGTGAAATGGACCCGAGTTGCACTGCACTTAGTGGACTCTTTTGTCCCTCTACATCAAATCTCTTTTCCAAAAATGGAAGATCTACATGCTAACAAAGTGTTGCAATCAGCTATTTGGTTCCCCCGAGAATAGGGATGCCGGGGTTTGAGTGGTTAAGTAACTATTGGAGAGAAGGCCCTGAGGTCAAGCAGTGCATAATCTGTCCAAGGTATGCTAATAGGTCATAATCAGCTCTCATATGTTTTCAGAAGTTCAGCAAATCTGATGAAAAAGGGCCACTTTCTTGCCTGGCGTCTTGATTTTCTGATTTGCTCCGTACTTATCTCGGACTTGGCACAGTCTGTGGCAAGGAGAGAACCGTAATAGGAATGATCCAACGTGTGTGTGTGTATATAAATAGTTTCCATGGGTAATTGACCTCTTTCCTGGACACACACACTCCAACATCAAACGGGTGTATCCTCTAGACTCCAAGAGCCACTGATTAAACACATTTCAGAAGTATTTCCCTTCTACTTCCAGGCAGATCTGGCAGAGCCATACTAGACGTGTTTCATTAAGTAGCGACATGAAGAATGTACATGTATTCGTGCGTCTACATGAACGCAAATTATCCACCAATGTGTAGCCTAACTGTTCGTGTGTATTTTCAGAGGCCAAGCTATGCATGCACCAGTGATGAATAAGTACTCACATGATTTACTTAAATAAAAGTATCAAGACTGCAATATAGATATACTCTGTTACAAGTAGAATAACGTAGATCCTACTTTCGGCATTTACAGTATCAGCATCAAAATATACTTACCAAAAATAAAAGTACTCTGTTATTATTTTGTAATAATAATGAAAATCTAATTAACTAATAACTAAAGTTTTCATATAATTCTAGTGGAGCAAAAGTACAATATTTTCCTCTGAGATGTAGTGGGGTAGAAGTAACAGTATACCTCAAAAATTCAAATACCTCAAGATTGTACAGTACAGTATTGAGTACATTATGTACCGAGTTACTTTGAGATACGTTATGGCGTGCACACACATTATCTGTCCGTCCCTGCCTCGGGGTGGCGTGGCGTGCCATGGCCTCGATGTGGGGGGAAGTAACGTGCAGGCATGCTGCCAGCTGAATCTCCAGACTTACAAGAAAAGATGAGTGGCATTGTTCCAGCGGTAGATCCCCAGCTCTGCTTCCAAATCCCTGCTGGCCGGACTGAAATTTCAGCCCGTGTACATAGAGGAGCAGCTAGCGGAGCAGGGCCCCGACAAAAGATGACATTGGCTTGTAAGTTTTACTTGATGACGCTCAGGGGGATTCCATTATGTGGCTGTCACACAGCGTTAGGCGAGACAGCAAACACTTTCATGTGTGGATTACCGTTTACCCGTCGGAGATAATAGATATTTGCCTCCGCTAAGCCATGCCTCTGTTGATTTCTACCACCCCCCCTTTAATAACTTCTTGCAAGCAAGCAAATTTTAATAAGTGCAAGAATGCTGACATCTAAGAGGCTGGAACAATGGCTTGTGTTTGACACAGATAAGCTGCTTAATGTATTTTTTCTATAGCCTAGACATATCTGATATATCGTATTTTGACAACTCGATTATCTTGTTCAAAAAAACCTTTATTTAAACATGTGTGATTATTTCAGACAAGCCAAGCAGTCTATTATTTCTGGTTGCTCCGTTCTCTTTATATGAAACATCCAATGTCAGGCTTGATTTTCCAACACTGCCAGTTCAAGAACAAAACATATTGCTATTTACTGTATGTTGGAGAAATGTATTTAAACTCTGACTCTTGGGACATTGTTACAGGATTTTGTTTTTGTTCTTGGATGAAGTTTTGCTGTGGAACATTGTACAAACATAGCATTGATGGATCATAATTCAGAAGTTATAATCAATATATCAATCTTATAAATCTGACAAGCATCAAAACAGAGGCTCACATGCAAGAGACAAGTATGTTTACATGAACAATTAGCCAGAAGATGGATTGCTGCCAGTCAGACAGTATAGACCATTGTTAGAAGAGAATTGTTTGAGTAATGCAGATTATTTCAAATATATATGATATAATATAATATATTTGGTGAAATACTAGCGGGTAGCGGTCCTAGAGCCCTGGGCTCTAGGCGTTAAGTGCTTAGTTTGTTGAACAGCCATGTTGGGCCAACAGAAATTACACATTTGTTCGACCCTGTGGACAAGAGAGACACTTATAACACTTTGAAGCAGCCACTAGTCCTACATTTTAAGGGTTGTGCTTCTAAAAACATTTGTCATATTTTGTGCATTTGTCATTTGCAGCGTATTCCAACTTCCCTTCTAAGAACATTAGAGAACAGTCCAAGCAACAGTTTTTGAAACCTCTCAAATGATCATCTCCGTACAGTACCAAAACCTCTTCTGGCCCATTTATTTTTGGATAAGCCAACAATATGTTATCTCACAAGCTATTGTTTTACAGTACAGAATACAAAGCAAACAGTTCAGATTCAGTTCCCTGTGGTCTGGGGAGCCTTGGTCCTGGGCTTGGGTACGGGTGAGTGTTTCTGACCTTCAGCAGCTGTGGAGAACTCCGGGGTCTTCTCTGAAGCCTGGGCTCCAGGGCCAGGCTGAGGAACAGCCAGGGTGTAGGCTCTGGGTGAAGTTTTGGGGCTAGGGGGAGGCGAGCGCTCCGTGGAGTACATGGGTGAAGCTTTGGGGCTAGGGGGAGGCGAGCGCTCTGTGGGGTGCATAGGTGAAGCTTTAGGGCTAGATGGAGGCGAGCGCTCTGTGGGGTGCATAGACTCATAGTCATGGCCGACAAGGTCAGCTGGAGTCAGCTGTGACATTTGGAGCTGCCCTCTATCTCCTAGGCTCAGTACAGCCGTGTGGCGCCGATGTCGACGACAAAGTACGATAATGGTGATGATGAGCAGAAAAGTGGCTTCCTGCTCCTGCTAGTGCCGCCAACACTATCTTGGGTTTAAAACACAACAAGGTTGGAGGAGGTTGAGGCGGACACATTGGAGGTTCAGGCGGACATGTTGGTCGGATGCCGATACTGCTTTCCTTACCAACCTTGTTGGCTGCACTGCAGGCAAAGTCGTTGTTCTTCACACCCTTCAACGAGGACTTCAGTGTTTGCCCAGTTTCACTAGGTAAGGGTTTTCCATTTAGAGCCCATGCAAAGATCAAGCCTTGAGCTTGCGGTACATTGCAGGTTAAGGTGACCACGTTGGCCTTCGAGTCGCAAATGAACGTCACCACAGGCTTTGGTTGTGGTGCAATCATGCACAGACGAGTGGTCTGCCCTTTAACTAATGTCTCATTTTGATCATGCACATCTGCTTTGTAGACCCCTGCATCGGAGAACTTTAAGTCGTAAAGCTGCAGATCTCCGGTCGCAGTGACATCCTCTGGCTTGCCTATGGACACCTTGCCAGACTGTTTGTGGAAAATGATGGTGCCGTTGTGGGTCCATTTCAATGAATCTGTGGCTGACAGTGCCTTTTCGTCAAAAGGCAGCGTCAGCTTCTTTTGACCAACTGCAGCAGGGTCACAGGTTTCCTTGTTAGCAGACAAGGTGATAAATCCAAACAGGAAAAGGACTCCCAGGGTAGAAAAACATGCCATGATATGTCCTCTGAGTATAGTGTATCCTTGTAGACGGTAAATGATCCTTCAAATTGTCCTGACACTTCTTAGAGTTTCACTTCGCTTCTTTTGAAGAATGCAATTATTTTGAAGTAGAAAATGGTTATTTTGGGGATACTTCCAAATTAAGAGCGGATTCTCTGGAATCAGGTTGAAACTGAGAACAAATGGCAACATAAATGCCTTTCAACTAAAAAAAGGAACATGATGGGGAAGTGAACCCTCAGCAGAGAACTGTGCCGGTTCAAGAGTCTGCTTTCAGATGTTGTGGTGTGATGTGCCAATCTCCTGTCACATGACATCTAATTTCACAACATCGGTCAAATTTAGCAACAACATCACTGACTCAAATCACTGCTATTTTGTTCATGGGCTCCCAAACTGTTCAACTTGAGACTTTAACGATACATTTTCCATCTCCCCAGGACCTAAACTTACGAAAATACACTATAAATTCACCACTTGAGTCCTATTTAATAGTCAAAACCTGTTCTGAATCTACAAACCAAAAATGGGTCCCGTCCCACTGTTTTGAAATCACTGATCTCCACCAGGTCAGGAAGGTTATTGTGGCCTCCTGGTGGTACTATAAAAGGTCAATGTGAAAAGGGTATAATTTATTCTTGCGCCTTCTTCTTCGAACGGCAATTGGACGTTCAAATTCATGATTTGACGCATTTTGTTCCAAAAATGTGTTTTGCTAAAATCCACCTGCTGGTCGCGCTATGTAACAGGCCGATGTGAAAAGGGTGGGATTTATTCATCTGACTAGTAGCAAAATGAAATATTTAGTGTAAATTACCCAATGATCATGAAGTGTGTGTGCAATCGCCCAAGAAGAGTTTGAAAACATGACTACGTTAATGACAAAAAAACTGGTGGTTATATGATAACCATGGTTATTTAACCAATACATTTGCGATAGATACGCATGTGAAAACATCCCAATTGTTCTTATTTACAGAAAAAAACTCCCATATCTGTTCGGCGAAGTACAACAATGTGCAACCACAGCATCAAGATTCATGATCTGCTGTGATAGGGGAAGGATATGAAATGGAACTCAACCACCCTAAGCACTACTAATCATTGTGTGTGTTCCTGCAGTATCTGCATCAAGAGATCTCGGTATACATAGAAAATAATTCATTGGAAATTCTGACTTTCAATTGTACATACATTTTGTTTTGATCGTATTGTTCCACTTTTTGCTTTGGCAATGTAATCGTATGTTTTCACATGCCATAAAGCCCTTTGAATTGAATTGTAAACCACTAGAGGAGCATCAAACCGGTATGTTGCTGGTGCCAGGCCCATTTCATGCAGCGTTCACACACTGGCAATGCCAAAACCTAGAAAACGACCTAGAATTACCACATTGCTGCAATGCTGCTCCATTTAACGTCTACTCTGCCTTTTCTGTGCACCCCAGACAGTCTTTAGGTTGCTTCATTCAATATTTAGATATTTGATATTAATTTGATCAGACATGCATCCCCCATCCAATATTAGCCCATTCAACTTCAAACTCCACGTTAACTATGTTGTACTCATTGAAAACACATGTCTCTGGTTCTGGTGAAGGATATTGTACTTCTAATACATTATTTTATTTGTTACTGTATTTCATTATGTTCATATTTTCTGTACAGTATGTAGACTAATTTTACCATGCATGAAATCCATTAAATTCATGCACGAATTGCATGAAATAATATAAAAATTATGATCTGTTCATGCATTAGATTAGAAGAATTTCAGTCACCACCAGAACCAGGGTTTCAATGAGCGGATGTGGTTATTGTGAGTTTAAAGTTGAATGGGCTTTTGTGAAGGACAGTCTGATCAAATGAATATCAAATATCTAAATATTGAATTAACCAACTTGTCTTGGGTGAACACGGCACACAAAAGGCTGGGTGGACATGATGCCCAGGCCAGAAGTGTCTTAAAGTGAGATTTAAACTGTATCTGTGTACTTTTTGCAAACTGTTAATAAAGTAATCAATCAATAAAACCAATGCAGAAATGCAATCTGATCACTTATCAGATAACAGTGTGGACGGTCAATCCTGAATATTGCCTTTGAGAAACAATTCCAATTTGTCTGCAGTGTGAACAAAAGCCAAAGTGTATTGCTCACACACAGCTGACCTAGAAAAAAAAAAGAATATGTGAATCATCTGCCCTAGAATTCTTATACCACAAGTTAAGGTTAAGTTAACTTCCCCAGACAGTGATGACGTTTGTATAAATGCAGCCAAGAAAAAGCCTGTCACATTGTTTTAACATGGCAAACCAACATCACATATGGAATGAGGTGAGATAATTAACGTCATTTCATGAGATAAACAAAGCTGGCGCAACGTTCATAGATCATACACTAGTGGTTTCGCGGAAGGGTTCACGCTGAGTTCTGTTGTGGGCAAAGAGTTGTGCTGACAGCACTATTCATGCGAACACAATAGGAGAGGAATAAGCCTTTTTAAACGAGAGTCAAGAGCAACTGCAATTGGGTTAATAGCCTATAAGCTGTTAGCTAGAATTGTCTCAAGACACTGCAGAGATACAGGATGCTCACAGATGCCTCCAATACATAAACTCTTTCCTCCATGTTTGTCTCTCTGCTAAAGTAAATAAATAAAGAAACTAAAAAGAAAAGACCAATCTGCTCTCATTCTATCTGTGGTGGTTTTGGATATGCAGGGAAGGCCGTATTTTTGCTTGGCCTTTGGAGAATGTTTTCACAAACCTGGCACACAGAGCATGTAAGCCAGGCCTCCACTATCCCCACATGAATCCTGAGCTTGGCCATGGTTACCATGGTTGGTGTTGGGCCCCCCCGCAATGTCACATTTTCCTGACCCATATTTCATTGTTGGGCCACATTAGCAGGATATTTGGCATTTTTTATTATGAGGAAAAACAATATTCTAGAGCAGGAAATAAAGGTATGCTGATTCAATATTTCTACATTTTTCTTCGATTAACCACCGTAAAGTATATTTAGTTGACTAAGTTCAAGGGGTCAAGTGTCTTGCTCAAGGCACTTCGACATGGGTTTTGCTTGATTGATTGAACTTAATCAACAAGATTATTAACAGTACAGGAAGCAGAGTCAAAATGCAGGGGTTGAGCCGGGAACAAGGGTTCAGGTCGTTCGTTTTTGACGCCGTTATTGGGAACAGAAGGAAAAGGCTCAAAGGATACACTTCCTTCATGTCCCAGAACTGGTGTCTCACTTTCCACATGGGGGATTTCTTTTTCTCATTTGTTTATTGTTCCTACCTCGGTCTCTCTCTTTTAGCAGACTATAAAGTAAGAGGGTAGCGTATCATTAGATCAGCAATGGTTCCAAGGTCTCTGCCTCCACAGCATGTTGAGTCCTCACTCATATCAGAGACAACACTGCATTCCACACCAGGGCCGTGGAAGACACATATTTCAACTCCCCACACCCCCCGTCCCCGTCACCCCCTCCCCTCCCCTTCTGCAAGATTTACTAATGCAGTCATTATCTGTGATTTGTAGGTACAAACCACAGAAAAATTATGCTATGATTGTTATCTCTTCCTGCCTCTTCCTCTCTACAGCAGGTTGAATGAGGCATCTTAGAATATAGTTGGTGCTCACCACTGCATTCCCTCACTGTCCTGAGTGTCCTCGCTGTTACTGTTAAGTGCTGAGGAGAAGTGTTTTATATTCTGTATCCGTGAGTTTTTGAGTGGTGCAACAACTCCTATAGACAGCTATGTGTGTCCCTGGCTGTGTCCCTGGCTGGCTGGCTGCCTGTGTCCGTCCCAGTCATATGAAGGTGTAACAGGCTGAAAATAGTAGATCTACAAGTTCATCTGTGACGTATTGTGAGATTATAGAATGCCTAGTTGCCTACTGTATTCACAGCGAGCGACCCTCGTCGTATGATGAAGCATAAATTGGGGATAAGAGCCATCTCTCCAATCTCCGTTCTCCTCGCTGACAATTCATTGTCGAAACAAGGCTGGGAAAAAATCTATAGGCAATATTACATTCTTCAAACTTAGCCTTCAAGCCCTACCTGGGCCCTCATCAAACCCTGTAGTGTATACTCAAGAGACTGCCACTGCTGGCACCCTTAGATCTCCATATATGGAGCGGAGCTGACCAGTTCTGACTTTCCATATGTTGATCTGACCTCATCAAAGGCTGTACACTCAAGACATGCTCCATATATGGCCAGTGCCCTTTAGGGCGAGGTCACTTCTCGCCCTTTAGGGCGAGGTCACTTCTCGCCCTTTAGGGCGAGGTCGCTTCTCGCCCCCAGGCGTCTTACTGGTATTAACATAGTGTACTTACTAGAGTAGGTAGATACTCTATAATAAATTGGTCTGAATTATGTTTTATTCACAAAAAAGGTTATGGATTGGATTGCATTCATGTAAAAAGAAGAGAAAATGCTGAGATACACTCAGAGAGATCTGTTCTGTAACCTGAAGGGGTCTCGCATCTGGTTCTGGTGTACAGTTCATCCCTCGATGTGACTCTGACCAAAACCAGGGAAGTTTCGGCTCTCCCCTGATGACTCAATTAGGGCAGGCAATCCGGCACACTTCCTTCTTGAGATTTCCCTTCTCGCAACATTGACCAGGGCTCTCCACCATGCCATCTTGTGGTGGACATTTTCTCAAAATTAGATGTTTGCCGGACAAACAAAATAAGTGGTCAATAATATTACCAGGAAGGTAGCTATCTGACCAACTATTATACCACTATAGTCTATTTGTTTTAAGGACCAAATGGTCAACGTTATGATGTAAACATTATTTGACAATTTGCCGATGTTTGACAATTATTTTAGTATAGTTTGTTGACTCTTGTGATGCAGTAATGGTGCTTTTTAATTTAAAATGTATTACTTATTTTTTTAGGTATTAGGACAATTATGTACAAAATTAAGTCCTTAAGTTGTCACTTTACTGTCATCATTCTGGAGACCCAGCCCCAAATGCCTCTCTCTCTCTCTCTTTCCCAATAGGTTCAAAGACCACCAGTTGAAAACCCCTGATATAGAAGATAGGAGCAGTCCTCAACAACCAGAAAACAACAACATGCACACTCTCCCAGGCAGCCTACAAGTATTGAAGTTGTAGTGTTGAGCATTGAAGACTGCAGAGTGTAACAACAGCTAGTTTCTTTCAGCTCACTTCCAAATTACAAATTAGCAAGACAGCACCCCATAGCATAGCAGCAGACAACATGAGCATGCAGAATCAATGAAAATCCATTCAGCAAAAATTACAATTCAAGTATGACCTTTGATGTCTTCACTCAATCATGTAGTAATCCATAATCAAGGGTGGACGCTGTTGTGGAGTTGCCCAGTAAAGCTGAAGTCCTCAGGATACAACTGTTGTAAAGTATAGGCTAGCTCCTCTAGGGACTGCTGACTTCCTCTTTCCAAAAACTTTGCAATAGACGTTTGACCTTGTGAGGCTAACATTTAGGATACTCTCAGAGATGCCCCTCATTCATATTTAATCATAAACAAAGTGTGAAGAAAAACAAATCTGCATTCTAGAAACAAGCACATAATGATCAGGCAGGCATGACCAATCAATCTATAATGCAGGTACAGTTGGACAAACTACAGTAGGCAGTGCCAGTGGCTTTGGATCCAAATAGGAAAAGATGAATAATAATACTGCCATATTTTGCTAAATTGAATGCAGTGATTGCATTCACATTATGTTATGCAATGACGCTACTGTCATCATAATACCTAGAAATACCTGGGCCTAGGACCAGGTGTGGATACTCCCCTGGTATACTCATACAATGAACCACGCTTGGCAAGACCTACGTTGTATAGACACCGACAGTATCATTTTTTTGGGGCGGAAGTTGCGGGATTTTTGGCAGAAGTATCGCTCAAGGAAATGACGTTGACGCTTTACAAATCTGTTTACATCTCTGTGAATGAAACAAGTGTTGTGATTGCTCGAAAGAAATATCGTATCCGGGGGAAATACATCTGGCGGATGTTCTGGCACGACACTTCCACCGATACCGTCTCTGCCTTAGGGTGTGACCAGGCTTTTCTCTTCGTAGATGAGCGAGGCAAACAATGAACCTCTCTTCCAGGATAGACCCAGTGCATCATCAGAGCTGGGATTCTACTGTAATGTCTTATCACGCTGGGTGACCCTGTGTACAAATGGAAACAAATGGGCCTGGGCCGTGGCGCAGCACTCCAGGCGACTCCCGATCCCGACAGCCGTTACTGCATGTCACCCCCCCCCCCATCTCTCTCCCCATTTCCTGTCAGCCTACTGTCTATCCCTCTAAAAAATATATATAAAACTAGAACTGCACTCTGTCGAGTGCATACTTGCTTGTTGCGCACTAGTAGGCCATTTATTGTTGCACACTAGTAGGCCATTTTAGTAGGCCATAAATGGCCTACTAGTGCGCAAGCAGAGCGCGCAAGTACTTTCGACCGCTACAAACTGTCAAATCTCAGTTTCTCTGTGAAGGAACGTTTGAAATGTTGATTAGGTTTAACTATTTGCTACTTACATACTTTATGCATGTTACGTAATGACTACTTGTGCCTGATATGGCAGTGGTGCCAGATTACATACATGTATACACATTACGTGGTGATTACGTCACCATCGAAAACCAATTACACTCTGGCATTGGGTCCTTTAATCCACATCTTTATTACGTCATCATTGAGAGCTAGTTATACATATATGTAATTTGTAAGTTGATTAGAGGTATACTGTGGTTACTTTGCGCCAAAAACCGTCCCAGCCAACCCGCCACATTTGATGCGTATGCAAATAAAACAGCAAATTGTGCCTGATTTGCTGGGACCAGATTACATACATGACCATATTTCTTACGTCATCATGCGTATGCAAATAAAACAGCAAATTGTGCCTGATTTGCTGGGACCAGGTTACATACATGTATACACAGGAACATTACCTTTAATCCTCCCAACACTAAAACATATCGTCATTACGTCACAATCGAAGACCAATTACACTCTGGCATTGGGTCCTTTAATCCACATATTTCTTACGTCATCATTGAGAGCTAGTTATACATATACAAACCATGTACTCTGGTCCCAGCAAATCAGGCACAATTTGCTATTTTATTTTACATGTATTACTAGCTCTCAATGATGACGTAAGACATAATTATGGTCATGTATGTAATCTGGTCCCAGCAAATCAGGCATGATGTAGGATCCTGCAACATTATGAAAAACAAAACGTGATGAGTCAACACAACAACAGGCTCATGAATTAAATTACGGAAGATGACCGGTTTCTGCAGTGACATCATCACCGCTGACTTCCTACTGTTTGTGAGCACAAACAACACTGGAACATTCATGTCATCATCATTATTCCTGCCTTCAGGTCTGATCTGCCTCATCGGGGTAATGTGACCAACATGTCGTCTTCCCGAGCACATTGCATTTGACAAGGAATCATTTGCGTTAAACCTCATCACCACAAACCACAGCTGTGCTTTTTAACCACATCATATAACCCCAGCCGTCCCTGTTCTGGGGTGAACATTATTGTGCAAATGGAACAGAGCTACAAGCTCAGAGTGATGCGCTGTGAGCTGAGTTGAGCTATGCAAAGAGATGCGTTGGGATAATAGGAGTAGAGCAAGAGCCCTGGGGGGGGGGCCTGATCTACTGTGTGTGTGTGTGTGTGTGTGTGTGTGTGTGTGTGTGTGTGTGTGTGTGTGTGTGTGTGTGTGTGTGTGTGTGTGTGCGCGACTGTGCGTACACACACACACACACACACACACACACACACACACACACACACACACACACACACACACACACACACACACACACACACACACACACACACACACAAGTTTGATTTGATTGAGAGACCCAGGGCAGAATCATAACCTCCTCTGTGAGGTTGACGTTATAGGCAGATCGAGTTAACAAACCATCCCAACCCATTGTAAAACATTTTAGAGCAATGATTAATCCTGCCATTTGTTGAGATCTCTGTGTGTCTTTCCTTAGCGAGAACCACCCGACGAATCGACTTCTACGATGTGTGCGTATCGCCATCTGTCAGTCGACGCAGATTGATAGACAGAAGTTACCGAAATAGGCCTACAAATTGCTAGAATGTTTATTTATGTTGTAACTATTTATGATTGGTACCATGATAGCGACATAGCCTATACTTTTATTTTGTACTTTCTTGAACCACAAGCAGTCAGATATAATGGAGCCTACATGAGAGAAAAAAAGCGTCATATAATAATAGCGTCATAATCTGTCTGCCTATTTCAAATGTCAGTGTCAAAACAGAGTCTCGTTATTAGATATTGATATTGAAGCCAAGATACCAGCTGCTGTTGTTATGCACATAATTTCCCAGTAGCTAGGAATTTTGTTAGCTGTGTTGGTAGCTCCTTAATAGCTGATAGAATCCCGATTGTCTCTGTAGAGACCGACAGTCCAACGGATGCAAAAGCAGCAACAGGCCCGGACCTCTGGTTCTCCCCCAGCGCGCCGAGTGCAGGTGGTGGTGGTGGTGAGCTGGCCAGTCTGATTGCTGGCCATTCGCTGTGTCTCTGCTCTGCTTTCTCAATAATCAAATTAAGACAGGACGTGTGTGTGGTGTTTATATGTCGCCACATGAAAATGGGTTCTGTGAATGGGGGTATGCCATGCAGGCACCTGGCAGACACCCCCTCCAGACACGCAGGACACAGAGAGATGTGTATTCTTCGTCTGATACACTGTCTGTCGGCCCAGACAGAGTGGCAGGCAGGCAGGCAGAACGAGCACTCTGACAATGGGTACAACGGGTTTGCACCGTTGTTTTTTCTTCACTATTACTGTACTACTAATAGTACCTGCAGGATATCTTTCTCTTTCTCATTTTTCTGACTTTACCCTCCATCTATATACGCACAGAAGGGTCAGGCATTCAGGGAATGTCGGGGCGAGGTGGAAAGCCACAAGCCTGATTACTGTCCACGAGCAAGAGGATTACCAGGACCTGAGAGAATGGCCTTCATCCTTAAGTCCCTCTTCCATCCTCACTCCCTTTGTGTCTGGAGGCCATGCAGTCTCCACTGCCAGAGTCAGAGGCACCACCATACCTGAGCCTGCTGGTTAGCATAGAGTCGCTGTCGGGTGGAAAGCTTTCATGTCCAAAAACGTTATCATGGATCACAAGCTCTTGTTAATACTTTACATTAGATTAACATGTATGAACCCCATAGGCAGAATTAACAACTTCCACTGTAAAATGTTTAAAAAAAGATAGCTGCAAATTGTCCGATACTTCCTGGGTGTACATAAATATGCACCAATGGCAGCAGTCTCAGGAGATATGGGATGGGAACCTTGTGAGGTTCGGTGGAAGGTCTGCACTGCTAGGTTGTGGAACAGATTAGTAAATATTAATGATAATACTAACAAAGAAAGTATTTAACTGGGACAAACAACAGAATGGACCATGGATAGAGGACATGCGTAATATGTTCTGTGAATATGGAATTGAGAATGTGTTTCTTGGATTGGAGCAGGTTAATATTGTGGGGCTAAAGGAGATACTTTTTGATAAGGTCAAACGTACTTGGACAGAAGAGATCTGGAGCAAACCAAAATTACATACATACAGTATAGGGAAATCAAACATGAGTACTATACTGAAAACTATGTTTTGTTTAATCTGCCAAAGTAAAAAAGATCACTTTGTGCCCAGATTAGAGGAGGTATACTGCCACTTTATATTTAAGTGGGTCGTTATGTTGGGCTAGAGCCGCTAGATGAAGAAGATTGAATCTGCCAAATGTGTGATCTCAATGAAATAGAGAATTAGTATCATTTTGTGTTGTATTGTCCTTTTTATGGTGCGGTTAGAGAAGCGTTGTTTAATAATATAAGCTATGTTAATATGATGGATTTGAATGATGCACAATTTATTAACTGTTTATTTGAAAAATACTTATTTAAATTGGCAAGTTATCTAGAGAAAGCCTGGTACCTGAGGAAAAAGGCCATGTACAACCAGTAAGGAATATGTATGCTAGTTACGGTGTTTTGTTGTATCTGTATTTATGTTGTATGCGATCGGTACGGTAAAGAAGTGTATAACCGTTTATTGTAACTTGTGTGAAAGGGTGTCATATAACCCCATGAGGGATGGGATTATATGTTTTATTTATTGTGTGCCATATAATCCCCATGAGGGATTATATGGCACACAATAAATAAAACAATTCATTCATTCGTAGCAGCTTGTACAGTAGAACGCCTATTGTTGCATAACACTGTTGTATGAAGTAGGGCATTAACTTAATAAAAATAAATAGAAATATGGCCCAAAACACTATATCCTTCTAAGGTCTCATGCGAGGCTGCGCTCTGTGTTCAAAACATTTCTGCTAAATTTGTGTGTTCAGATTTAAGGCCTATTCATACTCCAGTGTTAGGTGGTAAGGTGACCACCGAAACGGTGGTTAGTAAAAACAGAGAGATGTGTTGGGATGATCGGCGAGTTGCTCATCTCCGCGGCGTGATGTCATGTTGTAGTTTTCGGTGGTCACCTTATCACCTAAAACTGGGAAATTAATAGGATTAACGTGCTGGGTGTGTGTGTGTGCAGCTGTGTATGAGATGCTGGAAGCCAGTTGTTCCCAAATCCGGGTGTCGCGGCCCCCCTTGAAGGGCACCAAAAAAATGCAGATTTACAAGTTCACACAGCTTGTAGATCTGCCATTTCTTTGCATTTGTAGTACAAGAAGTATATCAAGTGGTTAACCTGTCTGAAAAACACATGTGCGCGCGTGCACATGCATGCACGCACATGTAAGACGGGGGGCTCCGAGGGGGGAAATAAATGTTGGGAAGCACTGCTGTAAGCTGTTGGGATGTTGGCAAGCAGCAGCAGAACCTCAGCAGACAATGAAGAGTCTCCATCTACACATGCACATCATCTATCACTTCTCCTTGCTCTCTCCTCCACTTCCTCCTGGCTTGGATTAAGCGCTGCAGGAGGACAGGATGCCGTGTTCCCCGCCCGCACCGCATACCTTCCAAAAAAAAGCCTTTGATGTGGATTCAAGTGAGAGGAAAGATGAAGAGATCAGAAATGTCTTAGTCACGTTTGGCAGATACAAACGCTTGGTCACACGTCTGTCATGTTGTCAACTGGAACTGAATCTGAACGGAGCGATACGCAATACAATGTTTGTCAGATAGTTCAGTCCCAGGGGGTAACAGAACAGTAAAGGATCAAGGCCAGACAGACAGACAGTCAGGCATTGTCGGGTGATATTTCGGGTGTGGTCCGAACTAATCAAATACACGCAAACAGCTATTATATATGAGACATTCCAAAGTCAGAACGGGATAAGCCAAAAGGAAACCGGTAATTCTGGAGGTGATTGTTCTCCTCCCTGTGCTTTGAAGCCTTTTAGCCTCTTGTCTGTTCATGACCTCAGTGCCAGGACAAGTGGGATGGAGGGCCCAGTCCTCCAGAGATTAGCTTGTATCTGATCCAAGCACCATCCAACCCCTCACAAGCCAGCTGCCAGCAGCAGCACACTTGGCTGGAAGCGGGGAAAAGATCCAGGCGATCTTATTCTTGACTTTGCTCAGGCAAATGGATGGCAGCAGCTATGAGAAAAGTGCCAGATTTAATATTAGTTTTTTTTTTTTTCATTTTCTGTGGGATTCAGTTAAACAAATCATAAAGATTGATCAACAAAAAAGGTTATCCTGCATATGGTTTATATCAAGCAACAGCAACTGGTTCAACATTTTTCTCTTGTATATACACACAAATACAAAGTCCGCTGCAAAACGGGGAAAATTATTTGGCTTCGACCTCGAGCACTACACTAAGAGTCCCGGAAAGTCAATGGATTTATTCACAGCCGACTTTGTGAATATTGGAAAGCAGTCCTAGAATGGATTATGTGTTCTGTCACCAAACAGACTAGAGGATAAAGTGTTTGAGTTTGTAGTCTATGAAATAAGGAGACAAATCGTGGCAGAAATTACACACGGAACCAACCAAAATGTATAGGTCTCACATATCATATACAGCAAAATACTCTGAAAGTGTAAGAATTGACAGATAGGGGTTAAGCCAAATGATAATGGCTACACTGAGAAATTATGCACAATGTGGTATCAGGTCACATTTTCAACATATTTTTCACTCATTGCCTATGATACTGTACGAGTCTAATATAATATGTGACACAAGTTAATTATTTGCTCCATTTCAACTAAGCCAATAGAAAAACAAGATCACAGTGAACACCCCTGTTCAACAAACCATTTGTTGAGCATCAGCTAATGCTAAAAATATCAGTGAAACAAGGAAAGGGAAAGTCAGAGGGATATAACACCCCTAAGGCTATACGAACGAAAATGGGAAGATTTATATTGGCGATGACAACCTGGGTAAAGGAATGGGTTTTAGCCTGCTGTGGTTCTGTAAACGTGTGCCTGCTTAAATCATTGTGACTATTAACTATGTTTCCATTTAAGAAAGTACCAGGGCCTGGTACTGTATTGTTTACAATAGAAATGTCTTCTGTGATGATATAGTCTACACATAAATTAAACATGAGGTTATAAATTGTATACAGCTCCAATGGTTTAATCATGTTAACCACTTAAACAGTGTAGTTAAGCTCCTCCAGGCTCTATACTAGGCCCACTAGTATATGTCCCTCTCCAAATCTCTTCAGCAAAAATAGAATAGGGGGGTGACACTCACCAAAACTGGCAGATCTACAAGCTTACAACATGCAATACTGTGACGGGTTGTGAGCTTGTAGAACGGCTATTCTTGGAATAGACAGAACAAAAGCGGTCCAAGTGCAGTTTGACTAAAGAATAGAGGGTTTGAGTAGTTCAAGAATCTCTTCTGGAGAGAGTAGCAGCGCTGGAGTACAGTTGACCTGAATTGTAAACGACTTTTGTGTTCATGTACGTTGTCGACACTATAAAGTGTCTATATTATATATATATATTGGGTATGTGGGCTCGTATAAAGCCTCAGGGAGCTGGACGCCCCTGCCTTACATAGTTCCGGGTCACCCTTGGGCAAGGTGTAGCACCCGTATGCCTCCCCCATCAGGGTCACGAGACTACTGCCTTGTAGTAGAGGCCATCCAGGGTCAAAGGCTAAGGGACCTCCCCTGAATAGAAAAGGGTGTCTGAAGAAGTTGGCTCTCAGTACACATTTAGCAAACGACAAGATCATGAAGACCCCCCCCATCTCAGTTGTGGTGGCAGAAAGAAGACTCCGCTTTGCTGGACACTGCCACAGAGCAAAAGACCAGGTCATTTCGGATATTCTTCTGTGGAGACTACCCTGCCCATCAAGAGGAACACGACCTCTCACTTTTCCAGATGTCCTGAGTAGGGACACAGGACTGACTGTGAATGAACTTGGTGTGGCGATGAGCAACAGAGACCAGTGGAAGCAGCTTGTGTCGCAGATCTCGAGGGCACTCGAAGGATGATGATGATGAGTATATGTCCCTCTCCAAATCTCTTCAGCAAAAATAGAATAGGGGGGTGACACTCACCAAAACTGGCAGATCTACAAGCTTACAACATGCAATACTGTGACGGGTTGTGAGCTTGTAGAACGGCTATTCTTGGAATAGACAGAACAAAAGCGGTCCAAGTGCAGTTTGACTAAAGAATAGAGGGTTTGAGTAGTTCAAGAATCTCTTCTGGAGAGAGTAGCAGCGCTGGAGTACAGTTGACCTGAATTGTAAACGACTTTTGTGTTCATGTACGTTGTCGACACTATAAAGTCACCCATTTATCACTGCGGTGCCGTTGTAGTCAGAGCGCACTACAGTATTTCTCACTTCCAGCTGTGGCGGTGATTTATGGCCTTGCGTCTGTTTTGACCGTGCTGTCACGACAGTGTACTCCAGTGTGTTGAACAGCGTCGGTCGAGCAGACAAATATAGTGTTAAATCACAGGCATGCCAGCGTGACCCCCCGTCACCCCTGTCTGTCACCTCGGCAAAACCACATCTCTCGCCATTCAAAACACTGAAAACGCTCTTGTTTCCTCATGCAAACACGTTTCCCATCCCTCATTCACAAGGGGGGGGGGGTGTAAAACCTCACAACACACAGTTTAAGCTGGCCCACAATATAAAAAATGTACTGTATGATAGTGTCGCCGGTTCGAAACCTTGCATGTCCGAAACCGTTACTTTTGAGGAAATCGAATGTATAGTAAATATTTAATCACTAGTACTTTTTAATACTTTTCAGTGGTTAACTCTTTAAGAAGAAACACACAGGCTTGATCATTTTCAACTCGGTCTCTCTATTTTGGCATACATGTCGTGTGCCAAAAAAAGTGGAAAAAAAGGTGGGAATAGCAGATCTACAGTACATTCTACAGTACAGTGGGACGTGTTGTGCAAGATTGTAGATCGGCTATGCTACTTCACTGTCATACGACAACGTATTAAATAAAACGTTCATTTATGAGGGAAAGAAATATAAAAAGATCAATAATGGAGATACAACTTTTCTGCCCAAAAGAGACAATATAATGGCCATGATCCCACGAGCAAAATGAGAAAACGTCAACGTCAAGAAAAAGTCAACATACCAGCGGTCGACCCCGTCAACTAGAAAAATGGTCCTTCTTTGTCATCGTGAAGTTTGGCGCCATTGTTAGGCCCGAGAAACAAAAGAAAAATGAAAGGAGCTTCATCTGGGGCCGATTATGTGTTCATTAAAGTCATAGACCGCAGCATAACCTTCAGGCGAGGGACAATGACCTCATCACTTGGTGAAGCCTCAGAAACAAGTGTATGGATCGTTCTCACAGCAGTGCTCTCAGAACTCCTCCGTGGCGCTGATGGACACAGAGATGCTTGGCTTTGATCTCCCCTTCCAAGAAGCACGTCACAATGATTGCCGAGCTAGGCTTTTGCTGTAAACTTGACTTTACATGTACAGTACTCTCCTCCTTCCTTCCTTCCACCCACCCCGTCAGACACCACTCGAGTGCTTTATTCAATTTCATTGTTGTCGGGTGGAAATCTCCAAAACGGTTGCTTTGTTATTTAATATTTGCAAAAGAAATCAGGGATATCTGCTGTTTTCTTGTGACACCAATAGTATGAACATACACAAATACGTAAAAAGTTGAAATATGGATAAGGTTTCTGCCTGACAGCGAATTTTTTTTAGTGGAAATGGGGGAAATCTGTTTTTTGGTTAATACGTTTTATATGGGGAAATATTTCATACGTGCTTTTGGTCAGACTTTTGATTAAATATTGCCTTTTAGGATACGTTTGATTCTTATTTTTTTTAATTCTATTTCAATTTAACAATTACAATTCTCAAATTGATTTCTATGCAATGTGTTGCTTGTAGAACGACTTATAGAACGACCATTTTCAGTATTTGTCACACAGGAACACATGCAAGTACGCTATGTAGGGCTTAAGTGGTTCGGAAATGCTTGCCCTCTGTTTTCTCTTTACAAGTCCGCCCAGTCATATATTGTACACCACTAACACTTAATTCACTGCCGAAGCATTATCAACTCATCATCGTCAGCCACAAAACATCTTCCTTTAATGTCTTCCTTTAGTTTTTATTAGCTAGTCAAAACAGATGTGAAAAGGGAGGCGAACGGAGAACAGATGCCTAGCAACACAACAGCTACAATGAAAGCTGGGGGACGGACGGACGAAAAACAACCAATCTTTTCCAGTTCCATTTGTTGTGTTTCAACTTGAACTCTAATAGGCTGATGGGAGATAGGTTATGGGGGTCAGAGTGATACAACTGCGCTGCTGCGCCTCTCATTGCACTTCAAAGAGCATCAGCCTCATCAGCAGATAGCTGGTTAACTCACTGAGCAGAAACAGCTGGGAAGAAGAACCCGAGCTGACATGTACTTAAGAAGTGAAAGTACAAATACCACGATAAATAGATACAAATAAAAGTCCTGTATTCAACATTTTTTAAGTACAAAGGTAGCAGCATCAAAATATACTTTTAAGTACCAAAACTAAACTCATTACTACTCATTATGCAGAATGTCCCCCAGTTCTTTCTAAAACCTTTAAAAGTAGTCAAACTCTACAAGTTCACAACGTGTCGCTCTGCAATGTACAGTATTATGAGCTTGTAGATTGATTCTTTTTAATGAATGATCTTCTAGTAACTAAAGCTCTCAAATAATTCTAGAGGAGTAAAAAGCACAATATTTGACTCCAAGATTTAGTGAAATAGAAGAATACCAGTAAGACGCGCCCTAAAGGGCGAGGTCGCATCCGCCTGGGTGACGGCAGACTTCTGGGCGAGCGCTGGCGCTTTGGCATGGGGGGTCAGATCAACATATGGAATGAATTCTGTACTGGCCATATATGGAGTGTGTCTGGAGTGTATAGGGTTTGATGAGGTCAGATCAACATATGGAATATCAGGACAGGTCAGCTCCATATATATGGATATCTAAAGCCCTAACCACACCAAAGGGTCAAGGCGGTTTTAGCGTTGTCCATGCGGTGTGATATGTCTTGTTGCAAGTTGACCCACGTTGTCCCTAGTGATTCAACGCATGGAATTCAATGGCCCAAACCACACCAAAGGGTCGAGAAGGTTTTAGCGTTAATTCCTTGCAACCGTTTGGACCCAAGGAGTTGCATGGTGACCGTTTGATGTGGTTAGGGCTTAAGGGGGGCAGCTGGGGCAGTGTCTTGAGTGTACAGGGTTTGATGAGGGCCCAGGTAGGGCAGGGCCTTCATTTTCGGGCCTGTTGAGAACTAGTTTTTGCTAGCTGCAAGCGCGGCTACACTAATACCTTTGGGGCGGGCCCATCTAGAGTTTAAATTGACAGGTATCAGTAAAAAGGGAGACATCGAAGAGGAAGGACGGATGGGTAAGGATCAACATATGGAATGGCCGAACAGGTAAGCTCCATATGGAGATCTAAGGGTTTGAGGTCAGATGTAGAGTTGCTGGCCAATATTGATGACATCAGGGATCCCCATATATGGGCTTATTGATGAGGATCAGGGATCTCCTTCCCTGATGATGTCACGAGGCATAGCCATGTATATGGAGGCGTGGGGTGATGGACTGACTGATGGGAAATACACGTTTTCATAGTAAATGAGACCCGCTGTCCTCAAGTACCAACAAAAACTGCAAGCTTGTATTTGGGGGTGCTTGGCACGAAAAAGTTTGAGTACTAATGGTTTAGGATGGCATCGTAGAAGTATGTAATTGTTGTTCCGGGCTGGCCTAGCGGTCCGGGCACCAAGGCTGCTAATCCAGCCCGACAGCGTGTTGTGGGTTTGAATCCTTTGCTGCGTGTCACTCCACATCTCTCTCCCCCCATTTCCTGTCAACTGACTGTGCACTATCTAATAAAAGGCAGAAAAAGCCCCAAAAATATGAAAAAAATAAGTAAGTAATTGTCGAGTAAATGTACTTGGCTACTTTCCACCACTAGATAGTCGGTTAAGCCCACAGTGAACAGAAACAGCTGGAGTCTGAGCAAAACAAAAGATGATATAAGCAGCGTCCTCGGCGCTGGCGGCACCAGAGCAGTCAACTATGATAAGTCTCTCTGCCCAAAATTGTGTTTGAAGCACTGCATCCCCCACCATACCACCGCTACCACCAAAACCAGACAATTTAGAATCCCTTGTAATGCAAGAGGAAATATAAACTGTGATCTCTTGAACCCTGTCAAGAGGGGAAAAAAGGGTCTGGGTTTTGTCTCCACTAACCATTTTTTTGGTTGGTGTTTAGTGTGGGAGTGACATTGACTTGTATGGATGGGGGCAATGTTGCCATGATTTTGCGAGAGAAACTGTGCAATTGGGTTCTATAAACAAGTAAACAAATAAACAAGTAAAATAATATTTGCAGATGGGGGTCCGTGACGCGAACAAATATATATTTGTTTGGAAGGGTCCTTGACATGAAAATGTTTGAGAACCACTGGTTTAAACAACATAATAGTAACCATCTCAAATTAGCAACTACACTTTAGAAACAGGCCTAAAAACCTACCAATATTCACAAGCGACTTTACTGGAAAAACAAGCCCAAAGTCGGGGGGGGGGGGGGGGGGGGGGGGGGGGGGGCTTTGAAGCATTTCATACTGTGCTGCATTATTCGCTAATGCAGAGTGAGGGGGAAATATGATGGGTTCGAACAGGATATGATTATGCATTAAAACTGACGGACATGTGAAAATATTCAGGGAGTTGAAAGGGTGACATTATTATTTCCTTCTTGTGGTGGATGTGGAAGATTAGGAGACCCGAAGTGAATCATCTGTAATGAACCCCCCCCCTCATCCCCACCTCCCGGGGTGTCATTGTTCAGTGAAATATCACATTAATAAGCAACCCAAATAAGCAATTTCCTCTTCTTACAAGGAAGACAATTGATCAGTGTTGTAGTCAAGCCCACAGAACCGCGGAGAACGATCAAAGCCTCAGAATTTGGCCTGCTGGCCAAATCTGGTATTGCAGGACTTACGCATGCTTCCGCATACTTTTAGCGTCTGAAAACGCAGCAACAGCACGGAAAATTTACACTTCACTGGCACTTTTCTTGCAGCGATAGTTGAGTGTTTTTTTTCTTCACTTTCTTCCCGCCGTTGGGTGTCCCCCTAGCTCTGTTCCATACCCTTCCTGCTTTCGATTCTGCAAATTTCTGCCCTGCAGTAAGGCTATGGGACAAACGGGGTTAAATCTCAAATCGAAATCAGACCAGCCTCTCCTCTTTTGTGGAAATCTCACGAACGTTTGACCTACTCACCAATACAAACACGGGTTGTATCAATAGAAAACGCACTCTGAGCCCCCCACCACACGTATAAACTGTACTTTTTGGCCAAAAGGGGCCAAAAAAAAACATTTTTAGTTACTCCGCTGCGCCCTCTACTGATATTGCCCAGAGAACTGCCTCATAGAGAATATTTTTCCTCCGGTGGGAAAAAATCCCTTTCTGGCCAAAAAGTACCATTTATACGTGTGGTGGGGGGCTCAGAGTGCTTCCACTAAGGAAAGTAGGCTTTCTATTGACACAACCCGTGTTTGTATTGGTGAGTAGGTCAAACGTTCGTGAGATTTCCACTAAAGAGGAGAGGCTGGTCTGATTTCGATTTGAGATTTAACCCTGTTTGTCCCATAGCCTTACTGCAGGGCAGAAATCGCAGAATCGAAAGCAGGAAGGGTATGGAACAGAGCTAGTGTCCCCCCAAACTTGGTGCCCTTCCATTAAGCTGGCAAATGGCAATGCCTGTATTGTTTATGAGATTCAGGCAGTACTACTTGTCAACTAGTAGGTGTCCTACCCGACAGCTGACACCAGGGTCCACATTTCTCAGAGTAGTACCATTCAGTACTGTACATGTCCTAGTTAATATATTGTATCAACATACTCTACTATACTGATTGTGATTGGTTAAATACCGTAATCATTCAAAAACATTCTGGATTGCAGCTTTAAGAAATAAAGTATTCCCTCCCTCTAGCATTTTGCAAAATGACACACAAGCCCTTTCTGAATGCATTCAAATGAATATCCAGCAGCACACCACTCTACAGTATACTACACTGTGCTGCCAGATGCAAATGATTTTCAAGCTGGCAACGCAATGCGAGTCAAATTGATTGATACACATGAACTGTATACTGCAATACAAGTTTCCAGTAGTAGCATTGAGTGACACTGTGGTACCAGTGCCACAAGTATGGATTAGGCTCAAGTTAGGACACAGACTTCCCTTTCAAAGTTCAAAATGCATTTATAAAAGCCAAAATATCTGACATTTAGCTGACAGTTTCACAAAAGGATTGTGTTCAACTTCAGAAACAAGGTAGACAGGCTGCCTTGTTTCTTTTTGCCAGGTGTTAAACCTTGGCCTACAGTCACTAGTGGTTCTCACGCTGGGCAAGACCTACACTGTAGAGTGCATTGATGGAAGTAGTGGGATTTTGGCGGAAGTATACCGTTCAAGAAAATAACGTTGACGCTTTACAAATCTGTTTACATTCTCAGTGAATGAAACAAATGTTGCGATTTGTTGGAAGATATCGTATAATCTGGGGGAAATACATCTGACGGATGTTCCGGCCCGAGGCTACGTGGTTCTATAGTAGCAACCTAGCAGACACTTTTTCAAGATTGGCTGCCTCTAGCGCCTCTAAGCCAATGGGAAACTTACCCAGTAAGTAAAAGTACGGAATTGAAAATGTACCTGAGTAAGAGTACAAAAGTATCGGCATCAAAATGTACTTAAAGTACTAATAGTAAAAGTACTCATTGTGCAGAATGTGCCATTTCACAAGTTAAAAATGTGTACAAAATCTATTGAAAATAAGTTAGGACACAGACAATGCGTTGTGTGAACCATTGTGAAAACATCTAAAAGCTGCTGCAAACATTGCAAGATGGATTTTGCGTGGGAGCACAAAAGCACAATGAACGAGCATCTGAGGCGAAAGCACGTTTGCGTTTTGGGACCAGAAGAAGACTCGCCTCGGTAAGTTAGCTTGTGAGCTTGCTTGCCAGGCTTTCCGCTGCGGAAAGCCTGCTTTCTTTTTAATGCTCACATTGGTCAGAGTCAGACTAGTAATAGTCAATCTGCTGTATTTAATAATAATAATATAAATAATATTAATAGATTACATTTTATAGTGCTTTTCTATGCACTACGTGCTTACTCAAAGCGCTTTACAATGGTCCATTCATTCATACTTTGGGAGGTTAATTGGAGGTGAACAGTCAATGCCAGCATCCTCACTTCCCACATTCACACACCAATGGTGGCAACCTGCACTGGAGGCAAGGTCCACCAGGAATGTTTTAGTGTTAGTCTAGTTTTAGTCAACTAATATATTATAAATAATTTTAGTCGACTAAATCTACAGTTGATTTAGTCAACAAAAATTTATTTTGGCGGGCATAGGTTGCCGTCGTAATGACTGATTTTACACTTGGTGAAAATAGCCGATCTACAAGGTCACAACGCGTCACACTGTGACACGTTGTGTGCTTGTAGATCTGCTATTTTCAGCATGCAACCAAGTGTAAAATGACTTGGATCTCTTGTCCACTAGTCCCTTCCTAACATTTTAGTCTAGTTTTTATCTGTTGACGAAATTGTCAATACATTTAGTCTTAGTCATCATACTGTAGCTTAGTTTTAATTTAGTTTTCGTCAGTGAAAAAAGGTAGTCGACGAACATTTTTCGTCTTAGTTGACAAAAATAACACTGGTGCAAGAGTCCTGTCTGCACTCCACAGCAAGCGACTGCCCTCACCCAGTCACACCAGAGCACCTAGACATGCTGCCCTCACCCAGTCACACCAGAGCACCTAGACATGCTGTCCTCACCCAGTCACACCAGAGCACCTAGACATGCCCTCACCCAGTCACACCAGAGCACCTGGTCATACATTCACCCAGTCACACCAGAGCACCTAGACATGCCCTCACCCAGTCACACCAGAGCACCTGGTCATGCATTCACCCAGTCACACCAGAGCACCTGGTCATGCATTCACCCAGTCACACCAGAGCACCTAGACATGCATTCACCCAGTCACACCAGAGCACCTGGTCATGCATTCACCCAGTCACACCAGAGCACCTGGTCATGCATTCACCCAGTCACACCAGAGCACCTGGTCATGCCCTCACCCAGTCACACCAGAGCACCTGAACATGCTAACTTTCCTCATTTTGAATAAACTGTGAATTTGACATCATGCAACAGAGTTGTGTTGTGTCTGTAGACCACAAAGACAATGTGCAGTGTTCACAGAATGCACTTTTCTTTAATTGAGTTTTGCTACATCCTTGGTTTAAAGACAAAATATGGTAATATTTTGCTGCTACTACAAAAAAATGTCAATGATACATTTTATATCAGCACTTGGTTTGCCTACAGAGTTTTCTATTCAGCAGCACTTTTTTAATTTGATTGAATACTTCATTAACAGCACTTTGCCTGCTTTGTTTATATTCAGCAACTTGATTGACTGAATACGTTATTAACAGGTTTGTTATGTACTTAAACAGTACAGTTGTTGTGCAGTCCAGAAAGCTGTAATATAATATTATTTTTGAAGGAACTATTAATTTGTATTGTCTTTATTGTTAGAACATGCCTAAAACAACTTCAAGCTACACTTGAAAGGTAATTGCAAAAAGGGGTTTTAACACCCTAAATACACTTTATAAAATTTTCTATTTTTAAGAGCTCCCTTTATAATTTGGCTGGAACTGTAGGCTATATGTTGTTATTGTGCTTATTGACTAATGACTGCTTTTGCTGAGTCCATACAATACGGTCAATAATGTTCAACCCAATATTAACTCTTGTGGAGAGTTATTCAAAGGTAACCACTACTGAACCGAAGTATGTGTATAGCGCCTCTTGTTCTCCGTCATCGGGGTTGGATAGGGGGCGCTACAAGAGCTTGTGTCAATTATCTAATTTAATCCTGGGCGCTACACTTCCTCTGCCAACCTGGGGGGGGGGGGGGCAGCGGACTGACCTCATGCTTCCTTCTATGCATGAGGAGTCCAAGCTGCTTCTTGTCACCTGACAGTGGTGAGTTTCCCCGGCCAGACATAGCACGTGGAAGGAATACGATATTCCAACCAGTTCCTTCCCCCTCCATCAGGCGCCCCGGCTGGCCAGGGGGATAGTGTGGTACGATGCGTCAAAAAAACAGCTCCCGTAGGAGTTTTGTGCTAAAATTGATTTTTTTGCAGATCTTGGTTCTATAGAGTCCAAACTATGAGAAAATGATGGGGTTCAAATTTTCCCGACCCCCACCCCGTTTCTGGGGGGGTCATCTATTTGGGACCTCCCAGAACAGTATGCCAGCCAGTTAATGTCCGATTTTCATAATATTAGAATAGTTTAGTATGTTTTAAAACATTCTGAGTTGATTTCTTAAACTTTGAAAGTGGTCAGAAGATTATTTGTTTTACTTTTGGTAGGGGTGTTTCCTCACCTGGGACCTCCCGGACTGACCCCTGGGCCTATCCCAGTTATCATTACATTCCTTGCTCTGCTCCTGTTCCAGAATAAGGTCAAATTAGATCATAAATGAAGCATAAAAGTATTTGTAGCTGGGCTCTGATATAAAATAAATAGTAGTAGCCAATACCAGGGGTCTTCCACAAGGGGGCCTATGACCCCTAGGGGGTCCTCAGAGTTACTATACAGGGGCCCACCAAATCATTGTGGGATAGGAACTTTTATTCTTTTTTTACATTAAACCACTTGAATCATAGCATCCCTTTTCCAGGGAGAACTTTAGCCAACAATAGCTGATCTACAAGGTTGTAGTTTGAGCTTGTAGATCAGCTATTTTCAAAGTAAGGTGCCTCAGACCCAAGTGTAGCAAATATTGCTGCTAAATAAAGATCAGCCAAGATCAGCCAGGCTGCTGCTGTCTTTCTCTTTGTCTTTCTGTTGTCGGTCAGGTGACTGGGAGGGCTACTTGTCATCCTTAGAGGAACTCATCAAGTATTTCTTTGCTCGTGATCTCCTTAAATATGCTTGACTGATGCCAGTCTATCTTGCCCAAATGAACGCTCTTGAACGGGATGACCCAGAAACATGGAACGCACTGAAGTCAGGTGAATTTGTTGTGGCAAAGTCAGAGATACCGTTCACTCATCTCTTCACAGATCAAGCCCTTGAGAAGGAAATCAAGAAGCTAAAGGGACATGGTGGGATGGTTGGAATCAGTAGAGATGAAGCAGCTCTGGACCGACTAGTAACTACCACACCTCATCTTTCTGGTCTAGTGAATCAGTACCTCAACATCTTCCCAAAAGCTTCCAGGTCTTCAAGGAAAGAACATTATCAGCTCTCAGGAGAGATTGCATTGAGGTCAAGAGAAAATGCTCTCAAGCAATGTAAATTGATTGAGTTGCACTGTGGAGGCAATCTGTTCAAAGAGAACACACCATTGAAGAGTCTGGTTTCATCAGCGCTTGTGTCAGATGGGGCATTCTTCCTGGGCCTACACAATTTTCCTGGGCCTACACAATTTTTCTGGTGCTGACTGGGGAGGAAAATTAGTTGGAATCTCCAAGAAGACATGGGTCAATGCCTACTTGAGGCTTGATGATGATGATCCTGCCATTAACTGCTTCAAGGACCTTGGAATGGGTTCCATTCCACCTGAGCTTGTTAACGGCAAGCTTTCCTCACCATTGGAGTCATTGGAGCATGGAGGTCCAACAACCTTGCCATTACTATTTCGGTCAAAGAACTTGAGGGTGAGATGCTACCTCCAACTCGTGCTGCACTGCTACCACATATCCTCTGTGCCAACTACGTCACAATGCGGGATAAGTCATTCATACCTGGCAAATTGCCCTGAGCTTCCACCAATCGAACAAAATGGATGGAATTCAGATAGTGGAGGGTATGTTCCAGTCAGGTGTCTTGCCCTCCCTGCTCCAAAGGCAGTACTTGAGCTCATCAAATGTGGTTGCAAAGCAGGTTGCAAGGGACGGTGCAGCTGCTCAAACAATAACCTGCCTTGCACTCCTCTCTGCAAATGCTATGGTGGAGACTGTGTCAACACAGTATCAGGGAGGACATTCAAGATGATGGTGACGAAGATGAATAGATCCTACAAATAATGTATTGTAGGCATAATTTACCATGGGCTCTTTAAGAGGATAGGTGTGTGTGTGTTGTGTTGTTAGTGTGAGCGCAGTGTGTGAAATAAATGGACACGTTCTGCGTGCCCAAAGTGAGAAGTTGCAATACCTTTATTCCCTGCAGTGTCAACAATAATGGTAGAATACTAATAAACTATCAAAGTACTTTACATAAACGCAAGATACTCTAATACTATTCGAAATACTTGCAAATCACATATATGGGTGCAAGAATAGGGGCAAAACTAGTCCCGGACCCCCTGTGGAAGACCCCTGGTATTAAATACTACTCATGTTTGTAATCAGTGCCCAGCTACAAAAACTTTTAATGCTTAAATTATTATCTAATTTGACATTGTTCTGGAACAGGAGCAGAGCGAGGAATGTAATGAGTACTGAGATGAGTCCGGGGGGCCCCGGGTGAAGAAAGACCCCAACCAAAAGTCAGAAAAGATTATTCTGGCTACTTTCAAAGTGTAAGAAATCAACTCAGAATATTTAAAAACCTATAAAACAACCCTAATATTATGAAAATCGGACATTAATTGTCTGGCATACTATTATGGGAGGTCCCAAAATATATGAGCCCCCAAATAAGGGGTGGGGGTCGGGAAAATTTGAACCCCATCATTTTCTGACAGTTTGGTCCCTATGAAAGCCAAAAAAGCAAGAATCCTACGGAAATACACATCGTACCACACTAGGAGGTAGTTTAGAGACCAGGATTACTGCATGTTTTTTGTGGACACGGGGAGAACATGCAAACTCCACACAGAAAGGCCAAGTGACAGCACTACCGACTGTGCCACCGTGCCCCAACTTTATCATTTTATAAAGGGGTTCTCTGTTCTCACTCCCAAGGAAAAGTTGCAAGGTTAACTGGATATACGCATTGTGAGAGATTATTCATTCAGTATTATGTAAATTAGGAGACTAATGTGATTATGATGTGCGCTTACTGTAGGCTGGTGGGATTACTTTGGGTGTTTAATGGCGGATATGTTTAATGCTCTTTGGTTGGTATAAACTGTTGGCTCAATTACATTTGACCTGTGTCTTTTTAATGTCAAAGACCCCCAGTTTGGTATGCCACGGACTGCCATTTGATTAAAAAAAAGTGTATTTATTTGTGTGTGTATATATATATATATATATATATATATATATATATATATATATATATACACACACAAATAAATACACTTTTTTATATATATATAAATATTTTTTATATATATATATATATATATATATATACGAACTCGAGAGTTACAGACCTGTTTTGATTGATTGAATACTTTATTAACAGTTTATTAAACGCTAAAAGGATAACACAAAAAACCATGAGGGCTTATTTCCATTGTGGTGCTCTGTATTCTATTCGTCATGACATATATACGAGAAATCATAAATACTAGGAGCAGAAAAAGTATGCAGAAAGACAGTGGGGGGGTGATTTCTCTACAAGCTAGAGGAAGATTTGTCTAGGTCCAGTTGTAAATTGCCTGAAAGGGAACATGTGGACCCCTGGTGGTCCCGGGACCTGACAGGAAGAACCAGTGCTTCTCAAAATGAAACGTTTGACTTTATTATTATTTTCTAAATGCACTGTGGCCACGCGGACCAACCAGGCGCACGCGTTCAGTCATGAGGTCATGGACTGCCACTTTCGGGATGAGTGACTGACGCATCCTTTGTTTCCACCACATTCTCATCTGTCATCATCACCCAGACCACGTGGAACCACCACGGCCTTTCGGAGTTGACAATGAGACAGACAAAAGAGGCTAGTCTGCATGCAGGCCGGATCCGACATTGAGAGGGTCTGAGCCCAGAGAGGACGGCCGGGGGCCATGGTGAGATGTTGATTCTGCTGTGAGGGGAGGTGTTAGCAGGGCTTCCGCTTACCCCCAATCCAAGGGACCAGCGCCTGGCAACGGGTGACATCATCTTCCCCCAAAAGTACAGTGATCGGGGCGAGGGGGGGGTAAAAGGAGGAGGTTCTGCATGCCCCCGCTAAGTCCACGCTGATCTACCCAACAGGACTGGTGGCAGTGTGAATCAGGGATTAGACTCTCCCACTGCTGGCCTGCTTCGCCTCCATCTGGGGCCCTGAATTAAACATCAGCTAAACAGAAGGGCACCCTGCCTGAAAGCTGGAGGGGACCAGGGATTGAGGCCAATTAACCCAACGCCTCGTCCATTCAGACCTTTCTTTGTAGCCTATTAAGAGGGCATAATACAGAAGGGGATCAAAGGAGATGGCCGCAGGGCTCTGGGTTTTTGAAGGGATGTGATGCTGCTGAGTGCAGTTTGCGTGATATCATAGTAGCTTGGGGGCAGGCACATTGTCCTTGACGGAGGTTGTAGTCATTCTAAGTACAAGGTAGGTAAACGCACAAAGAAAGCCCTGGGTAATCATACATTTTAAACGTCTCCCTGAGCCTTTCGTTTTACGTAAAGTTTCCAAAGAATGAAAGTGATAAAGCGAATGATTCGAGAATGTGAGTGGCTTTTCCACTTGATGCTTTTCATCAGTTAGAAGTACTAAGAAATTGAAAAAGACCCAATAAGGTGGCCCCTATGCGTCAAACATTACGGATGATTAAGCTCTCATCAACTGCAATTACCCAGAACAAAGGTTGCGTTGGTGGAGACTCGAGTGGTACTATTAAAGTGATGTGCCAAGACTCAAGGCTGCTTGATTGCTTCTGTCTTCGGCTGTCTACCGTACTTTATTTATTTTACACCTAGTACATTATATACACTATAACTGCTCACAAAGTGGCAAGCAATCAGCTCTCCAAAACATGGACTTTGTCCCCCCCTCCCTCCCACCATTGAATACTTTACTCGTTAACGGGCAGTAATTCATCAGCGAAAGATGTTTGTTTTGTTCTGATCGAGGCATGGGACCCGCAAATGAATTAATGGGGTCCAGATGGATCATTATATAATGGCATCTACTATGGAGCCATTGATGGGGGCGTTTTATTTGATGAGCAGTCCTGTGGCTGCCGGGAGCCGCCCTGCCCCGGACGGCACTGCACTGGGTCCTCCTGAACACTGCAGGAGTTTAACAGTACTATACGTGAAGCTCTGCCTGCATGGTGGACAGTAGCATAATACATTTACTTGAGTACTGTACTAAACTAAATCTTTTGAGTATCTGCACTTTACTTGAGTATTTGAATTTTTGGACAATTTTTGACTTTCACTCCACAAATCCGCTACATTTCTAGGAAGGGAAAAAGTTGGAAATTATTAATTAAGCACTATAGTGAAGATACAGTAGCAGATCTACATCTACAAGCTCATAACCCGTCGCCCATTTATATTTTGGGAAAATGAATGTCTAGAAAAGATCTATCTTTTGGATATGAACACATTTTAGTATTGTATATAATTAAAGTATATTTCATACATTTTAATTCTTACGTCTTTATAAAAGCAAGTACTCCGGTACTTTAAATCAAGTACAATTTTGACCGGGCAACTTTCAATTGTAGTGGAGTAATATACAGTCCCTGTCAAGGAGTATAGATATACTTTGACTCAATACTGGGTTTGAGCACTTTGTCCACCACTGTTCTTTCTGCTGAGTGCTTTCTTTGCTGTCCAGGTGACGTGCTGTGTCTTTGTAGCAGAGTGCAGTCAGTCAGTGATCAAACGGATGAAGCTAGTCTCTATAATAAAACACGATACGATGCCATGTGCACTCAACCTCAGCTGCACTCCGGTAGCCTTCATGAACCCATGTCGGCCCCAGCTCCTCTCTGAATGTCTGCATAGACACGTAGAACAACAAACACTCATACAGTACACGCACGCGTCGCACACCCAAACATGCACTCAACATATACTGTACATGGCCACATCAATGAACACACAAACATGCACTCACACAGACATACTGTTCACATTTTCACTTTTACATGTACAACCACGACTACATTCATGCATAATTGCATATAGACACACAAGTCTGCATGCACACGCAGTCACGCACACACATTTACAGCAAATATCCAGTACAATGCATGCAAACATACATAGGCCTACCCATTTGTGAGCTAGCAGGGACAAGATTCCTGACGATACAGTCTTTACGACATTTGTAACTAGAAATTCATTGTGTACAGCTGTCAAGTACGCCCCATTCTGAATAGCTCACATTCTACATCAATCTTTCCCCCCCGGGGTTATACAAGAGTGTAATGATGGTGAAACTAAGAGAAACAGGTGTTCCCGTTGGTAAGGGTGCTCTTTGAAGGTGCTGAGAGTTATGGAAAGACTGCGCATCGCCGCTAATTGCACAAAATTATACGTGTGGGGTATGAAATGAACTCATTCTCGTGCAGTTCAAGCCAGTCCTATTATAATGGCACTCGGGGGAGCTGGTGATGCCATGAATTATAGAATGACAAGGGTATTTCTAACCGTTAACTGAACAATGACTCTCATTTACTGGCAATGCTGTCGGGGGTTTACAGAAAGTTCACTCTGTGGAATGATAAAAGTGCTTGGGAATTCATTTCTGTGGCAAATTGTTGTTAATTAATGTGATTTACAGCACAAAAATAAGATGAACCAATATATTATCTTGAGCAAAGGGATCTTTTTTGCGCGTGGGGGGATTTTTTTTGCCACTTTTGAAATAGAATTAGTTTGAACATGTACAACACATAACTAATTTCTATAATTACGCCCAATTCTTCAGATCCACCAAACTGAAGGCAAAGGCAGATAAGCTATGTGTCACGTGGAGGTTTGTTGGACGGAAAGCACCTACCCAAATGCGCTGCATATTATTACTGCATGCAGGGCTTGGCTGGAGACCCTGTTATTGCTTGTTAAAATGTGAAGGACTGCTGTAGTGCTTGTGTGGCTTTCTGCACAAGGACTCTTTCACTTCTCAAGAGAAGATTTATTGAAATAATTTAATTTCACCTCAGCCCATGTTTGTCTGAGTCGACACGGTCTCTAATTTCAAAACACGCGCGCACACACACACACACACACACACACACACAAGCGGACACACACACACACACACACACACACACACCACAAGTGGACGTGCACACACACACACACACACACACACACACACACACACACAACACAAGCGGACATACACACACACACACACACACACACGGCCCAGGGCCTCAAAACAACTGCATTTGCAACGGATATTTACATTAGGCTGTGGCGACTCATTATTCAATTGCTTTATCAGAAAAGACAGCCGTGACTAAACCAATTGACTTTGGGCGAGCAAAAGTCATTCATATTCTAGGGTGGCCAAAATCCAATAGCCAGTATAAATAATGCACATGCCAGCCTGGGGAATATTTGTCATGGTAAACCCTTTCATATTTCAGCAACGTGTGTCTGAAAATATGTCGTTTGTCCCTAGCTGACTGTGCACAAATTTTAGAACACATGCTGAATCAGTTATAGCCTTTTGTTTATTCACTATAAGTTGCTTACTTATTGCTTACTCTAAAGTGTTCATAGAGGTATGAAGCCTGTACAATCTGCAGTGTAGACTGTAGAGCATGCAGTGCATCTCAAATCCATGCAAGTCATCTTTCCAATAAGCATCATGTCTCTTATCTCTCCAAAACCATTCAATCTGGCTGCAGGTAACTCTTTGTCAAATTAGGAACTCATGAATTCATTTTTGGCGATCAGGAACAGTCCACCACCTGCAACATACACTACAATATATTGCCCTGATATATTGTCAGGAAATCACACATAGGTCTACAGTTTGTGAAATACGGTGGTACCTATACTGTATATCAGCCACATATCGGTATCGGATGATATTTGCAGTTATCGGTCATCGGTTATTGTCATATAAAGCTGACATTAACCAATGGCAGTAGCCAATATTGATCCGTTATTGATTTTTCGCTTGATATGTTAGTGTGTTGGTTATCTGCGCCTACAAAGCTGTAGATTCTGAACAGTTATTTCTTAGAGGACATGAATTTGTTATTCATGGCACAAAAGGGGGAAATGATAACACACAAACTATCGGTACCAGTATCGACTATCGGCTAAATTGTTATTTTATACATCGGTACCGGCATCGGTAAAGAATTTCCATATCAATGCATCCCTAATGTGAACAATATAGTACAGTACTATATACAATATACAGTTTATACTGTATGTTTGTACACAGGGTTAGGGTTAGTGATAGCCAATATTAATGGAATAATTATTTAATTCATCACAATGTGAATCTGTCTGAAACATCCTATTTAAACAAGTGCATTATCGGTACAAAGGCACAAGATTACTATACTGTTACGGCATGATAGTGCAACCATATCTGATTCTGTGGATTCACAATATCGCCGTCATAGAGACAGGCTACAAGTCATAAAGCTACTCATGAACTCCCGTCACGATTGCTACAAAAACAAAAGTTGAGCAGGCTTCAACCTTTTTCATTGCTCCAGTGACGTAGTGAAGAGCCAATCAATCATGTGTTCTTGTTTCACCATCTCCACTTTACCATCTTATCTCTCGTCATAATTTAGGCTCTGCTAATTGTTGCTTGTCAGTTCCCTCTGCTATTAAAGACTTAGGGTTACCTACACCACCACATCTCTTTACCCTTATCTGTATCTTGTGATTCATGCTTACTGCAGTGCTGCCACAGAATGCCAACGACGCTACTACAGATGATGAAATACTGCATACAGTACATACACTATAATATATCTCCTCTGTCGGGTGGAAACCTCATACTGTATGTCCAAAACTAATGTTTCAGGATATATATATATTTTTTTAAAGTAGCAGATCTACAATTCGCACCGCGCTTTGAGCTTGCAGATCTGCTACTTTTGACGCTTTTGTAGGGCAATCATTTTTGGAAAAAAACACAAAAAGTTAGAATATATACAGAGATAGGAGGTTTCTGCCGGACAGCAACGAATCAGAATCACCAATCCATTCCAGTCCTCTCCATCCTGCATGACAGCTCTGGGCTCACTGCAGTGTTGTGCTCACTGCCTCCATGGGCCAATGAGGCTGCATGCTGTCACAAGACACTCTCTTTATTTACCTTCCATTTAGTCAGACACTGTCAGCTCTCGTGGCTTCTGCGGGACAGTGTGGTAAAAACAGAGCTATTATTATTACATATTTCCTGTCAGTCAGCTCACAGTCCAAAACACTTGTGGGCCTGTATTTCGCTGTGGATTATAGTTTCCTGTTGATATACACAATATAAATGTGTATACTGACGATGAATGGCAGCTGGGCAAACTGAAGGCAATAATTGTAGAGCGAGCGAGCAAAACGGGCCGGGGACTGAATAATTATGTGCCTCATTTAACTACAATGGGGATGCTGTTGATTATGTCGAGGGTGTTTATTCCCTCGCAAACAATGCTGAGTTAAGACTTTTGCGAGGCAAGCCAAAGATTTATGTGGCAGAGTTGCTCAACAACACGTCATGTGTGAGACGTGTTCTTTAACAAAATTGATTTGTTTGCAAAATTCAGGGAGAATATTGTGAACTCAAAACAGCAGTTTGTGGCAGAGGTGACGTCCAACCTATTCGAACTTCTAGAAAGCTAACGTTGAATTGTTATTAAATAAAGTGAAACTGCTACTTCTCCTCCATATTAGTGGCATATAGTCAAGACTGAGAGCCAGTGTAAAGCCCCAAGTTATAATTAGTTGTGCGCAGTTGTCACGTAATAAAGAATAAAAACACAGCAGATGTACAGTATAAGCTCACAGCATGTCTCAGCATTAAGTGTTGTGGGCTTGTAGATTGGGCTTAACTCAGCCGTAACAGTGACCTCACCTGACCCTTATAAATGAAGTCCTTATCTTAGAAAACAAACATCACGCAATCAACAGAAGCTCAGCAAGCCTCTGACTGCCAGGGCTCCAAGCAGTGGTGGACAGTAACTAAGTACATTTACTTGAGTACTGTACTTAAATAAATAAATAAAAATCTTCTTTTTTTAGTGTTATGGCAAGCTGACGACTTTCACTCTGCTATGTTTCAAATAGAAACATTGTACTGATACAAGAATGAGATACAAAAATGGGAGATCCGGGCACTCATAGTTAAAAAATACAGGGAGCCTTTACAGTATACCAACATGTTTCACTCAGTCTTCATCAGGAAGAAATATTGTACTTTTGACTCCGAAAACATACAAAAGTACATTATGAATGAACCACTTCAGCCCTATATTTTAGTCTCAGTCTCTGAGAATTTCTGAACATGTATACATGTACACAACTACTCTCTACCATTACTATTCTTTTGAATACTCGAGTATTTGCTTGAGTACATAATACTTTGTCCACCACTGGGTTTCAAGTGCGTTGACTCCACGATGACCCCGGGGCATGTTTGGGTGAGGAGTCACCCTCGCTTGCTCCATGGGCTCAGGGTGAAGAGTGCATCAACCAAGCAGTCCGAGGGGTCAAAGAGCAGCCTGTTGATTTCATGCTCTAATTTAGATTGTCACGCACAGATTACGACTGGAGACAGCCAGATAGTGAACTCCAGAGCGTTGTTTTTCCGGCATTCATTCTCCTCTAACAAGGGTTGAACAACTCAATGGATTGTCTGTGACCCTGACATCACCACTGTTTCCCAACCTGGGGTCCGCGGGGGCTTGGCGGAGCGCCAAAGACCACAGGGGGGGGCACATGTGGCCTTTTAAAGCAGTAGTTCTCAAACCTTTAACCCCAAAACCCCAATAAAAAAAAGCTAAATGATTCAAAGCTTACTTTTAGATTTTTCAACATTTTTCTGAAATAGCATGCGTGCCCATATGGATCTGCTCAGAGCTAAAGTGGCCCTTTCTTCCCGCCCCGTCTGGCAGTGAGTTTAAGTGTTATTTTAGCACCAACATTAGGACAATTCAAACAGTGTAAGTAGCAGATCTACATGCGCTCCTTCGTCCCATGATACATACATATTTGCTATATTGTAATAGCAAACGTATAAATATGGATAAAGTGGTCAATGATCGTGATGCCATTGTGCACTTTGAAAACCACTGATCTTCACACCTTCGTTCCACAGTATTAGTTGATGTATACATAATTCCATACATGCAACATACAGTACTGTATGACCTCTACCTCTAGTGATCAGCAATGCAAAAATAATCATTCATTTCATAGATTTCGCCAAATTAAGGGTGAAGCAACACCTGTGTTTTTTAAATGTATGGCAATATCATTGAGGGAAAAGCACTAGAATCAAAGGGAGATAGTGTTTTCATTTATTATTCATTTGTTTGAGTCCTGTGAAAAGTGCTTTATAAATGAACTGTACGGTAATAGTATTAAAAGTATTATTTAATCAAGCAACTGAATTGAAGGAAACAGCTTCTTATGCCATTTCCTATACAGTCTCTCCCTAATTCACCACAAAAGTTCACATTTGTCAGAATGGCGTCGAGTCAAATTCGGATGAGGATTAAATAAAAAGCTTCTGAGATTTTATCTGAGACTACTGGAGGTTCCCATATAATGAATGGACTTTAGGTTGGGCCATACGTTCTCAGAGCTACGTGGAAACAAAGTGTTGGACATTACTGCTGTAAAGTTCTCCAGATGGAATAAAACAATACAAATTCCAAGTACTAAACAGGTTTAGTAGACTTTGAGAATATATGAGGGTGTGGTGCTAAACGAAAGGGTATGACTATGAATTTACTGTCCATCTAAAGCGTTTTCATGATGAAATACATGTGGCTAAATCTTGTAGGAATGAAGGGAGGGGGAAAATGGAGAGTATATTTATTCTGTACATTTCAGAGAGATTCAAGGTCTGGAACATTCAGTAAGATCAAGCTTCAAGTGAGAGCAAAAGCAGCAATCCAACCAAGTCAAATGTATTTATGATGATTACAATCAATCGTTCTATAAATGCACAGAATCTCTGAGTGTGTCCTTATCTGTCCTTCACTTATCTCGAGCACCGTCCTACCAACTGACTTCAAGTTCAAGTTCCCGGTGTAAGTTGGATCAGCAGTTCTCCAGAAATACAAATCGAATAGCCTACCCATAATATGTGGAGTTCCCTGATAGCTGACACGGAATGGGCACTCACTAAGTATTCTAACAACGTGAATCGTTTTCATCGTAAACCTATACCTTAAAATGATGACTGCAGCTGCCGGACATGGGCCAGCATTACAGTTAAATTAAGGATTAAACATATTATTTGATGGTAATCATGCTATAATTACGGCCAATTCTATAATCAGGTTGTGGCCTGTCAGAAGTTCATGACTTTATAGTACTGTATTCTCGTGTCAGTTCCGAGCAATCAAAGGGTTACCTGTACATGTGAAACAAAAGAGACACTTGCTCACTGATAGGGCTCCGATTTAAAACTGCTTTGTTGCATCCCTGTGCTGCAGCACATAGCCCACGTAGGTGCAATGACGCCGTTTTAAATTGGAGACCCTACAATGCGCGAGCAATTCTTTTGGTTAATTTTGTATTGTTTTTTGGGCAGCACGTGCCCAACTTCGGGATTGGGATGTGCTGTAAGTTCCTCTATTTCATGTTTGATCTGTACATGTACTATAGTAAAATACGTACATCACTTAGTGGAGGTGCTGTGTTCAAAAAGTGACATAGTGACATTTAACGTGACCCAAGGGTGTCTATTTAAGTGGGTGGATCACTGTCATCTTGAGTTTGACCTGATGAAGAGCCTTGGCTCGAAAAGTTTTCAATAAATGTATCTTTTGGAGCATATGAGTGTGCGGTTTCCCTTCTCTTTTCTTATGATCTGTACATGTGTCATGACACTTTAATGAATACTCTATGTTAAGAGTTTAAATGTCTGTCAACACGGCATCCAAGAATGCAACTGCACAACGTTCGAACCACAAGTCAGCCTCGGCCCTCAACCCATTTTAGGTTAATGAAATAGATACTGTAGCCTTAGAGTTACACAATAATGAGGGTAGAAAGTCCCTCCGGGGGGGAAGAAACAGAGAACAGAGCAAAGTGGTGAAGTAGAGAGCTGGCCAAGCCCTTTGAGATAGCATCACATCCAGGATACTGAGCAGCTCTCCATGGTCCAGCCATCCAACTGAGTCACAGGCAGGCAGGCACAGCCTCCCACGCGGGCCCACCCTGGACACTTCCTGTCGGGCAACTCCTCTCTCTCTCTCTGCTTGGGCCCCGAGCAGTGGGACATGAACTGTGGTATAGGGCTGTGCATGGCTCCCAATCTTTTTGTCCTTGGAGCCAGCCGCACATCTGACAAAAGCGGAGACACAGGGGTGCACGTGCGTGCAGCCATGCATGTTATCCACTTACAGCAAGCCCTATACAGTATATTTCTCGCAACATATTGCATCGCAATCTGGGAACCCATTGTTATAAAGAAAATTAAGGAAAAACAAATCCTTGAATTTTCCTCTAGGGGCACCGTCCGATTGCCTGTGTAGAGACCGGAGGTCGGCCCGTTCACTCTCCTTCAGCTGCCCACTCCCTTGTGAGTTTTATATTTATTCATTAACTTCTAGAAAGCATATAGAAAATACTTTCTATATGACAAGACAACATGAGAGCAAGTTATGCTTTTGTGCAACATTCATTTTTGGCTACCTCCTAACAGACATGGCCTCAAGCCTGTGATCTTTGGCGCTGGTACAAGGGTAAGATGACCTGAGACTGAGAGAAAGACTACACTTCTCCGCCTGGCGTTTCTGTAGCAGAGGATGATGGGGTGGAGGGTGGGGGGGGGTAGGTGGAAGGCAGGTTTGATCTTATCAAAGGTCCCGGGCTGGCGGGACGGGGGGTGTCTGGAGCGTGGGCAGCTCTCCCTCCGCCTAATGACCCTCCGTCGGCTGGTAATTGTTGCCTTGGCTTGCGCCCGGGCCTTTGTGCGTTCCAGGAGCCATGATCAAAGTTGTTCTTAACCTCGCAATACCTTAATCCTCTCAGTAATAAACACGGGGTCGGTGACAGCGGCCACTCTGGTTTCACTGTGGATTAAAGGGGTCCCTCCAAAAGCTTTGGCTTGCTTTATTGATACCCCCGTGCTGGGATTTTATTTTAGTCAAGACAGAACTTTGACACTGAGGATTACCTGACCCGGACCTGACTTGTAGAATGTACATTCTTGCTGAGAGAGAGAGAGAGAGAGAGAGAGAGAGAGAGAGAGAGAGAGAGAGACAGATTTTATGAGAGAGAGATTTTGACTCTGAAAGTTGAGTGATTAACTTTTTCTCTGCCATCTACATTTATAATCGTAGCTAAAGCTAAAAGGTACTAAAAGTGCCAACTACGTACGTACATGTTCGTAGACAACCGTATACTCCATATATGAAAGCGGCGACCGTCAATTTATCTTTTAGGATTGCTCCGGTTACTATGGAGAGCCTCCGTCCTCACCAGCTATGGGATTTTTAATCCAGCTCCATTGAGCCTCCATTAGAACAGGATTTTCAAAGCGCTGTATCTCTAAAGCTTCGAGCACTGTCCATGGTGAGCCGTCGCGCATCCTGGCGATCGTAAATCATTTGTGAGTTTGTATCGCATCGCTGAGCACATGTAACTGGTTGTAATGATAGCTAAGGGTTGCTAACGATGAGTGTGGTCATCAACAACAGCCCCCACCTCCCTGAATAACCCGGAAATGAAACAAGGAGCGTAGAGTGAGAGCCTGACGCGTGGCATACTGTACGTTACGTGTGCTTATGCTACCACCTAGCAGTAATAAAGTTAAGGAACGTACCACATAATCTACAGTATGATGACTGACAGCGAATCTCTGGCCTTGCAGACCAAATTATAACCCTGAGTTGCTCTCCCTTCCCGTCTCTTTAAACTGTGGACTCAATAAAGGCCAGGAAAAAAAATGAAATGTAGTTTAATTAACTTTATTATCCTTCCTTTCCAATTGGCCCGCCTAGCACCCCCTATGGGCTCGGGCCTCGGCCCCCACTTTGAAAACCACGGAGAAATCTTATCAGTGTTTAAAGATAGATCTATCTCACTTGGAGCAATCTTACAAGACACTTAGTCATTCCATAGATTCCTCTGATACCTTGAGCGATATGGCATGCAGATGTAGACAGCAAAGTACTCCCAGTGGAGTTAAAGCTGTCTTTATCGTTCCATGACTTCAGGTTTTCCACTGTGATTAAGGTAACCAAAAATGGCATTTTTTTATACAAAGAAATGAGAGTTAAAGATTTCTCATTCATTCTGGAGCAAAGTATGAGGACTAGTGGAAACCCTTAAGTCAGTCAAGTTGTGATGATCATTGATCAATTACACCCAAACAGCCTGAACTTTGAACATTCAGTGGATTTTCGGTGTGTTCTCAGCCTTTTGAGTGGCATTGAGCCAATGTCACTGGAGGGGGCGGGGAGGAGTAAGAGAGGGCGGGATTAGTGACGGTAACGTCTACGTCCACATGCAGGCAAATCAGAACACTTTGAGGCTAATAATTTAGAAAAGTTCAGGTTTTTTGGGGGGCAATTGAGGTCAGAAAACTCTCCTTTGTAATGTAATGTGTGTATGACTGTGTTTATCTGTGTTATCACATACTGTAGCATCATCATCATCATGGCAGCCTAAAATGAGGATCTGTTCTCCTCCTGCATTAATTTGTTCTCCTTTTGCGCTAGCTGAACTAACTGGACTGGACTCTACGTCTGTGTGCCTGCTGCTGACTGTGGAGTAACTAGACTGGACTCTACGTCTGTGTGCCTGCTGGTGACTGTGGAGTAACTGGACTGGACTCTACGTCTGTGTGCCTGCTGCTGACTGTGGAGTAACTGGACTGGACTCTACGTCTGTGTGCCTGCTGCTGACTGTGGAGTAACTGGACTGGACTCTACGTCTGTGTGCCTGCTGGTGACTGTGGAGTAACTGGACTGGACTCTACGTCTGTGTGCCTGCTCAGTGCTGGTGACTGTGGAGTAACTGGACTGGACTCTACGTCTGTGTGCCTGCTGGTGACTGTGGAGTAACTGGACTGGACTCTACGTCTATGTGCCTGCTGGTGACTGTGGAGTAACTGGACTGGACTCTACGTCTGTGTGCCTGCTGGTGACTGTGGAGTAACTGGACTGGACTCTACGTCTGTGTGCCTGCTGGTAACTGTGGAGTCCAACATGTGTGTGGAATAGACGGGGAGAGTCTTAGCCTCACATATAGACCGATTCCGTAGCGGGTCTCATGGTCGCAGCCTACGTATTTCCTGTAGGCGGACTCGACGTAGCTGCGGGGGTAAAACCCTCACCAGGCGCACCTCTTCCACTACAGTGAACGGCAGAGTGACTGATGTTAGTTTGCCTCAAACGTTACTCCTTTACCTGCTTTTTTACTAACACTAACATTACAAAGATGCCCAGAACATCGAGATGAACCTGTGTAGTTTATGGCTGCTCCAACAGTAGTGGCAACATCGGTGGCGGAGACCAGAGCCATTGAGCAATGGTTGAGACAAAGCAGTGAAAGATACATAACGCCAGTCTTACCCAATACCAAATATTTCTGTTTTATTAACACAAGGCTGCTGTACTTTATACCTCATACTTTAAATGCTTAGTATGAGGTAGAAAATACAGCAGCCTTGTGTTCATAAAACAGAATGATTGGGTATTGGGTAAGACTGAAATTATGTATCTTGCAGGATTCTTCACTGCTTTGTCTCAACCATTACTCAATGGCTCTGGTCTCAGCCATCGCGGTGGATATTAGACATTCCGTTTTATTTTATTTGTTATGTTGCCACTACTGTTGGAGCAGCCATAAACTACACAGTTTCATCTCGATGTTCTGGGCATCTTTGTAATGTTAGTGTTAGTAAAAAAGCAGGTAAAGGAGTAAAGTTTGAGGCAAACTAACATCAGTCACTCTGCCGTTCACTGTAGTGGAAGAGGTGCGCCTGGTGAGGGTTTTACCCCCGCAGCTACGTCGAGTCCGCCTACAGGAAATACGTAGGCTGCGACCATGAAACCGGTACGGAATCGGTCTATAGCCAACCTTCATCTGCCTTTGCAATGCATATTTGCCTCGGGCAGATTAAGTCTGGCACTTCTCAATTGTGGGAGGACTTCACGGCCGAAGTGGTGATGAGCCAACCAGATTCATCTGGAACCAGGCTATAACCAACCAGGGCACAGTATGCAAATATGGGGCGGGACATTGCAGGAAAAAAATCTAATACTGAGAGAGACGAATATTGGTATCGCTACGCGAGGCCAGGGCAGTCTGGGCACGGAAGTGTTGGTGGACGGGGAAACATAAGACGGTGCCTTTGTTGACGCTTCGTTTCCGCTGCTTGTGCTCGATCAGTTTCAAGTTTCTGAACATCGAAAACTCTTAAAATTCAAAATTTGTAAAAGCAGCAGAAGCCCAAAACATGCATTTCAAGCTTGTATATCTGCTACTTTTGATGCTCTTGTGTGATACAGTAGTAAAACAAGAAAAGAGCTAGCCCTATATCTTCCCTCATCCTTAAACTTATTTGCCATTTTTTACTATTTTAAAACATTTTAAAATAGTACAAATAGCCAATCTACAAGCTAACAGTGTGTCGATGTAGATTGGCTAGTTGAACTATTTTTAAATGTTTTAAAATAGTAAAAAATGGAAAACAAGTTTAGGGATAAGGGGTAAGGGAGACCGCTTAGCCTATAGAATATGGAGATAAGAAGTTTCTGCCCCGACAGCAAAGAAATAAAACTTCTACCTTGAGAACGATTCAAATAAGTGATAACTGCAAAAGTGTATATCCGCAGCTAGCAGGGTACCCGGCGCTGCACGAGTGAAGAAAAAAAAAACGCAATGTCATATTTTGGGAAATGGGGATGCAACTTTAGTGGAAGTTACTGCCTGCCACTCAGCTGCTACCTAGTCATAAGTTTTACTCTAAGCCTGTCGAGAGGAGATTGACATGCAGGCCAACTGAACTGTGGATGAACCATAGGGAAAGCATGTTGTGGTGACATTCTGCTCACTGTGAGGTATGACTTTAAATCAATATCACCATTATTTAAAACTTTTGCCTCGATTATGATTAATGAGGATTTGTTTTTGAGGGGCGCCAGCCCCTCCTATACACAGGTTTAATGTTTATCTTTAGTTTTGTAAACGCCATTGACAATGATGGGAACATTTACGTCATAATGTGTCATTAACGTCATATTGTCTCTTTATTGTTAATGGCGTTTAATGTTTGTGTTTGCACCGTTAGTTTTACATCACCATTACATCACCTAATCAACATGAGTTAGACTTTAATATATTAGCACCCCCTCACTTCACATGGTAAACAGTGTGTGCTTGTGCCAATGATACTAAAGTGTGTGTAATGAGTGTGTGGAAAGGGCAGGGGGGGGGGAAACTCCAGTGAACGTGTATGGTAGCACTGGGAACTTCATAAATGCTAACTGCTAGCCAGCAATAAAATAATTAATGAGCATGTCATCCTGACACTATTTAAAAGTACAACACTTCATTTCAGATATTTAAAAAATATATACGGACATGTTGCACATACAAACAACGTTCACAGGAGCAGGAGCGTGTCTTGAGTGTACAGGGTTAAATGAGGTCAGATCAACATATGGCATGTCAGAACAGGAAGGACGGGTGCATGGGTAAGGATCAACATATGCAATGTCAGTACAAGTCAGCTCCATATATGGAGATCTAAGGGTTTGAGGTCAGATGTAGAGTTGCTGGACGGCTTCATATAAGATCTAGGTGATGATCCAGTCTTCTCCATGTATTATCCAGGTTTAGATGAGGTCAGTGTCGTGATCTTAATATATGGAGATGGCCATATATGGTATTGTGACGTGTCACGAGGCATGATGTCACGAGGTGTGACCATATATGGAGGCGTGATGTCACGAGGCGTGACCAACTATATATGGAGGCGTGATGTCACGAGGCGTGACCATATATGGAGGTGTGATGTCATGAGGCGAGACCATATATGGAGGTGTGATGTGACTGATGTCACGAGGCGAGATCATATTTGGAGGCGCGGGGTGACTAACTGACAGACGGCTGAGGCAGGTTTTCGTAGTAAATGTGACGCAGAAAGTGCTATTCATCTCTCAAGTTTATTAGTGATTTGAGCTGGTAGATATGCTACATCTGCCATTTTAGAATTTGTATAGCAAAAACTAACATTATAAGGACATAATGAGGTTTCCACCCGACAGAGACGATATGCAAGACAATGAGATAATAGAGATAATATTGGATTGTAATGCAATAAAAACAAGAAATAGTAGTAAAGTAAACGTTGAAAAGTACACGCAGGACACATTCTATAACATTCCTTGCAGCAGAGGTACTGTAATGTACGTGCAAAGAAAGGGGAGGGTGTTGATTGAGTATACGATTTGTAAAAAGGTATGCACTGTAAATCTACATCACAGCACTTATTTATACAAGGTTAATACAGATTTATGGAAGGTATACATGTATACCTTCTATACCTATACATGTATAAGTATGCTATCTCTGTACATTAGTGCAAGTAAAATGCACTAATTTTATTGGCCCCCCACACACAAAAATGCAAAGGAGCATGATTAATTAAAATTTGTAGATCTGCTATTTTCACAATTTTAATTAGGTTTTGAAATAATCATAAAAAGGAACTGTTTTTGGACTCCACCTGACAGCAACGATGTCTTTCCTTTAATGCAGTATACAATAAAAGTTTTAAAATGTTAAATACTGTCGGTTTTGACCTACCCACGACCTTTCCGGTCCAGATCATAAAGAATTACGGAAAGTGTTAGCCTAACCCGAACCTGGGGTGTACTGTGTGGACAGACAGACGGACGCACGCAGTAAAATAAGCAATACGTTAGTCTGAAACTAAAACTGACTGATGGCAGCCAGCACATTAAAAGTATAAATAATTATGATAGTGGAATTATTATTACTTGTCAAATGTTCGTCTTGAAGGGCCAATGGCACTTATTGGCCCCCCACATAAGCCCTTATTTCCCCCCACACAAGGGTATCAGGTACGGTCGCCCCTAAACTATCTCGCCCCTTGATTTTTCCGCTGACCTCACGCCGACTGCTCGGTGCCGTGGTACATGTATTCTTTATTTTGTTTTACTGAGAATAAGGTTAGAAATAAGTTTAGGGTTAGGCATAGTTTTACTGGGGTTAAGTTTAGTTATAGGGTTAGGTTTAGGCATAGTTTTACTGGGGTTAAGGTTAGGAATAAGGTTAGGTTTAACCGTTAAAGCATCATTTACTTAGGTTACTTTAGGAATACCAGGCCGCACAGTTCTGCCAGCTGTACGCCCAGGGCGAGTTGATAAAGGGTCGAGTGGTTTGGTATTCCACACAAGACCTTATTGGCCCCCCACACAAGCCCTTATTGCCCCCCCACACAAGCCCTTATTGGCCCTCCACATAAGCACTTATTGGCCCCCCACATAAGCCCTTATTGGCCCCCCACACAATCCCTTATTGGCCCTAAAAAAGGGAAAGAGCACTTTGAGGCAAAAGGGCAGGGGCTCAAGTCCCTGACCTTTTGAAAAAATATATAAAGTAAAATGATGGTCATTTAGATGGTTCTATCCAACAGTAACTCTGCTGTTGTGGACAGTTTCTAGATGTGAACTTACAGTAGCATGTACATTAAGTATGTGTTTACTGCCTCCAGCTTCATGATGAGTGATAGGGGCGATGCATGGATTGAATCAAGTCTGCTGGAGTACTCAGAAATGATCTCCTCGACCTGATCTTTCCACTCACCTGCCGCATTAAACTTGTGACCCAGGTATGTGTATGTCTCGTGACGTGAATAGACTGTTAGGGGTTTATTGCCAATTGTGAATGCAGGTATTGTATCTGTTTTGGAGTGATACCAGCGCTTTATAGAGAACTGCACATTTTGAGTCTTTGACCTCTAATCCTGACCACTCCAAAAAGGAGTCGGTTCTGGAGAGCATGCTGTTTATTTCAGGCACGCACACACACACACACACACACACACACACACACACACACACACACACACACACACACACACACACACACACACACACACACACACACACACACACACACACACACACACACACACACACACATACACACACACACACACACACACACACTGAGTGACAGTGGTGGTGTGAGCGCAGGCATCTATTTAACGACCTCCAGAGAAATGGCGTATGTCACACAAGTATGCGTTGACAGTCTGAGTGTCACCACAGTGTCCCACTGTGGCACATGCCTTCTCACTTTATCAAGCTGCACCAAGAATACCGTGAAATGTTGCGATAGTGAACAAGGCAACTTTTTGGATACGCCACCTGCGTTGGAATAGCACATATCGTCAATGTTGGGTGCATAACATCATATGTCCAAAACTGTTACTAATTCATTTTTTTTTAAGGCAAACGCAGCAGAGCAACAAACAACACAAATCTTCTCTTCTGGGGGTCCCTAGCTCAACATAATTTCAGATGGGGCTCCGGCAGCCAAATAGATATCAATTTTTACAGCCACTGCTGTTGCAGCTGGTAGATGAATTACTGTACTTAATGTACTCCTGAGTCCTGGGTGCTGGGTAGCTGAAGCTTTACTGTATATCATAATTATTAGTTATAATAGTGTAATAATCTACATACTGCATAATTAGTACTTTTACATTTGGTACTGTAACTGTATTTTTGAGTGGTGCAACCACTCCAAGGAAGAGCAATGTCCGTCCCAACCTATGTGACTATGTTTACCAGTAAGTGCAAAAGTGGCGCTGTTGTGCCAGAAACAGAGAGGGAGAGAGATAGTGTTGCACTGTTGCCTGCTAGAGAGAGAGAGAGAGGGGGGGGGGGGGGGGGGGGGGGGAGTTGCACCACTCAGTTCACACGGGTGTGATTTTTAAATATAGGACTTTTACTACATTGTGGAACTGCTACTTAAGTAAAACAATCACAGCACTTCTTCCACCACTGTACTACTGTAAATGCACTTAAATACTTCCCAGCACGGCACATCCGTATAGATACAGATGGACTGAAGTCAATGTCTATACATCTCCATAGCGGGCTGCAGCACACAGGACACCTGTTTCCACTTACACAACATACCAGAATCCACTTACTTAAGCCAATAAACACTCCGTGTCAGATGAAATACGGTACTGTAAAACGTAAAAGCAGCAGCAATCAGCTCGCAATTTTCCCTCTTATGTTAAAGAATGTTAATAATTTTCCACTCTTCTGGCGAAGGCTGTTATGGAGGAAAGTGCAAATGTGAAGCCTTTTTTTATTATTATTTTTTTACACAGCAACTTGACTTCTGTTGAGATGTGATAGTGTAGGAAATAGAAAATCACTCCTGTTACGTTTAGTTTTTTGCAACACTATTTTACAAGAGTGTTGCGCTAAAAAAAGATTTCGCAATGCAACGTGCTGTGAGCTTCTAGATCGGCTATTATCTCCAGTTCTGAGAAAAGAAAACTGTGTTAGTCTGTCTGTGGATTTTATACATGTTGAACCAGTGAAAATGGTTAACAAGAGCTTGTAACTAAACAATAGCTACATTGGATCCATTGGAGCACAGGTTCTTTTTTACATTTCCAGGAAAAGGAGCCGTTTTGGACACAGAAGGTTTCCACCCGACAGTGACGAAATGCTTTCACTCTCGACATGCTCTGTGTCTGGGCTGGTGAATTATTGTAATCACAAAGGCCAAATCTACATTTAATAATGGAAATATATCCAGCATATATTATAAACTACTCTGTGTTCATTTATCCAACTCTGAGGGATGGAGTTCAATTATAGCTGCAATCTGGATTTTTTTTAAATGATTTAAACATTATTTTAAGTAACCAATCTGTATGGATGAGTATATAATATATACTATACATCTGCTGTGGCTGGAGCTGGTCTCCCTACTCTTCCTTTGAGACTCTTGGGGCTCTATTTTCGTTCAAAGTCCTTAAATCCACTATTTGGGCATTGGGGAAGGGGTGTTCCCTCCGCTACCCGTTACATTATGGTTTGGGCGTTACAATAATGAAACAAATCACCCTTCACCGTGACAGATGCCATTGCTTTAAAAAGAAGACTGCGCAACCCATTATCCTTTACCCATTACCCATTATCCACAGTGCAATTTTGGCTCACACCCTCTTTGCCCATGGAAGAGCGACGCATTGCTGACTTCATGGAATAAATTTATATTTGATACAGAAGGTTGTTTTGTGTATCTGTCTCTGGAAGAGGCTTCACATCATCATCACATTCAAAGTTCTGTGTAATCTATGAGGCTTCAGTTTTCATTTGGTATATCGATCGTGATTGTACTGTCTCTCTATGAAACGTTATCAAGCTAAAAGCAAAGTTCGGATTATTTAGAGTCTAAATAATCTAAATTTTAGACTGAGGCGAAATAACATTGGAAATTACACCTGTTGCTTCCTTGCCGTCTAGCCTTTAATTGCCTTTGAATAAAACCGCATTTGATTGACACGAGTATCATCTCTAGGCTACGTATTACTGATTATGGGGAATTTTATATTATTGTAATCCATTCATTATTTTCTGCACAATGGCTGGATGAAACTGAATAATTCTTTGTTTTTAAACTTCTTTCAATAGACAATAACAAAATGGACACAAGGAATTGATACTCACTTCTGCTGATTATAGGAAAATTACAAAGAGAATAAGGAGAGATGTTGTGCACTGGCTCTATACCAAACGCATTTGGCATTACGGCTCACGGGTGCTCTTAAACTCTGCTATGCGCTTTCCCAAATGTGTGCTCAGATCGGTGAACCAATGTTACACAGCTCTTGCTCCATGGGCTACCCGCCCATACCAGAAAGCACGCTGGCTGGGCCAAGCTATATCTCTCCTGGCTAAGCAGGGATTGTCTCTTGGCTGAGAGGTAGAAATGAGATATCGCAGAAACTAGGGTTCAAATCCATGGGCATATGGACATGAAAGCTATGTGGACTGCACAACAGACTGCAGCTGGATCGTACTGTATCCTCCAAAAATAGCCAGCACCCTATTTCAAGTTTGACTTTTCCATGATAGCAAAAATCAGAAACCGTATCGGAAGGCATGAACAAAATAATCAGAGAAATTGAAAAAACAGACTATTTCAAGGATTACCCAAGCAAATGGCAACCACATGGGAGTATATAGCCTCACATAGCAAAACATGGCAGTTTTTTTTTACTTGCTATACAAAACCCGGGGCCCGGCCTGCAGTAAATGCTTCCACTGTGCCACGATGAGTGGGGCTGCTCTTTCATCTTCAGCTTGGCTCCGAGCAGCACGACTGTCCATATGGACCCTGAGGTTCTGGTGGGTTTAGGCCCATCTCACGAGTCCCCTGTCACAACCGTCATCACTCCAGAACATGAGGCCTAAACAGTGGAGCACCCTGGTCTATTTCAGCGTTTTGACTTTTTATGATATATTATCCAGCCGCCCGCAAATATGCTCCGACTTGGCAGGAGTGATAGCCGGGGATTAGCAGTGGCCGTGGCTAACAGGCAATTAAATATTTATATATATACTGCTGAGCAGCGGCAAACAAAAGGCCTTTCCTTCTGAGGGTCTGTGGTTGCAAAGCTGTGAATCTGCTGCATATTGTTTACATATCACTTACAATGTTTGCGTGATGTAGTGCATGATAGCTTAAGGCAGTGGTTCTCAAAACTTTCCCCCCCAAATGAACTGTATTTGGTCGCGGACCCCCATCTGAAAAGAGTTTGTGCCAGGGACCCCAGTACATTTATCACATATGTTTAAAAAAATAATAAAACAATTATTCCAAAATGTGCAATAGCAGATCACAAGTTAAGTTGTGAGATTATATACTGTAGATCGCTTCTTTTAAAATCTATGTATACGTTTGAATAATTATGTATGTATACGTTAAAATTGGTTAAACTGATTTGACCACCTGGGGTTCCCCAGATCCCACTTTGAGAACCACATGGTTTACATATCACAATGAGTTTGCGTGATGTTTAGCATGACAGTTTAAGGGTCGAGTGGAGATAAAATGCACACGCGTAAAATGCAATATGGCCACCTCGCACAACGCGTTTGATTACAAGCCCTTTGATGTAAGCCCGGTCACCCCATTGGACAGAACAGCCCTTTGTACAGGGTCCAGGCAATGAGGGCACAGATAGGGTCATATGGCGTTGACATGCTGAGTGCATGGCATTAGAAAGAAAAGGGGATTCCTAACTCTCCTCCTCGCTAACCCCAAGGTGTGGAGGGGTAGCCTAGCCTGGCTAATCCCAGTGCCACAAGAGAATAGTGGAGGGGGGATTAAGACTTTAACCCGTCGGCTCCCAGAGGATGGGTCCTTTTTAGAGAGACGGTTCCACACCGGGCTGCAGCAGAGAAGTGCCCCATGCTCAGCACGCCTCTGCTGGGGCTCCTCCTGGCTCCTTTGTCCCCATCACGACGGCCAGCTGTCCGTGTCCTGGGGACGAGGAGATGAACAGGGATCCATTCAGAGGTGCGTCTGCTCCCTCTGTTTACTGAGGGGCCCCTCACTGGGCGGAATCGCATGGCTCCGGGGCAGTACAGCGCTTTACGTCGCATTAAAACCACCAAATGGCTTTCACATCGCTAAATGAGGGGCCAATTAGTCTAAGCCCTAAATGGCAGAATGTGTTACTGTTACTGTCTTAAGTGTCAGCACCTTTAGATAGAATGAAACTTGTTTTGTTGAGCATAAATGCTGCATACAAGGTTTCATACATGGATATATTCAGATAGAAATACTATAGCACTAGTCTTCTTTAACTAACCCTAATTTATTTTAATATTTTTTTACTTACTCTTTGCCATAAAGTCCCACTGTGCAACATGCACTTTTGTAGTCACTACAGTACAGTGTTTTGGGGCAGACAATTTAAAGTAGACAGGATACATTATAGCAAAGCCAGACTATCGAGAATATATCCAGATCTCCGACACCTGCGATAGATGCTCTCAGGCACCAGCAGATTTGACTCATATGTTTTGGTCATGCCCAAGCCTGGTGGACTACTGGAGGGGGGTACTTGGGAGTAGGGGGAATACTGGTGGGGTTTTCTTTAAAAACAAAAAAGAGAACAATCCACAAACATGCAATGACTACCATGAAACGCACCTACTGGTAATTATATGTATGTACCCTGTACCTATGTATGTATTATGCAATGTGTCACTGCAAAGATGTGGAATAAATCTTTTTTTAAAGAAAAATAAATAATATGAAAAAACTAGAAAAGGTGATCTCCTCAGAGAGCAGGGCCGGATAGAATGTCATGACACAAGGAAGCTGCGGGGGAATACAGTTTGTATGACAGGTGCAACTGTTTTTGTGACGCTCCCTATAGGCACATGTGAAAGCAGTGATTGTGTTTTTGTGGCTTTCGCCTTTATATTATTATTTTTGTAGAGGGATAGATAGAAAGTGGGCTGACACGAAAATGGGGAGAGATGGGGGGGGTGACTGTATGCAGTAAAGTCTATGTCACATGACTCACAAGACTGTGCCTAATTTGATTGGGGGGTGGAAACATTTTGGCAACAAACAGTGACATTTTGTAGCATGTGTGGCGGCCCCCTATGGGTGTAAGTTTTGTCTCTGTGCTGTTTAGAGGCCCTCATCGGGAAGCGCTGTGAGCTTGTACATTAGCTATTTCTGCTACTTTTGAAGTATAAAATAGGGCTTTCGTTTATTAAAAAGCATATATATGAAATATGGACAGACAATGTTTCTGCCTGACAGCGACAATATGTTACCCTTTTGTTAATAATAATTCATTTTCTGGCAGCCATCCATGTACTAAGAGGGAGGTGGAAACACACATGCGCACATGCAGGCACACCCACACAGAGAGAGAGAGAGAGAGAGAGAGAGAGAGAGAGAGAGAGAGAGAGAGAGAGAGAGATAGAGAGAGAGAGGCTGGATGCCTGTGCTATCTGGTAGTACACCTGCACTTGTTTTATGAGGGACTGCGAGGGGAGGCTTCGACAGAGCGTCCTCCTCGCACACACAGCTGGGACCGTAGGTGGTCTGGTCGCCACACCTGCCTCTGGTGGGGTTCCTGGACCTGCCTGTCTGCCTGCCAGGCAGCTGCACCGCATAACGACCATGCACCACGGCCCTGTCACTCACTTAACACCGTGTCTTAACAGCATCCCCCCTGCATGCGTGACAGGTATTCTCCTCCACCAAACATCTGGTCTCCCCTCGGGGCTGACATCATCTGGACTGGAACCAGGCCTGGCTCTGGCAGTGAGTGATCAGTGATGAAAACACACACACCCGCTCATGCACCGATAAGGGTGCTGCTGTTCAATTGGTTCTTTTGCCCCCCCGCAGGCTGATCAGTGATCCTGAGATAGTGAGTTATATGTTTTGCTTTGTGCACACCCCCCCCCCCCCCCCCCCCCCCTCATATTCTCCCACGGTTTCTCCCTGTCCTCAGTTCCATCTGGGATCCCGCATTGGGGCCTGCATGATCAGGCGGCGGCGCACTGTCACTCAAGTGTTCAACGCAAATCCGTGCAAATCCCACCAACGTCGCGGAAAAACCTTCAGGTTTCTCCAGGAAAACAGATGTCCCCCGGAGAAACATCCTTGACTTGTTGTTGCCTTTTGCTGTGGCCTCACAGTCATCTGCAGCCATGAAAGCAATGCATTGATGGTGTAAAGCCTGGGATTACAGTAAACAGTCAGCAGCGCTAGTTAGTGATAATGACAGAGTTTCATGTCAGTTGACTCATGATCAGCTGGAGGGAGGAGCAGTGCTTTATAGTACATTTACTCAAGCACTACACTGAGCGGCACTATGTAACTTTTTTATTAATACATTTTAATGTTGTCCAGTCTGTATGGTAGAGTATGTTAATACAATATGAATTGGGGTGGTCGTATTTAGTCTCCCTGCACTTCATTGAGACATTTAGGATGGTGTCAAAGGTCATGTCTCACCTAGACACAGGATCTGACACAAGGTTCAAGGCTCAACTTTAGTGTCAGCAATAGCAATTACAAGTAAAATGCACGTGAAATGTATTGTGCATTAAAAGCCCACACAACCGTTACAGTCTAGTGTCAAGTAATCTAATCACAAATGTTGACCTGGTGGTCAAGATTTAATTTATCCCCTGAGCTCAATGGTAAAGATTTCAGCACTTGCTAGGAAACCGGGTTAGAAAAGTAAAGTTACAGTACATAGTGCAGCTTTAACTCACTTACTGCCGAAGATTACTTTTTAGGCTTTTATTAATTCAAAATGGTCTCGCTGATATCCACCGTCTTGTATACGCGACCCCGTCGCTAGGTAACGCTCGGCTCGCCTGTGGTGCCTCAATGAAATGATTCCCCCTCGTCCACTGCCATTATGGCCAAGATCTTGAAACGATTTTTTTCTCTGAAGCCTTTCTCAGATTGAGGTGTTTGAACAGAACATCGATTACTCATTACTAAAGCTACCTCGCGATTACAATAGTAACACTTCGGATTACTTGTAAAAAGATGCTAGACATATTAGCTTTAGGTGATGTTTCTTCCAGTAAATTATTGGGGTCTTTTGGGGTCTTCAAAATAAAGTCCCCGCTGCATCCGGAGGCAGTGAGGGATACAGACTGAATCAATGTTAGCAGTATTATTAAGTACAATGTTGAGGTACTTTTACCCGAGAGGCAAATTAAATATCATACATTTTACTCCTTTTGCAGATTTAGTTTATTATTACAAAACATCCATTAACCACTAAAGTTAGTTTATACTACCAAAAATAGTTTATACCTTGACGCGACTTATACTAAAGTGCACTTTTTAATACAGGCCTTGTACTGTATTTTTGTGGCATTGCAAATCGGTGCACTTTAGGAGGAGGGAGGGAGGGGAGGGGGAGTGTGGGGCACCAGCAGAAGGCCTGCGGGGGCCACCTGTTTTCCCATCGGTTAACGCACGGAAAACTCACCCATCCTGACCTGGAAGTTAGTCCTGCTGTCAACAGCTCATGGGAGCGGACAGATTGTTCCCTTTCATCTCTGGGTGACGAGTCTCGGGAGGACGGGCGATATGTCACGCCTATAACCCCTCACCACCACCACCACCGGCAAACATATCCCTGACACCTCCGTTAGACGCAGTGACTGAGTGAGCTGCGGTTTGCTGATTGCATGTTAACTTATCTAGAATGGAGACATTGTTTTATGGGTTTCGGGGGGGTGGGGAGGGGGGAGGGGGGCTGGATGCAGCAGCGATGAACTTCTTTCTGCTGAGCTTTGCATATCGTTGCTGTCGGGCAGAAACCTCTATCTCCATCTAAAACTTTTGTGTGGGTTTTTTTCTACGTACGTTAGAGCCCTAATTGATCATACTATACAAGAGTAGCAGATCCACAAGCTTGTTACTTGCTACTTTTGAATTGGAATCGTGAAACAGCGTTGGACATATGAGGTTTCCACTCGACGGAAACGACATGTACTGTAACGACAGAGAGAAGATTCCGAAGGAAACCGTAAAACGATGCCACCCAGTGAAACAAATGTACAGACCTCACTTAGAACCAGTGAGGGATACACAAAGTGTCTAATAATGACTAGGCCTGGAACTTATAATATCTACAGTTTTAGGTTAGATATTATAATGACTGGTGGATTATAGGGCAGTTTTTCTCACTGTCTATTTGGTTGATTTCAGCAAGCGAAGACATACGATCAGCCACGATCAGCTGGAACGCGACAACTACCTGGCCTGGTGGAATCCAACGTTTTCATGGGTCACATACACACGCTGTCAATCTGGGTGGGCCAGGGCCCCATCCAGGCCCACCCCGTAGATCCCCCCCCCCAGTTAGACCCCCACACATACAAACTGTATGACAGGTTGACTGAAGCACATTCTCAATCATAAGCTGATATTTTCAGTAGTGGCTGACAAGATATCCTCCCCCGTCTCCCAGAAAGGCTGCCCACTGTTCCCAGTGCTCTCACGTGTCTGCATGGATCAAATGTCCCTGCAGCGACCACCACCACGCCACTGATCCGCCAGCCAAGCCTCCTTATAAGGCCCGAGCAGAGAAACCTATAACTCCTTATATACCAGAGCCCAGCAAACCCCCTTCCCTTTATTTACATAGACTCTCTGGGTGAATGCACACAAGCGTGGAAAAAAAGCACCCGTATCAGACTCGCTTGATGGAGCCACAGGAATATCTTTATTGATGGGAGAAACTCGGCGTGTCACATGGGCTATCGCACCAATCTCAGCATTTGTCATATTATCATTTGGGTGCCTTCAGAGGATTTTTTGAACCAAAGCGGATCTAGTCAAAGATGATTTACACGGTGTTATGTTTTTAAAAGCGAGCGAGGTTGAAGCGGAAATCAATTAAAAAAATAAATCACTGACGTTTGCTTAATGTGTATGCGTGGAGCTCCGTCTGTACACTGAACTGTATATGAAATGTTACCTCTACTGATGTGGTGCCAACACTGTGGAGAGCAGCCAGTAGGCTCGGCGTGTACCATTTGCACCCACCCCCGAATGACTGATCTCACTTCATATCCCTTAGATTTACGATTGTATTTGCAGAAGTCATTAGCCTACACACGCAGATCCGAATTCATAACGCGGGCCGTCCAGAAAAACGCCAGTGTCCTTCACAGCACGTGAAACGTGAATTTCCTGTGCCGGAGAGGGCTGTTAACCTGAATCCTAGGGTTAATCTGTCTGGAAAAAAGTTAATATGACTATTTTTTTTCTTCCTACTGAGATGGGGACATGTGACTGGTTAAGTAAACATGTATTCAGAGAGAGCCTTGTGTGAACAGTGCTTGCATTCAGCTCCTAGTCCCTTTAAACTGCTCGCCAACAGTTTGAGAGAACATGGCCTTGTGCCATCTAAGATACTGATTCTCTGGCCGTCCAGGGACCCCCAGGGGTCCTGGAGTGGGTTCCAGGTATGCCTGAAGAAAATATGTTAATAAGCTGACAATGTATAGCGATTAATATTTATGTATTAAGTATTTTTTTACTTTTAACAACACAATTATCTTCTCTCATGGAGGTCCCTGGAACAAAATGTTCAAGCCTAATACATGTTGGTGGTCCTTGACATTAAAATTGGATAAACATTGCTCTGGTTTGTCCACAAACAAGGACTTGTATATTGAACACACCGTTTTTTGGAATGCTAGTGAATTCTGACTTATGGTGTTGGCACATTTACCGGCCAGACATATTCCACTGGAGATACTGCTGGCTATACTATGCTCCAAGGCTTAAACATGCTTAGTTAATTAGCAAAACACTTAATGGAACTTTAAGGTAACAGGTTTGTCAGGCCGCTGCCTCTGTAGTCCCTCATTTGCCTGCCTCTTAAGACTTTAATTATCACCAGTTCCAGCCTAGCGCCAGTCAATTAAAAATGATGTATGGTTTTATGTTGAAACAAGTGCTGGGTCTACAGGAAGCACACATCCATCAAGCTGACAGCCGGCCCATTTAGCACTTGACACAACGCTAAAAGATCAGGTGAGTCTAATTGGTTGACTTGACCGCGTCGCTGAGGACAACTTGGATTTCAAGGACTTGTATGCGAGAGGGATTGTGTTATTGTTATGGTAAGGTTAAGTCGGTGTCTTGCTAATTACCAGGTTCTTTTATGAGGATCATTTTTCTAATTGAGGCTTCCATTACCTTCTGCAACAACAGTATATATACTCATACAGAACATTGTTCATTCATTCAGCCTTTACCCACAGGCTGTACTGAAAATGGACTTGGTCTTTGCACTGAACTTTGGACTTTGCACTTTACATTACATTGCACCAGCACTATTGGACTTTGGGTTATTGGTTGGTTATTTATTTGTATGCCAGTGGTGAAGCTCTAAACTGAATTGCGTTGTTTTGTGCAAGCAATGACAATAAAGATCTATCTATATTATTAATTCAAACCTTTAATGTCCAAAACAGTTACTTTTCAGGAAAAAAAAAAAAAAAACCTGTGTTCCAATGGGTCCAATGGTCGTTATAATGCAGTCACAGGCTCTTGGTAATACTCTTCATTGGTTAAATGTTTATAAAGTCCATATACCATAACACCCGTAACCAATTTACCTTTCACTTAAAAGAAAACGACAAAACCTTGCAGATCTTCAAGCTCAAGGGAGACTTCAACCCGACAGCAATGATTTGATATGCTCATAACTCTTATTCGGAATAGTCATGAATTAATTTAGAGTTCGTTGCTGTCGGGCAGAAACCTTGTATCTACATATTTAAAAAATATATATGTTTTCCTGTACATTATTTCATGTTAGGTACTCCTGTCACAGTGTCACTCAATGTTTATTCAGCTTTTTATTTCTATCCACCAGCATGAATCATCTGCTCAGGACCACAAAACACAATCTCACACATACTATAACAGACGAGGGGGGGCAATGATGTGATCCAAATGCCTTGTGTGTGTGTGTGTGTGTGTGTGTGTGTGTGTGTGTGTGTGTGTGTGTGTGTGTGTGTGTGTGTGTGTGTGTGTGTGTGTGTGTGTGTGTGTGTGTGTGTGTGTGTGTGTGTGTGTGTGTGTGTGTGTCCGTGTCCATTTCCCCTTCAGGTTTCCTATCTGTCTCAATCAAATTATATGGAGTGGAACGAACAGCACCTTTAAATATACAGAGAGAGATATATTTTAAAAACACAGTGAACTATGAGCCAGATATTACAGAAACAATCAATCACTTACTTTACTATTCACTCCATCTGTCAAAGACATGACTATATGTTTTCCACAATGAACGAAGATACTGACAGCATTCATCAGGAAAAAATAAATAGAAAATAAATGTCATGCCATAGATTAGAACAAAGCCATACTGTAGTTACATACAACAAGCATCTTAACCACTTTGAGGACTATTTTATATGTCATTGTATGGAGGTGTTGCACTGTGCAAATATATAAAAAAATGAATGTTATTTAAATTATTTTTCTTTAAACCTTCTTTCCATCTTCCAGTTACATTTTGGAAGATGTTCACTTACGATAACATGCCCCAAGCATACAGTAGGGACGTCAGGCTTAAAGTGGCTCTAAACACAATGATGTGTTTATTATGGCCCTGCCGCTGTTATCAGTGTATTCATGATGTCCCTGAGGTGCATTACAGTGCCTGGGATGTTTGTCTGTGTTGTGCATTGGGCCAGTACCGAGCTACAGGTCTCAGACATGCACTTACACAGATAATGAGGGAGAGGGAGACGGACAAGAGACAAGCCAGGGGTTGGGTTTTGGGGTTAAGCCTAATTCATACTGCGTGGTGTGTGATGCTGTCGCCTGCCAAGAAGAAATTATCTACAGTACAAGCTAACAACACGTGGCGATTCGACGCGAATAAATCAATGCAACACCACCAAAAGTTTGTAAAAACCAACCAAGCGTGTGTGTTCACACGTGCGTAGTATAAACCTCATACAGTGTGATTGTGTGTATATGCATCTGTGTGCATGTGTCGAGAGTCGAGACAAGCGTTTAGCAGACGCTGTCATCGGTTGTGCGTCAGTACAGGCCTGGCAGACAGTAAACGACTGACTATACTGCAACCACCAGACAACCTCCTTTTTCAGTCAACACACCTCAAAGAATGTGCACAGGGAGAACAAAATTACGCAGGCACCAAGACATGATCTGATTACGTCCAATATGATCCCCCTCCCAAAATGAGATTATAGTCATGTTGAGATTCATATTGATTCAACTGGGTCAGATTCTTCACGTGATTACCAGAAAATTGGCCGGAATTGAACGTAATGTACCAAGGCGGAATGCAGGTCCAATGTGCTGCAGTTTCAAACCCAGTGAGACAAAGCCGCCCGCAGTCCCAGAAGAGTTTGCAACTAATGAACTAAGACAGTGGTTCTGCAACGTTGTTAATTTCAGTTTGTGTGCATTAGACTACAGACACCCATAACTCAGTGTACAAATGGAAATGTTTCATTCGTACACTCTCAGAGTTACAAAGCCCATAAGGGTCCATTTGGCTCCTTACTATCAAATATTTAGCGGGGACCCATTGGAACCCATTTAAAGGGACACTTCACCCTTTTTGTAAAAAGATATATGTTAATGACGTTTAGAAGCTTTAGAACACTTTCCTGGGGGTCCTGTATGTAATATGTGGTTTTAGATATTTTAGAATGTAGCAGTGAGCCCGGTGTCTCTGATGTCATGGACACTGGGCTCACTTCCTTCCTGGACTACATGTTGTCTCAGTAAGACAGCTCTCCCCCTATCCACAATGAGGAGCAGTGCACCAAAGAATTATGGGAATTGTAGTCCAGGAAGGTAGTGAGACCAGTGTCCATGACATCAGAGACACTGTCCTCACTGCTACAATCTAAAATAGCTAAAACCACATATTACACACATAAAGACCCCCAGGAAAGTGTTCTAAAGCTTCTAAAAGTCATTAACATATTTTTTTTTGCAAAAAGGGTGAAGTGTCCCTTTAAGGACCACCTCGGGGTCCCGAACCCCACTTTGAGAAGCACTGAAGTATGAAATGTACAGTTTGATGTCCATTAGGCCGTGAAGAAACGTTTTACTGACAGTTTATGTACCATGGATTGGCTTTACAAGCCCCTCACTGCTCTGCTGGTGGGTGGCATTGTGATTAGGAAATGCAAGCTTGTCTCTTTGTGCGTCTCTTAGCTGGTCCAGCCAGGCAGCGAGCAGGGCCCTCGGGCAGTCTGGGTAATTACTGGCATGTCATGAAGGCCAAATGGAATGTTTACTCTACCCTGGGGTCAATAGGCGTTATGCGAACACTCCACCAAAAAAAAGCCTCGACAAGATTTCAATGGGCCCACTTTGTTTTTGTTGTCCCTCTTTTGGAAGCTAATTAGCCCTTTCACTGAAGCCCCACTGAACACTTTTGCAATACAGGTATGTATGTATTCCCTTTACAGCTTGCAGATGCTACGGTTACCGCTGAAATGTACGAGAGGGTACATTATCATGTGAGACCAAAAGGAATACATTGTTCCTCTGGGTCTTGCTTAATGAGTGAGTCACTGCAAGTCATCTGCTGCAGCTACTCCAAGTCAATATCCTGAGCTCTTTTACTTGTGGAATAATAGGCAGTAAATTATGTTCAAGGGGTAGGACACAGGTAAACACTGAGGCCATAAACGGCTCTGTTTGAAGGTCCTATACCCGTGCACTGTGTAAACCTCACAAATCAGCCAGTGCAGTATGATCTGTAGGCATAACTGTTACTGCTCTGTCTGCGGATTGGCCCTGGGCTCTTGACCCTTGACCTCTAGGCACTGGGTTCACTGAGTGGTGAACCTGGAGGCTCAGAGGGCAGGCCCTCCCTGACGGGCTGGGAACTCATGGCAAGACGCCTGAAGGGCCAAAGGGAGACATTACCTTATATCTCTATGTGACTGAGCCATGAGTCAGTTTAACCACAGGCACGTACAAGCACGTACGCGCACGCATCAGGGTGATGGTAAGAACAAGCCCTGCAAAATAGGGATACTGTGGAAACTACGGAGTAATTATGTGTGTATTGTATGTGTATTGTATATTTGGACGCGTGGATTGGGACCCCTAGGACGTGTGGACACGTCCTACGGACGGAAACGGTTAAAGAGGGACACTGTGGAGACAAGAAGTAATTAAATGTGTGTTTAAAAGCCTCACAATCCAGGATGTTATTCTAAATACAGAATAGTTGGCAGCCAGTCACGTTTAGGATTGCTGACTTGTCACCTTCAAACCATATTGTCTCCATCGGGTGGAAACTTCCCCATGTCCAAAACGGTTACGTTTCAGGATTCAAATTCCATTACAGCAAAAGTAGCAGATCTACAAGCTCAAAACATGTCGCTTCGCGCCGCATTTCAAAATTGTAGATCTGCTAGTTTTGATGTATGTTCAAGTAGTGCGTTAATTTTCAAAACAAGAAAACAATGACAAAAGAAAACAGAAAAACAGAAGTGTTTCTTCTTTGATGAAGTTATTTATATTATTATTGCTAATGCAACGCACTCTAACATCCCTAAACCCTAAAAGTATAGACTATAGAGACTAGAGACCATCTTGTCGAGAGTATACTGATCACAGACCAATACTTGTCTCAGACAAAGAAGAGGGTTGCTCACATTCGTGTAATATATAGGGGAATAACACAATCTGAGAATACCTCTGTGCCCCAATATGCACGCAAGCCACAGCCTTTTAAATTCGAAATCAATTTATTTTCAATCAAACTGGGTCAGTAAATGGGGTGTTCCGCGACAGCACGAGGACCTATTCAGAGAGTGTCAGAATGATCGTGTTTCTTCGGTTCGGTTGCTGTTCTTGGCAGTAAAGCGCTCGCCATGTCCAAACCAAAGTCTGTGTGGTCGTAATCATTTCCCCGCCTTGCTCCGAATTGGATGCTCGCCTTCGGTTTGTTTTCAGCAACTCCTCCAACTCAAGGATCCCGGAAAATGTTTTAAATGTGTTTTGGTTAAAGAAAGGACTTGCAAAAAAAGTAAGAATATAGCGTATATTGTGGGTATTTTCCATTTGGCATTGTACAATACTTAACACAAAAAGCTTTTGGATGGCATCTTAATGACACCCATGTGTTGCGGTTGCAAATGCATTATCCCAGCTTGTAGTGTCCGCCACGAGGAGCTACGTTTTTGTTGAAAGAAGTTGTGATCTTTTTTGTGAGAATTTCTCTCTCTCTCTCTAGCCGTCTATATGATGTCATAATCTGACTCACTGTTTGCTCACTGCAAACCATCAGCTGATGAGATCAGAAGTGCCCCGGAGATGAGGAGAGATAGGATCGGTTTCCGCCCAGGGGGGACAAAGGTATAGGGGAAGTGTGATGGGACAGTAGCTAACCAGTTCTGGGGGATTTGTTGTGAAAGCCCCCGGCCTCGTGTTGGCTTTTTCAGCACGGTCCAAAACCAATGCGACAGAGATCTCTGTTGAGATAGCAGTGCTGCTTCCCACCACAACAAAGCTGGCCAGGACCTCCTGATATCAAGGCAAATACTGAAACTAAAAATAATAATAAAAAGCACACACGCACACACACATATCACACACAAGCGGCGCACATCCGCTGGAAACAGAGCTGTGAATGATATCAAGATTCCGTGAAGAGGGAACGTAATGGATTTCAGCTTTCCATATGGGGCCATACAGGGCTCAATGTTCTGTGAACGGGCCGAGGCTTTGGGAGAGATCATCAAAAACAGAGCCGAGGTTCAACAGAGTAACATTCTTTACTCAGAAAACTGTAAGGTTTTATGGAGGGCTTGTACATATACAATAATGTAATACTATACAATAAATCCTCAATACTAGGAGCAATACTGTATACAAGTATATATATGTAGACAAATAGTAAGTTCTTTTGGCAAGCTAGAAGACTTTGATTGCTGGTGGAAGGGCATATTCTACATTTTGATATCATAATAGTAGAATAAACTCATTTGTAGGAATTAGATCAGTGGAGTTTCTCACTCTTTAGAAGTTTGACAGGTACACATGCAGGGCACAGGTCCATTTGAGTATTTTCAAAAACAGGCCCATTGCAAGTTGCTGTACGCTGTACTCTGTCCTCGTCTACCCTGAGCCATCCCACCCTAGCAGAATGATCAGGGGTTAGGAATTCCCATTACGTTACGGCTTGGTTTCACATAAGGTTCACATAAGGTTCTCAGAACCTAATTTGAGCCCCATGCTCAGGAGGTCGTACTAACCGTGAGTTCTGTGTGAACCCGTGCGGGGGAGCAAGCTATTCTGTTGCTCTGAACTGGTCAAGCTGAGGTAACAACACAGGAAACAAATATTTGCAAGAATAGCTTTTGGGAAATTGCAAGCTTGTAGATCTGCTATTTTCACTAATAAAGCATTGCGTTAGTTCATGCAGGGCACGGGAGTCATACACATCTCAGCTGTAATATCGGACACGCTTTTCTACACACCAATCACACCTCATTCCCGGGTTTAAATACGGCTCCCTCCTACACTGGAGCTCTGCTTTTCAATTGCTGCCACACACTGCTGCTGCAAAGCTTGTCTTCACCACCCCAGCCTCCACCTTATAGTTCAGTCTTGCATGGCTCAAACGTTTAAACTGAAATTCATGTGTGCATGGCTCCAAACTAAAGTAACATGAAATTCAATGTTCTATGACTTTATTGTTAAACTACAATTCAAGTTTGCATGACTCAAGTTATTGATGATCTTACCAGCGGAGCAATTAATGCCAACTCCCAAGTGTAACTGTATTTAATTTGTTGCAATAAAATGGTTCTACGACGTCAGTGTTCCTGACTGAATTATTATTATTTATCCATTTTCGGAGGAAAAACTGATAATGGAGTTGTTGTTTCTTTATGACATAGGCCTACCTTCTCCTTCAGGGTGGTTCAGGTAATAATGGCAATGTAAAACAAAAAACACTATCACAGAACTTCATGGAACGTTTCGGGTTATGTAAGGTTCTGGCTTACCTTTCGTCGGCGAAAAGAGCCACTACTCCTCTGCGGTGAACGCGACCATCAGAAGTGGAGGAGGGGAAGAGGGAGCAGGCCAGGGAGAGTTGTTTTGAAACCGGGCCCATGAAGTCAAGGTTGAGAAGTGTGGCGCCCGAGTCCCAGGCCCACGTCATTACAGCACATCTCTCTGGTATGATGTTGTCTGTGATGATCCCTGGTGTCATAGGGGCCACCTCCTGCAGCATGGCAGACATGGACACGCACACCCCTGTTTAAGAGATAGAGAAAAGAGTCTAGCATCTTATCCCCTCAGCCTGCCATCAGCGATAGTGCATGTCATTTCCTCCACCATGCTGGTACCTATACCACACAAACACATGACCACATTGTGGTTTGATTTATGGATTTTCTCACGGTTCTGGTGAGAGAGATGTACTGTACTTATGGGTTTGGTTTGATTTAAATCTATCCCTATTTCAATTCATTAATTCATTTAATGTAATTAAACACTTAATTTACTCCCAAAGATAGTATACTGTATGCAGTGTAGACCATAAATACCAGAATAAAATGATCGCCAGACTATTTCTTAACTTGGAGCGCTAAAGATATTGCTTGCCAAGGAATTATTTGCGCGTGTGTGCATACAGTGAGAGCAGTATTTAGTGGAAGGAGGCATTATGGGTTGTGGTTTAACCTCACACCCAGGTGTGCTTGTGCTAATCAGCACACAACTAAAGTTACAAATGAAAACAGCCTGTGATTTAGAGGAGCAGAAAATACTCAGTGTAATACTAATATGGGGCTGTTAAAAAGCTCCACTGGTGCCCCATAGAGGCTGTGCTGCTTATACACCCAAGTCCCAACTGGATCAAAGTTTAGGTTTAGGCCTGAGCATGGCACTGGAAGAAGGCCAAAGGGTCAATCAGATGGTTCTGTCCATGCAAGTATTTGTGCAAGTGGACAATTTTGACCAAACAATGGTACTAGAGAAAAGACCACAGTGCCACCAAGATCAATAGGGTTCATCAAAACAACTCATCCAGTAGTTTTGGACATAAATCTTGTTTGGGATATACAGTGACGAGGATCAAGTTTTATGCACCAAGTTGCACGCCTAGTTTAGAGGGAGAGCGAGTGCATTTTCCGGCAGCGGCATCAGCCGTCTCCGCCAATTGCCGACAACACCCACGGCAGTGTTTCTCGGCGACACCCTACCCCAAACCCTTCTGCTAGTTTTTCAAATCAGCCACGTGTGAGCTTGTAGATCGGCTATTTTTCATGCGAGAAACTATCATATGACTAAGTATACAACATGGGGCTTAACAGCCCAGAGACCAGGTCTGTGTGAAATAAGCTGCAGTTCTCTTGATGTCAGCTAACAAAGGGAGTAAGACTTACATTAAGTGACAAATACAAAGACAATCCAGATGACTACAACATTACACTCCTATGGTATTCTGTGTGCAGGCCAGGGGATGTTCAGTTGGTTCCTGTAAAAGAGAGCTGTGTGATGACACATCATGCTCAGCTGAACCATCTGGAGAACTGCAGGCCAGAATTGGGAGGTGCCAGTCCTTGCCAGCTGTTCCCTATAGGCTGCCCAGTCACATAAAAATGTCAGAGAATGTCATCTGGATTATTATCAACAAAAACAAGGTAATGCCCACTGCCCAGCTGGTCAAATGTGTGCGTGCATGCGCGCATGCGTGCGTGCGTGCATGCTTCATGTGTGTTTGTGTACAATGGTCAGTATCAGTTGTGACTGTAATTCTTTGCCCTTTCGTTATGAGAATGTGTAGCTTTATTTGTAGAAGGATCAAACAGGGTGAGCGGCCTAATGAAAAGCTAATAAATAAACTTGTACTGCAGGAAGTCCTGTGTCTTCCCCCAAACTGCCCTCTGATCAGGAATTTGCTCTGACTTCCTTCATGCCTTCTGTGTCTGACTATAATTACAGGCCTTGATATTTCCTGGCCCAGTTTACAGTGTGAACAGCGTGATAAAGAGACCCTCTGTGTAAAATCACGCCGGTGAGCTTCTTTCAAACATACGGGACAAGTGTCACTACTGTCCGAGGCAAGCAGGGGTTTCTCTGCAAAGTCAAGGATTAGGAAGCGTGTGTTTAAAGACGTTTCAATGCGTTTGCCATATCAAATTCAGGAGTTCATCTTATGCATGAGAAATGGGTGCATATGTTTTTGGGCCACACTGCATAAATGAGAAAAAAAAGGGTTGGGTATCGAATGAACTGCCACGATCCAGGTGTGTGTAAGTAAACGTTAGCACTTTTTTTATGGAATGCAGAGGCTTGAGAAAACATTTTTTGTGTGCACCTAGCGAAAGGTGGGGGAATGAAAACATCATGGAATGAATGTAGGGCCTCAGAGCAGCGTGTCCAGCATTTGCTGACGAGAGCCAGAGACGAGGCCCAATCCACTTTCACTGGGAGGACACACACACACACACACACACAGCTAAGCTAGTTAAATGGCACCGTGCAGGTACAAAATGTCACACATCAGGGGTTTTCAAGTTCATTTGATGATTCAGTGATCCAGATATAGAGGCCATGTTCAATCATTACATTACGTCTCGCTATGAGCACTAATAGTGTCAAGTGAGCAAGCTAAGCAAAATGACAAAAGATCTGTTTCAAAGTGCGTTCCCATCACTGCCAGAGAGAACATCTGGTGATAGTTAAGTGGTTTGCAGAGCGTTCCAGCAAGGTGATGTTGGGATGATGACACACAAATAACTAGAACATCCCTTCGTTTCTTTGGGATGAAGTCATGAACGTGTTCCAGAGCTCCTCTGTCTCTCTCCCTCGCCTCATTTTCTACTCCGTAGCCTCGGAAAATTGCAGAGCGGACGAGAGCGAAATGCACTGCAGACTACTGTTCGACTCCCCAGACGCATGAGCGAGATGACGTGCGGTATGTAACCGGCTCTGTGTCCCTCCGTTTCTCACAAACCAGCCTCTCTTTTTTAATGAGACCACTACCCTCTGTGGGCCATTCAAATCGTCTCTCTTTTGACAATAGCAGCCTGGCTGTCTGGGATAAGCTACAGCCCTGCGGTACGTGGCTTGTTCCGATATCCGACAGGACCGGAGAGGCTATAAAGCATCGTCTTTATACACATCAGTGGTGATGATGCAGCCCAGGGGTACCACAGGGAGCTGTGCCTGCTGGCCTGCTGGCATAACTCGCTCAACCCTGAGGCCAACTTTAGACTTTGTGGAGCGGCCGTGCGGTATGGGCAAAAGCAGTCAAAATGTGTCCACATTGTCCTTCAGACGTAACCACTTAAACCCTATATACATAGCCTATATACATAGCTATGACCGGTCCCCAAGCGGTCAATACTAGGCCCCTCCTTTTTCCCCTCTACACACCAAATCTCTGCTGCAAAGATAGTCAGTCTACACGCTCACAATGCATTACGTTGAGCTTGTAGATCCGTTTTCACAGATTTTCGCCCGCACTGGTGCAGCCAAGAATATGGACGCTAGCGTTCAAGTTAATGCTATAATAAGTTTTTACAACTGAAAATGTGTAGTTTGTTCTCTCATCATGATAACACATATATCACACAAATCTGTTTAACTCAGAGTGTTGGTTGTTCTTCACTTCACTGAACTGAAATGTGAGTGATCCGTCTTAATGCCCCAACAAGGATGGAAATATTACGTCTATCTCCTCTGCCTTGTCCTGACATTGTAGCAGTCAACAATGAGGCATCACGTTAGCTTAAGTTAGCTCCCATTTCAATCACTGAGCAGAAAAAAAAACACTCCCTCACACAGACACTATGGAATTCCTCTCTCCACCAAGTTCTGTTGTGACCCAAATAGAAGACCACACCTACGCGAATGGAAACATGAGCTTTACAGAGTGCATGTAGAAAAACTATATTCCTCAAAGTGAAACCATATGACTCAATCCCATGCTATGTGTTCTGCTCCAACATCAGCAGCAAGAGGGTAAGAGGTGTTCTTTGGGGGAACACAGGGACTATTCTCAGCATGGAGTCCATGGTGGGTTTATATGATCTTCACACATTTTTTTTTTTTTTTTTTTAAGATATTTTTTTGCGGCTTACGCCTTTTTATTGATTTTTTTTGAAGGGACAGACAGTAGGCTGACAGGAAACGGGAGAGAGATGGGGGGATGACATGCAGTAAAGGCCGTGTCGGGTCCGGGAGTCGAACCCGCGGCACACTGCGACTGGATTACCAGTCCGGTGCCCAGACCGTTACGCTACGGCCTGGGCTCTTCACACATTTTGAGCGAGCACACAGGTACTGGTCCCTTTCTCTTCCCCGGCTCCCAGGGCGATATTCCCAGATCCTGGCGCGAGGATAGATTGGATTCAGAGCACGTTTTGCCAGCTCACAGCCGCGGGTTAGTGTGTTTACATATTTTGCAAGGACGTTGACAGATTACTGTCAAACGCTGTAGAGAGGGGAAGCCACCATGTGAGTTCAGCTATTGCATGACCGGGGGAGTCTGTGTGCTACATGGTTCCATGCAAACTTAAAATGTCTGACGACAGTCTGAAGGCATTTGCGTATCCACTTGTCTGGGAAAAGGCTATGCTGGTAGGGATGTTTCCCCCATTATATTGGGATTATTTTACAAGATGTAGATTTCCAATGAGCCCGCTGGGGTGCGGGTACAGGCAGCTAAAGCAGTGCTTTTCAAACCTTTTGCTCCCAAGGCCCACCATTGGGCAACTCAAAATGTCCTGTCACGTTGAAATAGGCAATCTAATAAGCTCATGTGAGCAATGACTTGTTTCTTTTAGAATTAAGTTGTTATGCCTATAATGATGTGCCCAAAATAGGGATGCCAGGCTGAAAGTAGTTAAAGGGATATTTCACTTTCAAAAAAAGCTTTTGGTCATTTTATCGTCTACTCAGGCTTATGTGAACACCACAGACAGTACGCCACAGACAGACAGTATTTAGATATTTGACAGCTGCCCTGTCCCCTTCCTAAACCCATTATAATGTCAAAATCCATGTTAACCATGATAGATTAATCGGAAACAACCAACCATTTTCCTGTTGACCGATATTGTCCTTCTAATACGTGAGGGGCACGTGGTTTGTCATTTACTGTTTTCAGTTATTTTTTATAAAAAAGAACCAACCCAGAATCAAAAAGAATTATTAAAAATAAATGAAAACAGTAAATGAAAATCCACGGCCCCCTCACGTATTAGAAGGACATTATCAATCAACAGAAAAAAAGGTTGGGTGTTTTCGATAAATCTATTATAGTTAAAATGAAGTTTTAAGTTATAATGGGTTTGTATGGGAAGGGCAGCTAAAATGAATATCAAATATCTAAATACTGAATGGAGCAACTTAAAAACTGTCTGTGGTGTTCACATCAGCCTGAGTAGACGATAAAATTACCAAAAGTTTTTTTGAAAGTGAAATATCCCTTTAATACGGTGTTCTTTTCTGTGCGTTTGCGTGTGTGTTTTTTAAACAAATGAAAAGTATTAACAAGAGCTTGTTGTGATCCAATAACTACCTTGTATCTATTGGCTCACAGGTACCTTTTTCTCCTATGGTGGAACTCGACAGTGACGATATTGCACAATATTAATGTGTGGATTTCACATAGAAGGCACACCTGGACTTCTCTCAGGGCACTGAGAGAAGTCGTTTGGAAAAGACTGAGCTTAAAGCAATGAAAATCTGAAATGATTCAGATCGGTCGATTGCTGATGCATTAGGATTTTCATCTCCGTGCATGCAACAAAAAAGCACACCCTTCTTCAAGTAAGAGAGACAGATGAAGTTGAGCACTGTATAAAGGAGCCACGTTTTGCATTTAGACAATGCCTTGGGTCCACAGACTCCACACGCCCCAGAGCATTTGGGAACAATTGAGTCCATCGGTTGCTGTGACAGTCTCTTTTAGAAACAGTCTCTCTAGCCATTATTCATCGGTGGCATTCAATTTGTCAACATAGAATTCCTTGTCATGTATTAATGTCTGTCTCCAGCTCCATCCAGATGCTGCCATGAGCAGGGTTCCATTATCACAGCTCGCTGAGTGCACACCTATTAAAACACACCAACATCTTATTTTTGTATTTTATTACGTTCTCCCCCCATAGCTGCTATTGAGATGACTGTGGAATGTATCTCTAGACTGTGACAGCAAACAGATATTGCCAAAAAACCTCTGTGCGAATGTCTTCGATTACAGATCCATTCATTATTATTTGTGCTGTAAGACAACTGAAGGAAAACAAAGAGAACTTTGCAAAGAAAATATCAATATGACCAAATCAAAACATTGGTATACTTTCATTTCACAAAAGGTCAACATATCAAAACCCAAGCTGTCTACTCTCTCCTCTCCCTAGCTGTACGAGAGGAAGGATGGATGGGCAGAGGACCTCGCACGTATCAATGGGGAAGGTTACTGTAGCGTGGACGCAGGTCTCGGTACACCCCAGATGACCTTTCCCTCCCACTCTTCAACAAGGCCCCCAGACACAGGCTGCAGAGGGCGTTGGCTGCAGACACAGCTGGCAGGCACACACACTGGACCCCGCTAAAGAGCAGCTCTGCTCAGATCTTTGGCCAGTTTTTCAGTTATTATTAAGCTGATGCAAGTACAACCGTAGAAGAAACATTCTCATAATAATGAGAGGTTTATCGTTTTTGTTTTTTTCAAATGATAAACGTCATTATTATGCATCTCTGACTGAGCATGAATGGGATTCGGATTAGGTGTGACCGTAGGTCGCATTTACTATGAAAATCTGTATCTCCCGTCCGTCCGTCCGTCCGTCCGTCCGTCACCCATGCCTCCATATATGGTCATGCCTTGTGACATCATGTCTCCATATGTGGCCACGCCTCGTGACATCATGTCTCCATATATGGTCACGTCTCGTGACACGTCATGCCACCATATATGGCCATCTCCATAATATGAAGATCACAACACTGACCTCATCTAACCCTGGATAACCATACATGGAGAAGACTGGATCATCACCTAAATCTGCATATAGCCGGCCAGCAACTCTACATCTGACCTCAAACCTCAAACCCTTAGATCTCCACATATGGAGCTGACCTGTTCTGACATTCCATATGTTGATCCCCCCCACCCGTCCTTCCTGTTCTGACATTCCATATGTTGATCTGACCTCATCAAACCCTGTACACCCAAGACACGCTCCATATATGGCCAGTACAGAATTCATTCCATCATCATTCATCATTCCATGTTGATCTGACCCCCATGCCAAAGCGCCAGCGCTCGCCCAGCAGTCTGCCGTCAACAAGGCGGATGCGTGCACAAGACCTGGCCCTTTAGGGCGAGGTCGCTTCTCACCCTCAGGGCATCTTACTGGTTTATTAATTGACATGATTTATAGCGCTTCAAGAGCAAAGATTAACGTGATTTGGTTTAGTTGATATTTTTTTCTATATTTATTGTATTATTTGTACTGTACATATTTTATTTATTTATTCAAGGACAGTAACTGCCATAATGTTGTCTTCTCCACACCATAATCACATAAACAAAACAAAACACTTTTCACATAATTCATCGTCGCTTTCATGCATCAGTCCACGTGGTACTACTGACTGCTTGAGGGTTTGGACCATGTAAAGGTTTTTTCAGCTGCGGTTTATACTCAGGCACAAGAGTGTAAATCCTCCGGGCATGAACCCCACATAAATCTGAACGCTCTGTCAGGCCTTATTGTGTTTCCAATATAGCTCTCATGATATATCTGATATATGTTATTTCAGTATGAAAGACCGGAGACATACTGGTTGGACCAGAACAGCGGGAAGGGTGATCTCAGATTAATTATAAAGCCAAGGTATTGATGGCTCATTAATTTCTCGTGAGTACGCCGTAAGTCATCTCAAATAGGGCTAAAATGCAGGTGCTGCTTTCCTTGTCGTTTGTGTGATTGAGAAGACTAAACATTGAGCCCGGTTTGTCTTTTTTTCCTCCCCTTACTTAGAGCACTGAGCTGGTAGTCTCATTTACCTCTGTTTATTTAAGTGTCTGCAGCAGTCGTTAGTACAATTTTACACATGGCACTTTGAACATGGAGAGACTTTCAGAGCACAATCAACTCTGTGTTTATTCTGCTCTCTTCCTTTCTCTCTCTGCAGACATACAGTACAGTACTGTACTGTATTTTTACAAAGTGCTTTACAATGTGCATTTACATTCACCCATTCACAAACCGGAAGCTAAGATTTCAGTGTCTTGCTCAAGGACACTTCGACACTAACATACTGTAGTAGGAGTATGGGACCGAAATGCGCTTTACCTTTTGAGCCACTGGCACCCCCCTACACATGTATTTTTCTAAAAGCATTTTTACCTTTATTGTTGCGTGTGAGTGTGTGTGTGTGTGTGTGTGTGTGTGTGTGTACTTTAAACTATAAAACAACCATTTGTCTTGTGAGCACCAGGAAAATTGTCTTCACTATGCCTATATCTCCTATTCCACTATACTTGTACCTTCAGAAGTGTAGTAATACAAGCACAAGCATACTAATACAAGAACAAGCATACTAATACAAGCACAAGCATACTAATACAAGCATGTGCGTCCAGAGGAGGAGGTTCAGTCCTGCAGACTGAAGGAGGACAGCCAGGGAAGCAGTCCCACAGAGTGAGTCACGTCTGTCGTGTCCGTCACAATAGAGGAGTCAGGATGCTCTGCCTCACTGGTCTCAGTCACAGACACAGGGTCATCGACATAACACTACACCAGGACGAAGCGTTGCTTTACTGTGACATTCACCACATCCAAACTACCGCAAGCCAGAGGAAGCATTTTACGAAGTAAAAGATTATGTATATCTTACTATAAATGTGCCACGTCTCTGTCTGCGTGTGTGTGTGTGTGTGCGGTTCTAATGCACGTAACTTGAGAACCGTTTGCCCCACCAACTTCAAATTCGACACACCCACAGTGAGTGCAGTGCCTGGCCTTGAGTCGGTCGGACCCACGGTTCTCCAGAACCACCACAAAAGGCTCTGGTCAGGCTCTGCCTACTGTATATCCCCTCACCTGTGCAATTTCCAGCCTCTGCCAATTGATTGCTATGGCAACCCCACACTTGCCAATTGATTACTTAACCAGTCCACTTTTCACTCAGTTTGCACTGACACAGGCAGACAGACAGATACAGAGATCTCCATGTGGGACACAGACAGACAGTTAAAATGGGTGGTATGACAACAGGTATTGCATACTAGATCTCCATATACAGTATGGGCACAAAAGGGACAGACGGATAGTTAAAACGGGTCCTATGACAACGGGTATTATTAGGTTCCCAAGTTGCATCGTTCCCAAGTAGGCCGGTGGCCAACTGGCACATACAGGTCTAGTAACATTAATAAATGCACCATGTGTCTGTCTCGCCCCAACTTGAAATTCGACACTCGCGTTCCACACCCCCACAGGGAGTGCAGTGCAGTGCATGGTGTCGAGTCAGTCGGACCCACGGTTGTCCAGAACCGCCACAAAAGGCCACTGCCCAACGGGCACCACTCTAGTAAAGTATAATCATTTCTCTTGCTTTTACAATATGTATTACAATGTCATTAGCCACATGAACCCTAGCGTCCCCTATCCTGTGGCAAACATTTGGCAAAAATAGAGCTGCAAGCTCACAGCGTGCCATGACGGGACATGCTTTTTTGGTGTCAAAATAAAGAGGGGAGCAGGGATAGAGCCATGGGGACCCTGTCTAAGTATATAGGTTTTGGTGGTGACTTGACTTGAGCGCAGCGCTAGAAACAATCTATTGCTGTATACTGACTGAGGCATTGCGTCGGAATTTTCAGAAAATGCCGTAAATTGGATTTCCTCCAACCTATAGAACAGAACGTTCTATGTCTCCATAAACAACCAATGCTTTTCACAGTTTTTAATTAGGTATGGTGTGCCATAAAGGTCAATTCTGAGTCCATTTTCATTCTCCCTTTACAAAGCACAACACTCCTTCGGGCCCTTGCCGATATGCAGGCCGAGTTTGATGTTGTTTTGAAGTCAGTTCTTGAGATACGCGAAGGACTGATACGCACACTGACACACTTGCAAGCACACAGAGATTTCACACATTCTAAATAGTTTGGTTGCCCAACAGGGCAAGCACACTATTGTAATTGCCCGACTTTATTTATAGAGCACTCCCAAAAAGTTGAAGTTTTATTATTCCACCCCTGTGACGTCATGCGAGTCAATACATCATCATTATACATCATCATCTAACTATAAATGTGCCACGTCTCTGTCTGTGTGTGTGTGTGTGTGTGTGCGCGTGTTTGTACGGTTGTAATGCATGTAACTCGAGAACCGTTTGCCCCACCAACTTCCAATTTGACACACGTTCCACACCCCCACAGGGAGTGCAGTGCCCGGCCTTGAGTCGGTGGCATACACTGTTGTTCAGAAATACCAACAAAAGGCTCTAGTCAGGCTCCTAATGAGCCCAAGTCCCCTCAACTGTGCAATTTCTAGCCTCTGCCTCAGCCAATTGATTGCCATGGCAACCCCACACCTTCCAATTGATTACTTAACCAAGTCCACTTTTCAGTTTGCACTATTCAGGCAGACACAGGCAGGCAGACAGACAGATAGACATTTCCATATACTGTATGTGCACAAAAGGGACACAGACAGATCGTTCAAACGGGTGCTATGAAAAGTTGACAACGGGTATTATTAGGTTCCCAAGTTGTATCGTTCTCAAGTAGGCCAGTAGCCGACGGTCACGTACAGGTGCAGTCTATCTATAAATGCACCAAGTCTCTGTCTGTGTGTAATCCACGTAACTCGGGAACCGCTCACTTCAAATTTGACACACAGGGGGTGCAGTGTCCGGTGTCGAGTCGGGCAGACCCACGGTTGTCCAGAACCGCCACAAAAGACCTCTGTCCGGGCTCTGGACAGGGCCCCTGCCCATGGTCCATATCAGGCGCGGATTTACTGTAGAAGGCAAATGCTTGTTTACGTTTTTGCCTCCCCTCAGTCGAATGGCTTTTTGTGTATTATTTGCTATGTGTTTTGCCCTATTCAAGGCTGACGGACAGTGTATCAGACAGGAGAATACACACTATTCTCTCTGTGTCCTGCGTGTTTGGAAGGTGTTGGGTCTTTTCACACTCTAGTGTGAAACGTGTCTGGATGGCTGCATCCACCCAGAACCGGTTTTCAAGTCACGACATATAAACACCACACACACACACAATGTCCCGACCTCCTTCGTCATGTCATTCTTGAGACAGCAGAGACACGCGATGGCACCGGAGAAAGAAAAGTTTGTCCAGGGCAAACTTATTTTCGATGTGAGGACGCCTAAACTTGTAGGCGTACAAGGCTACCACTGTACCACCACACCGCTAAGCTTACACCACCGCCACCCTCACTGGGGGGAGAACCAGAGGTCCCTCGTTTAGCTGCCTACCCTGCCTACTTCGTATTGGCGTTGCCTTACTCATAAAGAGTTCCTGCTTCCGCCCCTGGCCCATATATGGAGCTTGCCTGTTCTGACATCATTCTGACGTCTGCATAGACTCCATATTTGGGCATGCCTGACAAAGAACTCCATATATGAGCATACAGACATAATATCTGGGTAGGGCATGCATTTCCAACTTGCATCGTTCCAAGTAGGCCAGTGCCCAACGGGCACCGTTGTAGAGGCTCCACAGGCCTCTACAACTTGCAACCACACTTCCAATTTCCCAAAATTGCACCTTTCTAGTTATTATTATTAATATTATTATTTTGTGTTACCAATTGTTAAAGAACTTCACTTATCTAGGTCGCCATGAACTATACAACCCTGCAACACTTTCCTTCCCTGTCCGCATAACCTAGAATAGCCTATGGCCTTCCATTGAAGCTGCAGCAGTTATTGTAGAGCAAATATGCCTTGACCTGATTTGCGTTTGAGTGTGATGCAGCTAACTGGGCCTCCCCCTGCCCAGCATGCTGGAAGCTTCTAACTTTAGCAGCCTGATTACCTGAAGAAGCCAAGCTGAAAACCTCGCTCTTCCTTTCTCCTATTGGTCTCAGACCAGACCACACTCAAGAATAAAGCGCAGCTAAATATAGGCCAAAACAATGAATGTAGGTCTGCACTTTCCAGAGCACGTTCCCTATAGCCTTGGCTACCAACGCCGACCATGCAGCCTTACGCAAAGGTTAAATGTAATTTTTTAATGTTTCTAGACATGCCAGGTTAATTTGTTGACCTGGCATCCTACAGTTTTGTATGGTTTCATGTACATATTTATTTATCGATATTAATGTTTATACCGATGATAGGTTCTTGGTTTACTCTATGTATTTAATGCATTGCCTTGTGTTTACCTTGCTTACTGTAAATTGCTCTAGCTTAAGAGCATCAGCTAAATGCCTAAAATTTTATTTGTAAACTATCCATTATTTTCTTAGCAATCATTCTGATATGATATAGTACTTTATTGTCAGTTTGCACAGAATTTTGTTTTGCAACCCAGCGGCCTTGTATGAAACACATACACACATTTGACATAACACAGGACAAAAAAAGAAAATACAGTTACATACATAGATGACATACATGTCCACAGCTCAGCAGTCTAGTCCTGGCCAAAATCAAAGTCGACTGATGGACAAAAGACCTCTTCAGTCTGGTAATTCTAGTGATTACTTTTTCAATTAATCTAATTATAAAGCGATATTTCTTTAACAAAAAAGTAATAGATTTATTTTTATATATCAATGAATCAATTAACCACATAAGTGTTTTTTTATACTTAGTCCCACAACGGTGTCATGCAAAAAGAGTGAGCTTGTAGATCGTCTAATTTCATTTAATACCCATGACCAAAATAGAGATTATTCATCTGTAATTTTATGAACTTATCAATTATATATTACGGTATTCTTTTAATAAATCCATTAAACCTATTAGTTTGATTAACTGCTGCACCCCTATCTGAGACCACACTGTTATGGCCTATATATAGGCCATAACAGTGTATGTGCCGTGACACTGATTATGCTTCTAATTTATAGTGTATTTATTTATACCTTCACACTGGCTATGTCACCCCCCGTCACCCCCACCCCTTGTGCCTTGGGCACAAGGGGTGGGGCTCCACAGAAGCTTTCCCTGCTAATCTGAATGAAATAAATGGTGTCTAAAAAGATAAGTGTTTTATTGTTGCTGAGAAGGCAGCTGAAAAGTGCAATTGTGTGTAAAGCAACAACAATGCGCTAGATTGGCTGTTGTTCAAGGTGGGTGTGTGAGGTCAGGTAGAGAGGTGATTCTGGTGGAATAAAAGACGTGATGTTCACCCTCCCTCCAGCAGTGCTTAATTTGTTTTCATTCTGCATGCATAGGTCAGGACTCAGGTGCCTACTGGCTAGACAAAAGAAAAAAGGTAAAAACACTGAAATACACTGGCGAATTCTCTTACCCATTTGCTTATTATGTGGGTCAAATACAAATAATGTTTGTTACTGCCTGGCTGTCACTCTGGGGTGGGGTAGGCGACCCAGAATAGGCCAATATAACAGCATAAAACCACCCCAAAACGGCCCAAAACAGCAACAATGTTGTGCATGTGCGTATCGCTCGCAAAAAAGATGTATGCGTGCATGTGAAGGGGGGCCCTTTGAGCTTCAGTGCCCAGGGGCCCTCAGAGGTGTTAATCGGGCCCTGAGAGGGCGCATGTCCACGGGTTCATGTACTTTTTATTTGCATTGTAATCCCCATAGGGGGATTTTAGATCGCCTCATATAAGAACTGTGTTTGAAAAATAAACATGTCATCCCAGCCGTTTCACTCATATGGATATGAAGAATCAACTGACTGAGAGAAAACGCTAATGTTACTGCTGCTGAATTAGTTACATTTTCGCTAGAAACAGGCGGCATCAAATATGAGTAAACGCCACCTCCCCGACAATTTCGCAGAGACACTTTGTTTATATTTGAACCGCAATGCTTATATGAGATGATTTTAAGATGACCCCATGTTATTCTCCATAGAGAAATTACTTCCGTGAACCAGGGGATGAGCGAGTGACGTCAGGACTTCAGCGCTCTATTGTAAAGAAATTGGGCCTCTTCCTTTCTTTCCTTCAAAGGTCTTACCAATTACACAAAATGGAGGCTCCATTCAGGTCAAACAGAGTCAAGGTGCAGAGTCAATGTTGGCTCATTGGAAACACTCAAAGTGTGGCCCAGGTACCCTAGCTAGGGCAGGGGTTCTCAACGTTTTTGGCTGGGGTCCCCCGGAAATGCTTTGGCCATGTCTCGTGACCACCCCCCGCCCCGGCCCCTCCCCACCACCAATACAAATCTGACTGCCAAAATAACCTTAATAATAGAGAAAATATATCATAAACTAGATAAAGTGCCAATCGGCACAGGTCTCCACCAGGGCAGGTCAGGTTGTGGCCTCATGGTGGCGCTATAACAGGCTGTTGAGGAAGATTTGGGCCGGAGGTTGGTGTTGGAGGGATGCAGGTACAATGTTTTTGTTTTGCACAAAGTGGCCTCCTGGTGGCGCTATAACAGGCCGTTCTGGAAAGTTTGGGGCAGAGGTTGATCGTTGGCATCCAGGGAGTGTGTGTGCAAAATTTGGCATCGACCGGTTGTGTGTGTGTGTGTGTGTGTGTGTGTGTGCGCGCGAGTGCATGACGCGACTTGGCTTGTTGTAGCGCCACCATCAGGCTGTTGAAAACTGTCAAGTGGCATTTCTTCCTTAGCCTAGTGGGAATATGCGTGCACAGTTTCATCGCAATCGGACGCTGCGTTGAGGAGTTGTGGCGATTTGTACAAAGCGGGCTACTCCTGAAAAGTGTAGGAGCCAATCGTGGCCAATCAGGATGGAATATGAGAAATCAAAAAAACCTGTCTTGATCACATGACTATGGAGATCATGTGTAGCGATTTGCGTGAAATTTGGATAAAAAAAAGGAGTAACTAGAAAAAGTGCCCTTCCGGGCACAGGTCTCCACCAGGTTATCCACAGATCCGTGCAGTTAGAGGTAAAAACACTTTTGGGCCAGTTATAGCGCCACCTTGAGGCTGAGTTGAAATTGTTCATGTGGCATTTCGTCCTCGGCCTAGTGGGAATGTGGGTGCACAATTTCACGGAAATCACGCGATGTGTTCATGATTTGCAGCATTTTTTGGAAACCTAGCACTCCTGTGAACTTTGGAAGCCAATCTTAACCAATCAGGATGGAGTCTGATAAATCTGAAAGACCCGTTTCGTTGAATGGCTCTAGAGAGACTGTGTACCAATTTGCGTGATGTTTGGACAAAATCTGTAGGTGTACTGTGCAAAAACTTGTTTTGCACAAAGCGGCCTCCTGGTGGCGCTATAACAGGCCGTTCTGGAAAGTTTGGGGCAGAGGTTCATGGTTGGCATCCAGGGAGTGTGTGTGCAAAATATGGCATCGACCGGGTTAACGGTGGCCGAGATTAGCTGTTCACGGACACACACACGGACACACACACGGACACACACACGGACGGACGGACACGCGGACGGACGGAGTGCAAAACATACTCTCCCCACATGCCTTCGGCCTGGTGGAGACAATAATAGAAAATGTGTTTTACATATGTCGGCCTCCTGGTGGCGCTATAAAGAGCAGATGTGAAAAATTCCAGGCAAAGGTTTTTCCTTGGCCTCTAGGGAGTTGGCATACAAAGTTATCCACAGATCCGTGCAGTTAGAGGTAAAAACACTTTTGGGCCAGTTATAGCGCCACCTTGAGGCTGAGTTGAAATTGTTCATGTGTCATTTCGTCCTCGGCCTAGTGGGAATGTGGGTGCACAATGTCACGGAAATCACGCTATGTGTTCATGATTTGCAGCATTTTGTTTGAAACTGAGCACTCCTGTGAACTTTGGAAGCCAATGTTAACCAATCAGGATGGAGTCTGAGAAATCTGAAAGAGCCGTTTCGTTGAATAGCTCTAGAGAGACTGTGTACCAATTTGCGCGATGTTTGGACAAAATCTGTAGGTGTACTGTGCAAAAACTTGTTTTGCACAAAGCGGCCTCCTGGTGGCGCTATAACAGGCCGTTCTGGAAAGTTTGGGGCAGAGGTTCATCGTTGGCATCCAGGGAGTGTGTGTGCAAAATGTGGCATCGAGCGGGTTAACGGTGGCCGAGATTAGCTGTTCACGGACACACGGACACACAAACGGACGGACGGACACACGGACGGACGGAGTGCAAAACATACTCTCCCCACATGCCTTCGGCCTGGTGGAGACAATGAATACTAAAACCAGATATAATCATTAAGGAAAGTTTATGCATGCACCACATTTCCAGCCATTGTGCGTGTGCGCATGTGTGCGTGCGTGTGCACGTGCCAGCGTGCATTCAAGCTGGTGCATTGCACATACCCGCCTGTGTGTGTGTTTGTAATGATATATACACCACACAGTACATGATCCATAGCTAAGTATGTGAAGTGTCTGAGGGGGAGGAAGGAGGCCGTGGGACTACTTTACAGTACTCCCTCCTGGCCTGCGATCACTCTGCACTGCACTGTGAGGCTGTGTGTGTTCGCCCTGATGGATGGACACTTGAAGTCTTGAACAGCACAGAGACATCGGTTGACAGCGACGTACGCACAGGCGTTACGCTACACTACGTTTGGTTTCCTCTGAAGCTTAACCACTTCAGCAATGTTTTTAAAGCCCGTCGCACCTTTTGTCTTTTTTTTCTTCAAGGGAAGAAATTTAAATGTTGACCTATACCCAAACAGAGAGACCAGGTAAAAGGTCGTCGAAGTCGGGTGCTGAAACCTCCAATGGCCAAAACCATTACTTTTCACGGATTGGAAAAATAAAACAAAAGAACACAATGGACAAACAAGCTCTTGTTAAAACTTGTCATTGTTTAAATATCTATAACCCCACAGACAGACACTAACCACTTAAACACTCAACCAACGCATCGCCATGCGACCCGTTGCTATTTGAGCGACTTTTCCATGACACTGTTGTATCATGAAGTAGGTCATTCATTCACGAAAGAAATGGAACATATTAAGGCTTCTACCCAACACTTATGATTCTCTCTACAGACAAATGGAGATAAAAGCTGTAGAGGTGCAACAGTTAATCCAACTGATTGAATAATGAATGAATGTGCTCCTCGATATTTTCATTAACTGAAAAAGTATTTGACAGAATAAACGCTAAGAAGATCATCGATAGTTGCAGGCCTACAAAGCTGCAATTCACCCAGTAGTGACAGAGCTTTCATTCTCTACCACAGCACTATAATAGGCTGTGCTGGGGGATGCATTTCATCAGACCATAAACAATAATCCATGACTATTTCCTCAATCCCTGCCCTCCGCCCACATCTGATTTCCCCTAAACATTAGTTTAATTTCCCCTCACATGGCAGGCTTTCTGAATGAAATAAATGAATCACTAATATGATAATAGTGTTTGTCTGTGGACGTCACAGAACACTGCTTCGTAATGAGCCAGCGTGACCCCTGCTGTGTGTGTGTGTGTGTGTGTGTGTGTGTGTGGACAATAAGACCAGTCAGCCGCAGTACTACAAACCCTTCCATTTACACCTTAAAATGAAACATGCTCATAGGGACCTTGTAAAAATACACATTTTCACTCTCACACACACACACACACACACACACACACACACACACGTGTGACATCCACCAGGCCCCACCTGGATCAAAAGGGAATGATTGTTATCCAGGGTATATTATATTCAACTAATTCCCTGGCGCAGGTGCTGGGTTGCGTTGTGAATCTCAAAGGGTTAAGTGGGTGTTTGAGAGGCAGATCTCAAGGGAGGGTGTTCAGGTCGGCTAATTAGACAGGCCCCCGTGCTTCAAAGTTGGCTTCTATCAATGCAGAGGAGTGAATACACTTTGGTGGTGCTTATTAATGAGCATCCAATGGGAATCAACTGGTAATGATGTACAGTTGAGTAACAATAGCAATAGGCTGATCATTAAGCAGAGTCCAGACCTTATGCACATGGTCCAGACCAGACGCATTGACTCATTTATGCAAAGTGAAAGGAATGAGTGGCTTTGGTAGCAAAAGGTCACAGATGTACAAACTAAGTACTGTGTGTCTAACGAGGAAGACCATGAGTGACATGCAAGCCTCTCAAAAACACAGGGGGTGGGGGGGTCACACACACACACACACACACACACACACACACACACACACACACACACACACACACACACACGCCAAAGTAACCCCCCTGCACAAGAAAGGGAGCAAATTAGATCTCGACAACTACCGCCCTATTTCTATTCTTAGCGCTATCTCAAAAGTGTCTATGAAAAGGTTGAAAAGTATCTTGCCACAAAAACACTAATGCATACGAATTTGATAGCACATCAGTGAGCTGGATGCAATCCTAGCTGGAGGGGAGAGAACAGATGGTGGAGGTCAGGCTACTACTTGGCCTCACTCCCCGAACCCACCTCACCCCTGCCCATTTTGATAGGCTGGAATGGCTTAGGGTTGATGACAGAGTCATGGTCTGGTCCACAAGATTCACTACACCACCAAGATACCCATGTACCTGTCTAAATACCTTAATGTCAACGAAGTCCACTATCACAACACCAGGGCCCTACCAACAGCCATTAAGACATGTGAATCCCTTGACTCCTTCAAAACCACCCTCAAATGGCACCTACGGACGGCTGCAATTCGAAACTGCCCCCCTCCGGTTCCAGAGAATCCAGACCCCAACCCTAGAGCTGTCATTGGGATCTTATGTTGGGCATTTGTGTTTAATTATTGTATATTTAGTTGTATTATGGTTAAAACATTGAGAGCTTCTGCTCTGCTGTGTGCACTGCAGACAGTGCCTGCTGTGTTGTGGGGTAGCTGTGGAAAGCCTCTCTCTCTCTCTCTCTCCCTCTCTCACACACACACAAATACCCCTACCCCCGAGGGGAGCACTGCAAATTTGACTAGCCCGGGGGCCCCTACTGCTGTAAATCCGGCCTTGGCTGGCTTACTGCTTATTGCTGTGTCAACTTCAACGTCAGTTTATTGTCACATCACAAGTTTACACCAGGTGTACAATACCCGTCATTTTCACCCACTGGATATGGGACTGCAACCATTACCGCAACTACAGATCCCATAGTCACTGCCTGTGTGCAAGTTCAGATGAACTGGTCAAGGCACTGAGGAGAAAACAGAAAGGTTTCCTCATTTTATGGAATGTAGGATAAGATGTACATAAAGCAGCACACTTGACATCGGTGGTATGCTATGCAGTCATGGTCATGATAAGCTGGTATGTGCATCTTTGTATTGTGTATTTATATTTTTGTTAGCCTTGAAGATCAGTTCATTGCCCACAAGTTAACAACATTCCTGTTGAATACACTGTACATTTAAGCAATGGACTACCGTTACTACTTGCAATTTATGTAGGCCGGGTGTCATGTGCTTCCCACAGTAGCTATAGGGCAGTCAGTCAGTCAGTGAGGTGAGTGGAGACGGATTAACACGCATCCTCCCAGTGCCGTGCGGGTCCGCTTCTGCAGCCCTGGGCTTCTCCCGCGCCAACATTTTTGGGGAGTCTAACCTTGCCCTGAAAGGAAAGGAGATGAATGGGTCCTCTCCAGAGACTCGGCCGCCTGTCTGTCCTCCCTCGTAAGAAGTGAAAGGTGACACTCCTCGCCCACAGGAACTCCAGGCCCAGTGTTTTATATACTGCTGACATACTTTCCATTCAACCATCGCTGTACTGCTAGTGTACTAGGCAGGTAGACAGCAGCATCAAGGACGGGGACGGGGACAGTCAGTAGGACAGGGCCGCGCTCTGAGAACAAGCTGTTCTAAACTGTGTATGTCTCCATTTTCTCTTTTTCCTGCTTTGTTGTAGTTTACCCCGACTCAAATGGTGCTTTTCCATTGCATGGTTAAGCAACCCAGGGTAATATCTTGCACCACCCCTTACTCTTTATCCTTAAACTTATTTGCCTTTTCTTTTTCTTTTTTTACTATTTTGAAAAACCTTTTAAAATAGTTCAAATAGCTGTTCTACAAGCTCACAACATTTCGATGTAGGTCGGCTAGTTGAACTATTTTAAAAGGTTTTTCAAGATAGTAAAATATGGCCAATAAGTTTAGGGATAAAGGGTAAGGCGCACCCAAGATAGGGCCACGTAGTCTCCAGGCCAAAACTTTGATGTAGAAATATGTTAAATGTTTAATTGTTAATAAGGACCTTTCTCGGCCCCACCCCTCTCCCACTGTTTATATTGTGTATAGTTTCAAGCATTCAAGACACTTGTCTGACACCTGTGTCTGAACACAGCTTTGATGGATGTGTTCTGCCCCCGGTGCCGTGTCATTAGTCAGAAGGTTCATTGTTCCGAAATTACTATCCCCATCTCTAACCCTAACCTAAACCTAACCGCAAGCACGGGAGCAAACCTAAACCTAACCGCAAGCACGGGAGCAGTGCATGTTCGGACTAACGGGACTTCGGATCTATGGGTAGTTGGCCTGCCCCCTCCCCCCCATCAAACAAAATGTTTGGTCAAACCATATGGGGTTCCATTGGAAATGCATTGGAGCGGCCATTAAACACAGACACAAGACAGACACAAGACAGGTGTCTTGAATGTGTGAACGCAGCCCAGTAAGGGCATAATATGTCAACTCCACCCGCTCACCGCCGCCCCACCCCCTCCTGGTGCTGCGGCCTTCTTGGAAACTAAACACAATATAAACAATTGGAGAGGGGTGGGGCCGAGAAAGGCCCTTATTATTTGATTCCCTCAATGAAAAACAGCACCACACGTGGTTAAAACCATTAGCTACACACAGACAGCATTATATAGACAGACCTAACAGTAGTTGCCCTTAAATATGTTCAGGAATAACGTTTGGCTTGTTTTATTTGCAGAAACGTTAAACATCAGCGTTTAAGCATTTGTTTATTGTTGTGTGCCAATAAAAAAAATTGAGTATTTGTCTTTATTTGTTTTTTATTTTGGATGCGGTACCTTTTCTGGATTTTTTTCAATTCCAACTTTTGATGTACAGTATACTGGATTTTCGGTCAAGCACTCCCCTGAGAAAACCCATTGTTGATGCGCAACCTCTTTTTCTTATTTAGTTAAAAATCTACTTTTCGGTCTGGAGACTGGGTTGGGTTAACGGCTTGACTCGACTCACTTTTGGGGGTTTTCCTTTGGGCAAAAGTAGTACCTAGTACCTACTACCTTATTCTGGTATCACGTCTGTCATAGTTCCAACTTCCAAGTGAGCTGAGGCGATACCAAAAGATGATGTGAAACCACTTTTGAATATAGAATGGCCAGAGAGAATCGTCACTGCATCGTTCACAACTCAACACAATCCATTGAAACTTAACTGCTTGAACCTAAGCATTCATATTCGGGGGGGGGGGGGGGGGGGGACACATTAGTACAGAGGCAACTCAAGTCTAGAGGTTTTAAGTGGTTAAACTAAACTAAAATGTGAAATTAATGAATAAATATAAAGCAGCTGCATGGCCTATTTTCTTGCCTAAAGTGTTATCAGAATCAGTTTTTGTTGGACTAGGTGAAATTGATTGTTTCCAGACAAGACTCCACTGTTTCTTAGACTTGGCAGAGGGTTGGATGTCGCTATGACAACACAGCTACATTGAAGGGCTACTCTCTGCAGTTTAAAACAAAGTAGATTGAGCCGGTACCATGCAGTGCAAAAGAGCCATAACTTTCTCACAAGTCTTCTCATCACTCCTTCACTTTCCATACCTTTTCTCATTTCCAAGGGCCTGTTTTGCAGTGGTGGACAGTAAGTAGTACATTTGCTTGAGTACTCCCAACAGCACACAACAGCTCACGTTTCACAAATTCAATACAGCAATACACTGATATAAAAAGAAAATGTACTTTTTTCTCTCTAAGTACTCTAGTACTTTAACTAAAAAGTTTAACTGAACAACTTTCCCTTGTAGTTGAGTAATATCTGACCCTGTATCTATACTTTGACTCAAGTACTGCTGGGGTTGAGTACTTTGTCCACCACTGCTCTTGTGTCATTTCCAGAGTTTACGTGTGCCTCTCCCTAGACACGACAATCTGCGGCTTCATCCTGACCGCACTGTGCCGCCCTCCGTAGGATGGCAGCGATCCTGTGTTATTATCATTCGAGACAAACATGCATGGAGAAAAAAAGAGAACACGAGGACCACAGCTACGGTACACCAGGTTCACATTAGGACTGCCATGTCAGACAAATCCCCCGTCCCGGCTCAACGCTTGGTCGGTGAAATAAAACAAAAGGCGAACGGCGAGTCTGAGCACGGATGGGTCCGCTGATAAAGATCTGTTAATGCTGCATTTCCACAGGCCACGAGTTGAAGGAGGGGAGGGGAATGGTGGGGCGCTGGGGGGTGGAGAGAGAGAGAAATAGAGGGGGGGAGGGTTTCAAGGTTGCTGGGAGGGGGGGTGGGGGTTATACAGACCCGGGGCCCCAAGTTTTCCAAAATGCACTGGAGCTCACGCTGGGAAGTGACCAACGAGCTCCTCCGATGGAAAACACCCTGCAACGCAGGTCGCCTGGCCAAGAATGCAGGGAATGGGGCAGATTCCTCTAAAGAGCTATTACCTCCTCCAGACTGCCTTGGATCCATCCCCACCAACAACACACACACACACACACACACACACACACACACACACACACACACACACACACACACACACACACACACACACACACACACACACACACACACACACACACACACACACACACACACACACACACACACACACACACACACACACACACACACACACACACACACACACACACACACACACACACACACACACACACACACACACACACACACACACACACACACACACAAGCAGCCTGTATCGCTAAGGTGCAGACGGAGCTTTCCTGGCCAAAGCCAAGGCGGATGATCCCCGGAACACTAATGTACAGAGGACAAGACAAGGCCTTGCATGCACAACATCCCTCCTTGCTGATACAAGAAAACAGTTTATGCTGGGCCATAAATAGAGTTATTCTGCTTTTCTTTATATTTTCCCCCCAAGTTTTTTATTTTATTTCACCCTAACCCTTTGCAAATCTGTAAAAAGTTAACGCATGGTGCGTTTCAGTGACGACAAGAAGTGCTGGTGGTGACCTCATTTTGTTAATGTATTTTCTGTGGCGGAACAAAGCTGTTGATGGTATTTTACTGAAGCAATGTGACCGGGCGCTGAATTCTACAGGAGGACATTAAATTACAGCCTAGTGCCGCTGAAAGCTGCACAGAGATCGAGTCTGAAGATGTTCAGCAGCCACTATTATGAGGGAAACAGACAGCATGTTGGTCATCTGCCACAAAATACTCCTATATATATGTGTAAAATAAAGAGGATAGAACTTCAGAGGGATTGCAAATCCAAGGATGGAATGTCCTTCAAACGGCTTCCAAAAACAAAACTTGGGAGACTATATTTCTTTCACAGATCCACCAGGGAGAGAGGTGGAGGATGAGACTGTTGTTCTGCCATCTCTCTGGATTTGTGGATGGCGTAATAACGATTTCCCAGCAGTACACTTATGTGTGACACACGGCACTACAGATGAACGTCAGTCTCCTTCAGGTATAGTCTTTACAAGAGTATGACCACAGTGAGAGAAATCCTTCAATAGGTGTCGGTTCAAGTTCCTCATCTGGGGTAGCATGAGGAATCTTTTAATAGCGGCGTGGGCTGTGTGGTCTGTACTATCCACGGGCAACAGAAGGCCAGGCAAGGGGAATGCACTGCATGGGTATAAAGGAGCTCCACTCTAGTCAGTGTTGGGGGAATTCACGGGATGGGAATGACAGGCAGACACGAAAATGGAAAAATAAAAACTGTAACCAGCAAACGGACTCTGGACGAGTCCGGAGCCTCCGACGTTTTATGTCTGAGCCGGAAAAACCATTTGAGGGGTATAAAAAATCAGCAGGGAAGCCAGTCTATTAGGGTGGCCAGACGTCCGGTTTCACGCCGGACAGTCCGGTTTTAGACCCACCTGTCCTCCTCCCACCTCAACCTCTGGCCGGACACATAATTGTCCGGTTTTGTGTGATATACAGTGCTTGTGTCATAACTGTCATTTACGTCGTCTCTGTATTAAAATCTCCGCAGTGCTGCTCAGCTCCGCAGCGAGCCAGCCACACTCCCAATACAATGTCTTAAAAAGAGAGAGGAGATGTTCGGAGTGTTGCCATGTCCGCTTAATTATAAGCGACTTTGGCCTTGTTTTATAAAATAGCCTACTAAGCCTAGTCAGGCTTCTTTTGGGCTTGTTTTCATAGACATGGTTGCTTGTTTCTCTTCCAAAACCTGTCAACACTGCCAGTGGGATGGTCTGTTTGTTTTTTGTAGAATGTGTGTTCTCACAATCACTTTAGTATAGTTAATGCAGGGATAAATAAACCAAATATGCCGAAATGAAAAACTACATTTAATGAGCAATATGGCTCGACATCATAAAGAAAGGGAGGCTAAAGCACTGTGGCTACTGGCTTCATTCTATGTCCCACACCGATGACCATAAGACTGTATAAAAAACCCCACAAGAAAGAGATTCAACATAAAACATATCTAAACATGAAATAAAATAAATTGATTATAAAAGGAATGGCCTTTGTGGTACCCCATAATTTAAAAAGGTTAATTGAATTAGCAAATATATGTTCTCTGTGGACAATATACTGCTGGAGATGATGGTGGTGAAAATCAGGTGCGTGCAATAGTATAGTAATAATAATAATATCTGGAATTTTTATAGCGCTTTTCTAAACACTGTGTGTGTCTGTTTGGGGGGGGGGGGGGGGGGGAAGGCTGGGGAGCGAGTCCCGCAAAAGTGTCCTCCTTTCTGAGGTCTTGCAGGTGGCCACCCTACAGTCTATGTGCGAATGAAAGTGACACCACCAGCTAGTGAAGAAGTGAAAACAAGCTGTTGATAAACATCTGTTTGGTGACAAGAGCCAGGTAGATCTACACTGCAGGGGGAGGCTACATATTTATCTTTCCCCCCCCGGCTCCCTGGATTCCCTGCCTGGGGGCCTTCCAGTCTGCCCCTTTGAGGGTGCCTGCCTGGGATATAGGAGAGCATTGTGTGGGAAATGCTCCCTCGGACCCCCAAATATAAACACATATACCCAGCCAGAAATCACCAGCTGAAAGTTAAAAACTTAACAAAAGATCAAAGTTGTGCCCGTTTTTACCACTTTCAACATGGCATCCCTATTTTGGTCATGTCAAAAATGTAAAGAAAGTGTGTAGCTAGTAGTTATTAGCATGTTACAGTCAGACTGAAAAACCAGTCAGATTGCAAATGGAGTGCTTGTTTTCTTCGAGTTCACCGGCTCCCGGTGTCACTTCCATTGGTGAAAACCGATGGAGTCATTCTGACTGGTTACTTCTTAAGAGAAATCCATCCATCCATCGGAAATGGGATGGATGGTTGACTTATTAACTAAGCTACCTGATTTATCATGCTGTACAGAGGACAGGGGAGGAATTACTTGCAAGCTAGTAAATCAAATACACAGTAAATCAAACACACAGTAAGCTCACAGTCAGCATATAGATCTTCTATTTTCGCTGAATGTTTGCCCCAGAATAGGGACACTGGGATTGGGTTTATGTTATTTCTCAACTCATATTTCAAGAGTACAGCTCTCGCATTTAAATGTGTGCTGGGAAGCGCTGTTGAAGTGTGACTGCAGGCAGCATTTACAGTAGGATACCAGGAAAAGTCATTACAGTTGAACTGTTGAAAGAAACTACTGCGAACGCATGAGAGACGAGAGGAGAAGACAGGAACCAGCGTGAAATGTACTCAGTAGTATTCAGTAGGTAAAGCGCTAATACAGGCAGGTTTAGGGGTTCAACTCCCATTGGGACTAGTATACAGTACCCACTACCCAGACCAACAACAAAAATGATTCCATGCACTAATGCTGCTGTAGCACACTTTAGATAAAAGCCTAATGGAGAGGTAAAGTGCCAATAAGCTCATTTTGGCGCTCTGATGTGTTCATTATGGTCTTAGATATGATCTGCTGGGAGCCAATCTGTGTTATTTGGAAATTAGCAATTTAACCACTTTAAGCCTGATGCGCCATCCTGTTGAGAGGGTTATCTAATAGTCCAAGAAACAGGCTGTACACTTAAAATGATGGATTCACAAGATCTGGCATTTATTGATTGCCCACAATTATCCCAAATTGAATGGTCATGTGATATATACATGTGAACAGCAAAGACATATATGAAAGCAAATACGACCTGTTACGTCACGAATTCGGATTCGATCATTATCAGTCCACAGATTTGGGGGCCCCGCGAAGCACAGGACAGAGAGCTTGTCTATCCTGGAGAATTCTGACGTGTCCCTCTCTGCCCTGACAATATATACAGTACAGTCGCAATCTCACTGAAGTGACCTTGCATACACACAGCTCAGGCGGCACACTCTGAAAGTAATGGTAACTGCTTGAAGGGTCTACTTTACCCCACCAGCCCTCCTTGGTAATGAGTAATCAATTACCAGATATCATACAGACGTTCGAGGGGCACACCAATTCAGGGACGGTAGAACACTGCATTCAGGGGTTAGTGGTACACAGACATTGAATTCCAAAAGATGAAAAATAAAAAAGAATGACAATTAATAGTCAGGTCAATCATATGAATAGAAGTACATTGCGTCACTGATGCGGAAATCAAATCAACCATAAATCACATTGTACATATCAAACTTCTTGTAGTATTTTACTTATTGTCAGACATCATTTTGAGGCATCGTGCAGGTGGACACTGGTGGTGTGGAAAACCAAGTTAGTATGCGTGTGGAAACCTGTAAAATAGTAAAACCACTCCTTTTTTGGGGAAACCAACCACTAGGAACGTTCATTTTGTTCCTACCATTCGGCATTGTTCCATGTCCTGCACACTGAAAACATGTTGACAAAAATTGTACTCCGGGATGCCCTTGGGGGGCAGAGTTCTCGCGCGGGGGAGGGATGGGCAATTGTTTATTTGCCCATCCATCCTGTTGTCCAGTGGGTAATTGTTATCGCGAGTCGCAACCCGACGTATAGGCCTTGAACTGCTTAGGCTCCGGTATGCAAGGCACAAGGTGACAGGGCAGTTCGCACTTCCCATCAGGTGATTTTAGGACCAAACTCGTATCCCCCATTCGAACCAGAGACAGGGCCGTCTCTGCTCCAGGGGCGGTGGCACGAGCTGATGGTGCACTGCTCCTTGTCCCGCAGCGTCCCGCAGCGTCTGCAAGCCTGCAAGCCTGTCCAGGTGGAAGTTGTGATGGACTCCTTGGTGCTTGGGTATATGAACCCCGCCTGGGTACTCTCTGACTGACCTGTTATGGAAGCAAAAGCTCGCAAAACAGTTCCCCTCCCCCCTTCATCGACAATACATATATATATATTTTTAAACATAAGGTTCTAGAACTCCTGGTGTGTCTCATATTTACATATTTGAAGTTCAACACTGGGTGTAGCTGTGTTTTTTGTTTTCATACTTACAGTTTTGTTGACAACTGTAGAGGAACCACAACAAGGACAACAGCAAGATAACAGAAGCACACAACATTCTTTTTGCCGGCACGTATAATCATTCAAGGAGGTTATGTGATTGGGTTTTTTGCATATGTTAGTAAGTTAGTTATTTAGGTCGCCTTCGGTTTGATTGACATACACAGAATCACAGATACATTTATTCAGTGACAATAAAACGGAATAGGTCACGGCTCGGTCACGGTTCGGTCATCCTACCCAATGATTTGTTGAATCCAACCAGGTGTCCCTCCTGGATATGAACTTGACACCTTGTTGTCCATGAGGGTCTTAATTTTGGTCTGTAGTCCACTTAAGTAAAATTTGGAAAGTCTGGAAAGTCTGGGTCTGTGTTGCATCCTGACCTTGTATGTGAGTGTACCCCCTGCTATTACACCTTCAGACATTGACGTCCCCCTGATCCTGTAGAGAATTTATTAGGGAATTTATAGGATTAGGGTTACTCTCAGGGTTATTCTCTCCCCTCCTTCATGTGACATATTATTGACACATTAAAACATATTATTGACATTTAAGTCTTTCAGAACTCCCTCCTGGACACCTCCTGTGGGACAAATAGTTAGTTACTTTTGATTATACATTTTGGCAATTATTCCATCTGTTGGGGGGCTTGGTTATTTAACCCAGACATTGCAAACCAATTATTCAAAGACATGAGCCTCTCGCATGCTCTCAGTCCCTCCTTGACACATACCAGGCCAGAATGACCCTCCTAGAACTCACTCAAGTTTACCCACCTCTCTTGGGGAGATAATATTGAAAGAACGCTTATTTTCAGTATTTGATTTTTGTTCACTATTTTTATTGTGCTACATACTCTATATTCCTAATTTCGTAACTGCACCAATTTATATTGACCCCGTGTTTTTGCGCTCTGTGTTTTCATTTTAATTTCAACTTGATTTGATATTGAACCTTCAACCTAATTTTCCCCGCTTGGTCTGCAGCAGACCCTTAAATATATTTGTTGTAGTCAACCCCAACTGTTTCCATTTGTATTCAATTATTCTCCGTTCTTTGGGAAAGGTCACTTGAAATGAATCATATTTGTAATTTGGATTCCCAGAGGGAACTTTTTCCCCCGAAAATAGCCGCTCTACATGCTGCTGCGTTGACATGGCCTTATAATGGCCCAACGTGCATTCATACCATACACAAACACTCACACAGTTGCTACTAGTATGGAAGTCTATGGTGCTGCTCTCTCCTCCCTCCTGCGGCTTTGTGCACAAATGTATGGTTCACAGGTGTCGTATATTAGAAGTAGCCTACACCTAATCTAATTAAACCATAGAGAAATGAGCTCTCTAAAACAAACTTCCGACTGTACTGTAGTGAACCATTGTCAAAGCATCAGATCAGTACTGACCACTGGACACGGCCAGTCAAGACTCCCTATCCCATTGACAACGTGCCCCTCTCAAGCCACCAGACACAGCATTACAGTACAGAATTTTTCCCAAAATGGTTCAGCTCCATTGTTACAAGAGCATTTTTATGCAATAACCGACATGTTTTCACTTAAACTCTGCTATCTCAGTGCCACGATATCCAAATAAGTCAAACACTTCAAACTGGTTCTAACACCTGCGCATTTACACATTACCAAGATGGAGGGAGGGCAGATGAAAGGCAGAGAAAAGTATCTAAATAAACAAAATATATATATATATATTCATTTTTCTCCTGAGCGTTCTCCCCATGGCGCATTTACACATAACCAAGATGGAGGGAGGGCCTAGGGAGATCGACGAAGGAGAAACTAAGAATAATTAAAGATATTTATATTTCTCCTGAGCGTTCCGCAAAAATGCACTTTTATGGAGGGAGGGTACCTAGAGGAACAGATGTTCCCCCCTGCACGCATTTACACAGTTTAGAGCGCACTGCAGAAGACCCAGGAGAAAGATGGTCAATAAAAGATAAAAAGACATAACATTGATCTGCCAGAGTTTTAACTATAATAACACATATCTCTTGATATAATATCTCATTGACTCCTACTTTAGGCTACTTATGACTCCATTTATCTAATTACACGACAACCATACCAACATGAGGCCTATTAATTAATGTTGAAAACACACGCGACGCGATTCCCCCCTTTATCACTATCATAACACCATACTAAAACACCATATTAAAGAGGTCTCAATTTTGAAATTTTGCATTATTCACTCATACATTAATATCATGGGGACCCTGCTTAAGGTGTCCGTGGACACTTTTGGGACACTGCTTTGGGATCGTTATTTGGTGCATCTTCTATAGATCTGTTCACTGTTTGTATTTTGCCTGGAACTCCACAAAGTTCCCCATAGACACTGAATAATGATTTTAATTTAATTTTAATTCCTGTACTGACATCCTACATTTCTTGGTATACGGTAGGCCTACTTAAGTCCGCCTTTTTATATTCCAGCCATTTGAGAGCTTGTAGATCAGCTCTTTTTCTTTACTTTTACTCCAGTACAGTTTGAACCACAGCCAGTGTCTGTGACCTTGGGCCTAGTGAGAAAAGAGATAAACTGTCCATTGAGTCGCCAGGGCAGGCTACATATCGCTTTGACATTTTTTGATTCCAATAAAACATTAGATTACTATATTACTGCCGTACCAGGTCGTTTTGCCACATAATTCTCCATTTGTAGTTGACTTATATACACCATATCTAAAACCCTAAAATTTATATTTACGTTCAACCTTTTGGCCCCTTAAGAAAAATACTTGCCCACCCCTGGTCAATCATTGAAGCGTGACACCGCTCAAAGCTAGTCGAAGTGGGGGTAAACATCTGTTTATTGCGTGCTATACAGCGCACTATATTGTTACCCGAATTGTGGTCCTGTTCCAAAATTCCTGAACCTCTCTCTTCTAATCCAAAACAAAATGGTCGGCCCCTTGAAGGCACAAACCCGACAAAGCTTTAGTTTTTCCAAATGATTTACTTATTTCAAATTTCACTTGAGTCTTTCGGACCTCCCTCCAGCTCTCCTTTGAGGGCGCAGTCCCGGGCTAGACCCCTTTCCTCTTGAAGTCTACCACCCAGGCTACCCTGGAGAGAAGACTTCAAGTCTTTGCTTCCCGGCGGCTCCTTTTCAGAGCCCACCGATCACAAAGAGCACTGCTCGCCTACTAACTCATTCGCTTTTGGCTCACAGCGGCCTGACTGAACATTGAGCGGAGCGCGACGGCCAACAGTTCCATCTGAATGGACTTACTGTCATTGCGACTCCACCGACCGGTGACGCAGTCGATAGCGAGCTCCTGACCCCGTAGTGATGGTTGGCCACCCAGGAGGAACCCGACGGTCTGATCCGGGCCCCACTTAGCTATGGGATACCCAAACTTTGACCGTTTTCACCAGCCTTGCCTGTTCACAGAGTCCGTCACTTCTTAACGGCATCTCTGCTAGGTGTGGACTGTCATCCACGTACCACGCGTTTACCCCCGACATCATATACATGTGACAAAGGCGATTTCCTTTGACCTCTTGTCAATGACCTCTTGTCATACACGCGTTTGTCCGATGTATACAATGCGGCAAAGGCGCCGACTAGGGGAAACCACAGTAGGGTGTGCTCACCCTTCATTAGACACGGGGGCCTTCAGTTCCTTCTCCCCTGCACTATATTGTGATTTAACGTGCCCTCGGAACCTCGCGGTCCCACTGCCCCCTGTTGCGAGCAAAGGTTTTGGGGAGCCCAATCCCCTTCCCTTACTCGCTACAAGCTCCCAACCTGCCGACTGTGTTCTGCCTCTGGGCCATTTTAGTGCAGTAGGAAATCTGTGATCCACTTAATTACAATACCATTCACCAAATTATGAGTACAAACAACCACAAAATAAATGGAAATAGCTGCTCTACCAGCTCTCCATGTTCACTCATTTTGCCTGTGATAGCTGCCAGGTGCCATTTTGTCCTGATTCCCTTCATGTACACTATTCAAGGGGGGTCCATTATTTATTTTATTATTATTTTTTTTTTGTCGTCCCAAATTGAACATGGCTAGATTTCAACTACTTTTATCGCAATTAAGAACACAATTTATAACCTGTGGTCAGACAGCATAACTATAGTATATAATGATAATTCAAAATGTTGTTTTTAATTTTAATTGTTTATTTGGCTGTGTGGTGCATTTACCCACACTGACCACTTGCGCACACAGTTACCGACCAAACGTTCTGTCACTTGCGTCCCCCCCCCCCTTTTAACCTCTCTCTTATGGAGGGAGGTAAAATCAATGTAAAAATCCCTCCTAGATGGTGTACACTTACAATATCCCCTTTAATGTGAACCCCACCCCTCTTACCGTTTTATTTTATTTTAGTCTGGTTTACATGTATTGAATACACTGGGGTTTTCCCCTGAACTGAATTCACACTTTGCAATTTATTCAGTCATTATTATTTTAATCAGACCCTAAACAACCCACCCATAGTTCACGTACTATTATTATGTATTATAGATTAGATTAGATTATTATGATACCTTTCTCTCCCCCCACCCACTGCATGTGAAATTGAATAGTATTGGGGCTTATGGTTTGTAAATTGATTTCTTCCCAGATATCAAGCTTAAGGCCTGTCTACTCTCACACATTAGAACATTATTTCCCCCTTCTTTTAGAAGCGCACAAACGCGCACAGTCCAGATGGCAAAAAGTATTGACAGAAAGGCTATCTTTGTTTTGTGAAGAGTGAATTTCTACTCCCCGGAGTATTTTTTACTTAATTACAAATTTTAGTATCTTGAGCGGTACTGGGTACCACGTGACGTCAACTTCACACATTCTCTATCACACAAACCATCACACAAACCATCACACATGCACGCGCGTGCACACACGTGCATATGCGTGGCGAATATTTTACACTACATTCACTCTCAACCATTTTAATATACATACAAATAAGTTTACAGAAGAACATAATCAAAAATTTACAGTTATTTTATTATTTTTTTGTCTTTTTCTGGATCCTTAATTTTCTCTTTTGTCATGACTAGCCTTCCCTGGCTTTTGCCCTCCCTGGCATATCTGTGCCCTAAGCAACAGATCTCTTAGCCCCCTGGCTTTTTCCTTCCCTTAGGCTTGGTTGATGTATCGATATTACCATTTACCGCGATATTTGAAATCAATATCTATAAACAACTATAATTTGCCTAATAACTCAGTGCCCATGCATTGACTGGCACCGACGCCGAATTTCCAGCCAACCTAAAAAAGGTAATTGATAATACCGATATCAAAAAATCAATATCACCCAAGCCTCGTGCTACAATAATGTCTGATTAGGACATATTGAATTCACCATCTCTGTGCTTATAAAGCAACAGATCTCTTAGCCCCCTGGCTTTTGCCTTCCCTGGCATATCTGTGCTTATAAAGCCACAGATCTCTTAGCCCCCCCTGGCTTTTGCCTTCCCTGGCATCTCGGTGCTACAATAATGTCTGATCAGGACCTATTGAATTCACCCCTTCTCTGTCTGATCAGGACATGGCCTAATGGCTCCTCTGTGTCTAAGAAACAGATAACTTTTTACATAATATACATTTATCCGGATATCTCCCTTCATTAGACACTCAGGACCTTGAGGTTCAACCATGGAGCCCTAAGTTTCCATCCTTGAACCACAGTTTCCCCAGTGAACTCCACCTAGTAACTCTATTCACCAGACCCCTTATATAGGTGGTCGGCAATTATTTATAATATTATTATTTTTCCCTATGCCTATTATTGTTATTTATTCTATTATCATGACCATTATACTTTATCTAGTTCCCCACTGGCCAGGTGAGAAACTGAAAATATTGCGGATATTATTATTATTTCACAGCACACACTTGATTGTTTGATTGTTTTTTTTTTTTTGTATATTTATATATTTATTAAATCACCTATAACCACAACAGTGCACCAAGGCGTCTTTTTAAAGAAAATTCCAAGCAGCAAAAAGTATATAATATGCATGTGGGCGTGGCTTATCTGGGGAAGCGCCCAGGGAACACTTGAGAAAAGGAAATTATGATTTTATGCCTCTCGGTTCAATAATTATTAAACAAACACATGAAATAGGCTGTTACCAGGCCACCGTGTGGCCACCTTGTGCAATTTTTCAATTAACTTTTCGGCTCCAATGTTATGATGAAATGGAATGGTTATAACCTTTTTATTAAAAGTAAAAATAAAAGTCAATTAAGTCAAACGTCACCGGTCTACACGTCAAGATAAGCGAGCAATCAGTCCATGTCAGGTAACTATCAGTTTCCTACTGTCCAATGCAGAGGGAATAGCCGGTCATCATATCTGTCTACTGGTCGTCAGAAGAGGAACATGGTCTATGTTTGTCAGTCAAAATAAAACCAAAAAATATTCAATCAAATCAAACCAAAATTATGGGCTTTTATAGTGCCACCATGTGGCCAACTTGTGTACTTATTTTCCAATTAATTTTCATAATTATTATGACACTCCTATTATATTTTTGTAACCATGGCGCTTACAGTTTCCCAAGGAAAAATGTTTGCTCCCCTTTGAAAACGGTCTCGTCTGGAGCTGTCAATGTGTTAAATGGTGAAATCTACAATTCTTTCCCAGCCGGGTTTTTAGGGAGGGTATTCACACAACCTTCGTTTACACAACATTACCCACCTCACTGACTTCTTATCTGACTCCATTTGCTCTCTCTCTGGGTAATTTGTGTTGAGGTTGTATTTTATGATTTGACCTAACGGGACAACTTGTGCATGTCCAGTGGTGGAAAGTAACCAAGTACCTCTACTTAAGTACTGTACCTAAGTACAACTTTGATGCCGATACTTTTGCACTTTTACTCAAGTACTTTTTCAATTCCGTACTTTTACTTGTGAAGGAGTAGTTCTAAATTGCAGTATTGGTACCTCCACTTAAGCAAAATAACTGAGTACCTATTCCACCACTGTGCATGTCCCAGGTTGGCATTTTTTTTTTTGACCCACTCAATGTCGCAAATCCCTCCTCTGAGTGGCAGGACTTGGTGTACTTTTCAATTTATCCATATTTTTTTTTTAGACAGGCGCCAGGCTGAGACACAACAAAACCAGTTCCCATCACATTCCGGGCCCAGACGCACACACACATTGCACACACACTGATAAGAAAAGCGCCTCGCTGTGGCAGGGTGTGTGGGGCACGACACTGCACTAGCACACACACACATTCAAATACGCATGCCCACACACACTGCCCGCACGCACACACATCCAACTACGCATGCACACACACACAAAGGCGCATGCACAGACACTGCACTGTCATCCCCACTGCTAGGCGCACATACACACACATTGCACGCACCTTCCGCTTCCCCTTACACACCGAGTCACACGCACGCACACGCGCGCACACACCCGCACACACACATACTTTTACAGCGAGCGCCTCCATTTTCCATTCTTTTTTTTTCAGCAAAACATCAAAATCAACAGAGCTATACCAGCGGGTATAGGATATTTCACTTATGCAAACACAACACAGTTGGCAACAAACAGAGCATAGCGTGTTCACAATGGTATCACATCCAAACATTATCACTTAAAATTGATTCCCCATTTAGATAAAACTAATAAGCCGACCTACACACAGCCCCAAGCTGGTAGAAATCTGCATCCAAATGCATTTTTTAAAGGCCCTTTCTAGCCAGCTATGGGGCCATGTCTAGACTACAATACTGGTCAAAATGACCCAACCTGCTGGACAAGATAACCGCTTTCAATCACGTCGGGGTCACCACGCTGATGCGCCATCCTGTTGAGAGGGTTATCTAATAGTCCAAGAAACAGGCTGTACACTTAAAATGATGGATTCACAAGATCTGGCATTTATTGATTGCCCACAATTATCCCAAATTGAATGGTCATGTGATATATACATGTGAACAGCAAAGACATATATGAAAGCAAATACGACCTGTTACGTCACGAATTCGGATTCGATCATTATCAGTCCACAGATTTGGGGGCCCCGCGAAGCACAGGACAGAGAGCTTGTCTATCCTGGAGAATTCTGACGTGTCCCTCTCTGCCCTGACAATATATACAGTACAGTCGCAATCTCACTGAAGTGACCTTGCATACACACAGCTCAGGCGGCACACTCTGAAAGTAATGGTAACTGCTTGAAGGGTCTACTTTACCCCACCAAGCCCAATATAGTTCGTTGTATGAAGAATAACAAAATAGCAGCGCTACAAATTCAAAACGTGTCACGATAACAGGTTTTTGAATATAATTACAAGACTTTGTAATTATCCTACATGCAGTTTTCAAGGCAGTACCATACCGCAGTATGACAAAGAAGAAAAGAGAGGTGGACAACTACGAATTTGTTCAAAAGTAAAACTAAAAGTGTATATTTTGTATAACATACAGGGATTAGTTAACGTGGTTAAATACATCAAAAAAGAAAGAAAAAAAAGATATTATGCTTTCCAAAAAACAGTGCTTTTGACAAGTGTTTTTATCAAACAGATTACACCCGTCAACTGGATCCTGCTGCCTCAGTGCTGGCTCGGATCCAAACCTATAGTACACAATGTCCAGAAGCCATATAAGCAAATGGAAATAACAATTGAAACCCCGGGGTGTAATGGGACAGAAATGGAGACAAACCAAACATGACATGACCACTAACAGTTGGACAGAAACCCAAGAACGGACAGTATAACTCTGACTTTGATACAGCTAGAATAGTATAGCCGACTAAAATGATCCCATAATTAGCATGCTGTGAGGAAACAAGCCTTCTGTTGTTCTAGTAGCTGTCTGAAGTTATTTTTGGGGGCGACGCTAGACCAAGGCCCAATTATAGACAACAAAGGCCAAAATGCTACAGTATCAATTATAATGGCCTGGTATTCACAGCATGCTGAACCAACAAGCCAAACAATACCAATAGCTTATTGTTATGGACATTCCTAACCCTGGGGGCCTATGTTCAGACTGGCAGTCCAATAATGCCCATATCCTGTGTTTGACCCATCCTGATTTGAATCAGATTATGTTGTATCAAGTGTGAAAACAAATAAACTAGAAAGATGCAATCCTGCGGAATTGCGAGTGTAGTTGCTATGGACACTATTATAGGCAAAAGTGTGACAAGAGTTTGAGTTGGGTATGTCACCAATGCCATATACTGTCCAATCAGATGAGGGCATAGTGCACAAAAGCCTTGGGAAGAACTCGCTGGCCAATCGGAGGGGAGAATAGAAATATTTAAATGTGTTTAAACAGCGATGGAGTGCAACAACAATAGTCTGCTTACCACACTAATAAACAAATAAATAAATAAATAAGTGAGTTGCGCTCTCATCATACATCATCACATTCCGGCCTATCACTTTTGGCGTTCTCACTTTTCTGTCCTCACTTTTTGAGCCCTCAGACACGGCATGGTGCCCCACAAAAACATGGAAAATGATTTTTGTGAATCAGATTGAACCCCGTTTGAAATGTTGATTCAAATCTGATTTATAAATATGTGTCTCAGTCTGGACACTTTTTTGTTTTGTTGCTGGGATGCCAGAAATGCCACTGGTGACCAGCAAGCAGTGTCGGACGAAATCACATTTCAAATCACATAGGAATGTGGTTCAAATCTGATTCACACAAACCTGTTTCCATGTGTGTTTGTGCCTGTTCAGACTTAATTAAATTTTAAATTATAGTAATAATTATAAAAACAATGATCTGACTCCAATCTGGATAGAAATCAGATTTGGGCTGCCAGTCAGTCTGAACAAAGCCTATTAACTGCCTTTGCCATGTGCGATTCTACAGAAACAGCGGAGAACCAACAATTGGGGAACTAACTGGCTCACTGTATCTCGCCTGTTGCATTAGCTTGTTTGTTTTAGTAATGCGATCCCATTTGTCATTCTGTCTGTGACGAAAACAAAACGAGTCAACCGGGCTGAATGGCTCAGGCCCTTGTGTGGCTCAAGCACAGTCAGCAGGCTCTAATTGGTGGCCAGTGTTTGAGTATGGAGAACGGAGAGAGGCCCAAATGCCTGGTTGTGATGTGATGTATCCCCGCCTCTGCCTTCAGCTAGCCTGTTGTTTGTTTGTCTTCCTGCCTCTGTTTGGACTAGAGATTTCCTGTGCACACTCAACGCAATGAGATCCTCTGTGCGGCAAACGAATCCCTCTCAATTATGTTTGAATGTGTCTCAACATGGGTTTATTTTCTCTCTCTCTCCGTGTTTTGTTTACCAGGTGAGCAGTGTACCATGAACACAGCTGTTTACAGCGTCCCCAAATGTAACTGTGGGCCAGTAGAATTGTCGGTCATTATGCGTTTAAGAACAGGTTGAGGTCTTAATTGCTGAAAAACAATAATTTCCCCAGAGAAAAGTACAAATCTAAGCTCCTACCTTCCATATGAACATATCGCAAAGTGGTTCAGACTAGCATATCATATGAACTACCGTACAATAATACAAATAAGCTAGAGCATCTGAAAAAATGTGTATTGGCTCTGTAACTCGTGTTCATTCATGGACCAAAGCAAATATACAGCCACATGTAAAAAGCATAGCGCAAACAGTACTTCGAGGTAGAGAAGGCTGTGTTGATGAACATGCTAACGTAACGGCTATTATTCTCACACACAATTCTCACTCCATAACTATGTCCATGTTGGTGGCCGAATTAGAGGTTGTCCGATATGCGTTTCTCAAGGTCAACGCCGACTCTGATGGTTGAGACCCTTCACAATATGTGAAAAATTCATGGCCTGTTGGCAAGAAATGTGGTTTGCAAGATTAGCCCCAGACAGCCAGACAGACACTATTTATTCTAGACAGCTCATGGCATAAAAATGTGAGTCTGCCATATCAGCATCCATAGCCACCGATTCCAATAAAATTGCAATATCTGCTTGACATATTGGTCAATCCGATGTATAGGACGGCCTCCAGGCCAATGACTATTCACCAAATGGTGACATACTGTATGTGTAACGCCCGGGAATCGAACTCGGGTCTCCTGTGTGGAAAGCCAAAGTCTTCCCCCTTGGGGTGAGATATTAAGCTGTTGGTCATCAGGCAGCTCCATCCACTTGCATGGAGCTTGCGAAGTCTCACGATAGACGAGACTTCATGCTTTACGGCTGGAACACAGCAACAGCGTTACAATGGAGTAAAGTGTGTGTACACATATACTGTTGACATTATGAAGAGAGGATTTATACCAAAAAAATAGATTTTCGAGCGATGGAAAAAAGCAAATTAGCACTACAACCCAATTGAGGGCTTATTGTGGGGTAGGGGAAATAGCCAATAATGCATTTTTGTACAAAATAACACATGGACCACTTTGGTGCGGACCTAACAAGTAACAACTACAACTAATCTACAATATCATGTGTATTTTGATTGGGCCTGAACGTTTTCAGCTTTCAGGAAGAAACCAAAAATACACAGGGAAGACATTTTTCAATATTCTATTGACACCTGGGGGTCTATTCGAGTAATGTTAACTCCATAGAACACACAGAACAGAACAGAAATCATGGCATCTTTAAACCAATCTCAATGTGCGGTCCAGGACCATCCCCCAGCAGGGGTCCTTGGGGGGGTTTCAGGGGGTCCCCAGCAAAATGAAGAGTTGTTCAATTTTGCTGTAATTCAATTCACTTGACATTATTACTGTGATTATTCTAATACGGTAGGTTTCAATATTGCCACTATGAATCTATTTATGTAAAATGATTTAATTTAAAGCACACACAGTAAGAAAGAATCAGGGTATAATCCAATGAAAGTCAGTTGGGGGATCCATGGCATGAACAAGTTTGTAAAGCCCTGGCTTAAATACAGCTTTATGACACCTTTGATCGATGCATTCCTTGAAGAAGATGTGTAATTAATGCAATTTCTATTTTGGGGATAAGCTGGCAGAGAAATGGAACGAAGGAGTCAGGACTAATTCTTAATCAGTTTTCATCAAGCATGTACAACAAAGTATAAATTCGGCTTTGGGAAGGTTGAAGACAGACTTGGTTTCAGTGTCATCAGTACCTATCAGCAGGCCTATACGTACAGTACATGGCAGGGTACTGTAGTGTGCACTGTGCTGTACAATATGGGCCCATTCAGTCAGACACATTAGGAAAGACAAAAACAAGTCTTACAAATTACAATTTAGGCATTTAGCAGATGGTCTTATCCACAGAGACTTACAAAGTGCAATCTTCCTCCAATAATTAGAGAAGATTTTCTAAAGAGCTTCCACTGCGGGGGTCACCCTAAGCTTCCCAGTCTGGTTTAGAGGGATTAAAGATTTAACCAACACAATCACCACCGCTCTGCCACAGGAACCGATGAGCACAGCGCAGCACCGTGGGGAACGACATGAATGAATGCAAATGAGACACATTTACCGACTGACCCATGGCCTCATACAGAGCACCCAGCAGTTTAAATTGATTGAGATTACATTGGATATGTAGTTAGTGGTCAGCATTAAGTCACAGGACTTTTAATCGTGGAAAAATTACACACCACATGGCATGAGGCAAAGATACTCTGGAAAGCTGGAAAGTATGCCGAGCATCTTTATGGTCCAGAGCAATGTAAGTGATGCCGGTGAAAGCTTTTTTACAACGCCGCCATAAATATCCCATTAGATAAGCTAGAGATAAGCATTAGAGAGACGCAAGATAACAGTTTAACATTCTGGTTGAGCCTGCTGTAAAGCATTGTGGTCCCAGTAAATAATCTCTGGTCCAACCCGACATGATATCTATCCGTTTGAGCATTATATCTGACCAAGTTGAAGCCCAGAAAACATACAACTCCATTCAACTGTAAAACACTCCTCTTCTCAGATGTTGTGAGTGAGTGCACTGCGCAAACTAGAGATAACATTGACAGAGTGCCTATTCGGCCCATTTCCTTCTATATACATGTACAGTACTGTATCTCATTTATTTGACATACAAACCAGGCTCATGTTAAATAAAGTATGGACAGTATTTTAAAGTTACATTATTGTACTATTCTGTGACTTAAATCTATATTGCCCTGGTGTAATAAATGTCACTCATCATCTAATCAGCCGATTAACCATTTAAGAGCTATATACTTCTTCGTACAACAAATAGCTAAATAGCCGATCTACAAGCTCACAACACATTGCAAAGCAACACATTTTGAGCTTGTAGATCTGATATATTTAGTTGGGTTTTTTTTATACTGAAATGTTGACAAGTTGCCTCTAATGACATTCCCAAAATAAAAACGGTACGATATTTGCACTACTACTAACACTACTTAGCCGACGACTGATAGAAACAGCAAGTGAGCAAGTTTGATTGAAGTGCGATGCCAAGGAAAGGCTCACGTCCATCTGGTCCATATGAAATGTGCAAGAGGAGCGCGGTCCCCCGCTGAACTCTATATGACTACGCAGACACTGATTGACAGGCCCTCGCCCGTTAAGCCTGGTTCCACTTAAGATGCATTCACATTGACAGATCTATGCGATGGTCACTGGGTCGTAACCCGGGTCAGCCTAGATATGTAGTGTCTGCTCCATCGTGGGGCGAAGGATATGGATCAGAGGTCATGCTATTAAACTGACACATTTGTCATATTCACGTCGCATGCTTTTTTGATTCCATGATGTCGCATTTGAGAAAAGGCTATGGAATTTCAAAGACCCTTTAGTGATTTTAACTTCAAAACTAAAGGTTTCAAGGTAGATTGAGTTGTTTTGGGGCATAGCATCAGATCCACACTTTAAGTCATGATGTCATGAAAGAGTGTCACTGGGTCAAGAGCTCTACGGCTGAAAGATTATCTTGTTTACAAGATAGAACCCAGCTTTGATGCCCATTTCAGAGGTTAATATGCACCCCAAAACAAATTGTAATGAATTCTAGTTGTCACTAGAAGGGCCAGAACAAATATCACATTACTGTAGTTACTAATGCACGGTATTTCCAAACAAAGTTTCCCTACCTGGGATTCAAACCGTCGGTCTTATGCGTGGGAGATCAAATTTCTTCCGCTCTTTCGAGAGAATCCCAGCGCACCTGGCCAGGGGAGATATTGCATATCGTCACTGTCGGGTGAAAAATCCAAAACGGTTCATTTTCAGGATTCAAATTCAAAACAGCAAAATAGCAGATCTTAAGCTTAAAATGTGTCCATTCGCACTGCATTTTAAGCTTGCAGATCTGCTACTTTTGATACTTTACAATTTATTTAGTATGACAATGTAGTATAATCATGTAGTCTAAGCCTAAAAAAAGGATATCATGGAGTTAAATGGTTTCTGCCCGACAGAAACGATAACTGAGCTTAGTACTACTTGGCCTACACCAGGATATTATTTCTCGATGGAAGAGTAGGGAGACCACCTCCAAACACTGCAAATCATGTACTAGTTATTGTATTAACACACTCTCTCTTAAAATAAATAATGCTTTATTCATTCAAATAAGTTCCCAAGCAGCTTCAAAGGCTGACTTCTAAAGAGAAATACAGATCAGTTTGACTTCCTTTACCTTTTGTATTATACTGTATGATGTTAAGATACTGATTTGTGTGTTGTTGCCATTCTTTCTAAAACAATATATTTGTCTTCACCAATAGATAGCTGAGCAATAGCCTCCTTTCAGTGTGCGTGTATAGTTTCATGGCCCACTGTAAATAGGAGTACTGTTACAGTGCCTGTATGAGGGAACATAAAGCATATTGTCACAATTTCACCTTGGTTGTAAGGGGGACAAATAAGGCTGTGAAAACACTGATCATGTTTCTATAGCTAGTGACAAATTGCAGCTGGGGGATAAAGGAGGGACAGGGGAAATCAAGCTATGTGCATCAAAATATGCGGTACCATATGCGCTCGTGGATCTGCTATATTAAGAAAGAAAGAAAAAATGAATAATAGTGGAAACTTTTTCGTTTTGACATGCCCAAAATAGGGATATGCCAGGTTGAAAGTGGTTAAAATGCACCCTCTTCTTGCTGGGGTTATGTGGGGAGATTTCTGTTGATTCGTGTTTAGGCTTATTATTCACTGACATAAGTGGTGACATTACCCCCTTGTACTTAAAAAAAATTCCCTCTGAAAACAAGAGTTAAGACAGAATTTCTCCAATGTTTTGGAGACTCGACTGTCTCTGCGGGATTGGTGGGGGTTGGTTGTTTAAGCCAATAGGCATGGAGCTGCACTAATGTCATTTCACTGTGGCGAGGCTTGTGGAGCCTATTGCGCACAGGACGCCGCAGAATTATTCTGAGATGCTGCTGCTGTGACATTAGTTGTAGTATAGGTGAACTCAAAAACTAGTGTGTTCGGGGCTTAGAGTACTCTAAGGTTCGGGGTCGTCCATCTCCAAATGCGGCCAAAACCAACGCTTTTAAAGGCAAGCTGTCTGTATTATTATAACCAGGCACAGCGCAGCGGTGCGCACATTCTGTTCTGTGGACTTTTCCTCTCGTATGCCAATGAGACGCAGCGTCAACTGTTCCCCTCAGTTCAGGAATATTGGTTCTGGTCTGGATATCCCGTGCGGCACTACGCCTGAATAGCCTACTTTAGGGTGAGTTTAACTTCGTCAGTTTTATTGTTTTGTTATGACATTGTGGTTTTCAAGTGATCTTTTGACAGCTTTATTTTACGGCATTAGGTGAGTTGGGATAGCTTCCAATTAAGTTCCAAGTAAAGTGCTCCCATGATTTTATGTTGGACTTCTATGGCGGAGCTGTTGGGAGTTCGTTTCGACAGCCTGATCATCCTCTGTCGTTTAATTATGTATATTAATATTCTGTACTTGTAGCGGAGTGTGTCGCTTCTCGACCAGAACAAATCTATAAAGTTGGGTTGGAGATCTGTCGGTAGAACTGAAGTTACGACGGAGTAGGCAATGAAAGTGGCGTTGGCGTTTAGGCGCTGCACAATCAACTCGGTAACCCGCTATCCAGCGCTCACACTGCGCTTTTACGCAAGGCATTATACGCATACATGTCCAAAAGACAGCCGGAACTTTTACTTTCGTTGCTGAAACAGCAAAAAGAAAAAGAAAAAAAAAAAGATTTCAAAGTGTTTGAAGCAACTGACTGAGACGTGGTGGGACGTGTGCAGCCCCCTGGGGCTCCCAGATGTATGGACTCAGCTGTCGCCTGTCACTTTGGTGACAACTGGTCGGCGCTCTGACTGTCTGTCCGTGTCCGCACACTGGCACACACCACCCCATTCCCGTCTGCTCTCACTCTATCTGGGGGCGAGAGACACGAGTCACGTTGAGTGAGACAGCAAGAATGTGTGAGAAGTCAGTTCATCCATGCTGAGTTTCACACTTTCCCCATGGTTTATCCGTGGTACTGGATATGAAGCTGTGCGGGGTGGACTGCTGTGTGTGGAGTTCTGTTAGAGTTTTATTAGGGTCCCCATTAGCTGGTGCATTACTGCATTATCAGCAGCTAATCTTCCACACTGAACATAAAATGACATAAAGGACAATGAAATAAAATAAAATACAAAATATTTGATAACAATTTCCTCATCCACTTTCTGATCCCCCATTTTCTTGGAAGAGAAACAAAAAACAAAAAGCATATCTACCTCAGTTACATATTAGCCTTCCATTCTCTTAGAGTAGAAACAAAAGTAGGGATAACAATTGAAAATATAATCCTAATCATGACTGCTGTGTGTTAATTTATGACGCAGCGGCGCTTTGCACTTTTTGACGTAATAAATACTGTACACGTACAGTAGGCCTACACTGACTGTTGTAGTAGGCTACACGACAATATTCCCTCCCAGAAACAGGACAGCAAAGCAAACTGTAGGCTACATTGGTGCTTTAACGTGTATCAGAGTAGACACTTGGCATTAGCAGCACTGCAGAGAGCAATATGGCACAAAGTCAGCCTGGCTTGAAATCTGTCACTGTAGCCACAGCTGGGGGGCTGATCCCAGTTCAGCCCTGACTCTATCAGTCAGCACGGCAGGGAGGGGTAGGGGCTCTCAGTGGGGTCCAGGCCATGGAACCTCAGGGCTCATTGATTGAGGAGGGGCTTCCAGCAACTCTGACAGATTTAACCAAATGGGCCCTTACGTCTGTAACTCTCTAGACTCTGAGTGTGTACACAAAAGGAATGAAATTGAATACTTTGCGCACACACACTGACGGGACGGGGTTCCTCGTAAGTTATTAGGAGGTTTTTATCAGGGGTTTACTATCGTCCTAATGAGGGCTTAATTTATCTAATGATTGCCAGCTGAGTGAATGTGCCACCGTGTGGAAGTCAAAGACATTTTTGCCTAATTAATCCAAATAAAGGCAGTTCGGGAATTGAAATTCTAACAAGATTTCCTAAATTGCACGACTAGCTAATTGCCCGCCCCAAACACATAGTGAGGACATTTACAAACCTGGGGTGAGGAGTTAACGACGGTTTAGCACAGGTTGGCACCGTTGGCTAGCTACAAGCCTATAGAATTTCTGATACTCCTTTTTTTAATCAAGTTGTATATTTCCATGCCAGGAGAAATGTGTTGAACTCGGCTTCTGCGTGCGTGTGTGTTTAGGGAAATAGTGGTTAGGAACTTGGGAGGAAGGGGAGGGTGCAGAAATCAAGGAGTTGGTGTCCCCTAGTGGTTGGAGTGGAGAACTGCTACAGCTGAGGATTCAATGGTGGCATTTGGCTGTAACAATGACTTGACTTGTACTAAATGTTCATCCAAAAACAATGTAAGCTACACTCCAAAGATTCCCTGTGATAGGCTTGGCCAAGGACAGTAATAGCACAGCGTAAGCACTTTTCCTTTCAAAAGGGCTGCTGTATCAACATGAGTAGGTTGAATGAAGTAATTATTTGAAAATATGGCTTTCATTGAACGTGTTATTGTAGGCCTATGTAACATTTCTTCCAAAAACATATTCAACATATGTGCTTATTTAAATGTTTATTAGATGATCTAGAAGGCAGGCAGGTGTGTGTGTGTGTGTGTGTGTGTGTGTGTGTGTGTGTGTGTGTGTGTGTGTGTGTGTGTGTGTGTGTGTGTGTGTGTGTGTGTGTGTGTGTGTGTGTGTGTGGCGGGGGGGGGGATCTCGAGCTAGGCTTACATTTAATGCTCTGCTGTGAGAGAGGGTAAATCCCCTGTTGTGAATATTAAGTTATTTATAGACAAAATGATTTACAACTGGCCCAAAGAAGTCTTCTGGAGGAGCGCCAAATGTCACACAGTGTTTGTGCCTTCTGTCTTGTGTCCAAAGGCATTAAAGCAAATCAAAAGTCACAATGAATTGAATCTAAAGCATTTCATATTATAGGCCTATATTTTGTTACAGTTTCATGAGTCCAAGAAGGAAACAAAACCATTCCCTTGGACAGCACAGGAAATGTATAATGTGCACACATTATACATTTCCCTTTGGCATTGGCCATTGGTAGGGCCTACATAAAGATCTAAAAGAGTGTAAAAGCAGACCCGTAAGGCTTTAACCGGTGCCAGTTCAATAAATAAGAAGAATGTTGATGGTTTAGTTTAGTTTAGTACCAAAGCGCATTGTTCAGATCTCAGTAGGATTTGGAGTGGCAGATGGGTCTGCTTATTCTTATGAGCACCTCATAATGTACTGCTCAGCTCCAGACAGTGACAACCCCCTCATAATATTAGCCACATGATGTCACTGAACGTGCATCCACCTCCATGAACGTGCTGCAGTTCCACTTTTGGCCAGTAGGTATAGTGGCAGCTTCAACGTTGGCCAGCACCTTCTGGGGGCCTGAGGAAACCCTGTGCAGTGCGGGTTTAACATTGAGCACTTCCGCATTTTGGGCACCAAATTTTGGTGCCCAAATCAAAAAAATGCAACTTCCATCGTAATGAATAGCTGGGGGCGGAGCAGTCCTCCCTCTATCCTTTATAACTCTATGGTCTGGGCACAGCGGGTTCAAGTCTCGATCCTGAAGACCTTTGCTGCGTGTTCCCCCCCCCCCACCCCACCCCTCCATCTCTCCCCATTTCCTGTCAGACTACTGTGTACCTATCAATAAAGGCATAAACCCCACGCCCCACCCCACCCCCCCAAAAAATTGCAGATCTACAATCTCACGACTCGTGTTGAAAGGCGTTGTGATCACTATTTTCACAATTTGTATATCATTTGACAATTTGGCTGATGTTTTTATATACCGGTATATAGTTTGTTGATGCAGTAAATGGTCACTTCACTGTTATCTGGGGAACGCCCCCCCAACATCATGTGAGGACCCACAGGTTGAGAACCACTGCACTACACAGTATGACCTGGATCTGGAGACAAATCACAGACACAAAGCCATGCAGTCTCAGACTGTGCGTGTGTGTGTGTGTGTGTGTGTGTGTGTGTGTGTGTGTGTGTGTGTGTGTGTGTGTGTGTGTGTGTGTGTGTGTGTGTGTGTGTGTGCGCGCATGCGCACGCGCGTGCGTGCGTGTGAGCGTGTGTGTGTTTACCAGAGTGTAAATGAGTACAATATAAGTCCTATAGTGCCAGTGTGTGTATATGTTTCCTGCATACCGTCCCGGTGAAATGTCCACAGAGGCCGTGTTTGTGCAGGGCCCAGAATGAATCACCCTCGCGTCCGCGTAAATCGCCTGCAAGCCAAACACTCTGGCAGCCTTTTATCCCCAGACGTGGTCCAGCTAGCCGCAGTGGGGCTAAAAGCAGCACGGGACAGGGCCCTGTGTTGTGAGGAGCTGTCAGGATAAACCAGTCTTTCATGGCTCTGGACGGGAAGATGTGGCATGGAGTAAGGCCTGCCATAGACAAACTCCAGAGCGCAGAACCCATTTGACTGTAAACTGTTTGTGGTAGGTTGGCAGGCGGTCGTATGAAATGTGGCTTGTTTAAACGCCGGTGGTCCTCGCGTCCGTGGTCATTCTCGGCCTGTGTAAATGGACGGTGGCCTGCCTCGGTCATTTTTAGGTGACTGCTATACGTTTGCGGTTTGTCAAGGGTGGGAGAAGCGTGGCCACACCACCACTGACGTACTGTAGCCTTATGTGGTGGAGAGATCATAACTTTATGTCTGCTGTGTGTGCAGTAAAGGAATAACCCCCCCACACCATCTTCCTCTGTAACTTTTAAACTGCAATGCCTGCAAGTCAGTGGGGCTCTGCCTCGAGCGATGTGCACATTGAATCCACATGCTAAGCATTATTCTAAAGTGATTAAAGGTAGTTAGTGATTTAGCGCTTCCAGGCACAACTCTGTTTATTAGGAGTTGCAGGATGATGTTAGAGGAGGAAAAAACAAGACTTGGCACAAGAGCCCAGAGTTTGAATTCCCCAGCAGATCTCTACTAACCACACATTACTGCCATCAGACCTCCACGATGATAAAAGTCATATTCATGCAGCGCACATGTTTCATTATCACTCCAATGAGAATCAGCTCTCTCAAGGAATACTGTATAATAACAACCACGGTGCAGAGCTGTGAAACTGGTCATTATCAACATGCTTGCCTTTGATAAAGGGGTATAACAGATATCAACATGCCATGTGTTAACTGCTTACTAGCGAACGTAGCCGATTTACAAGCTCATAACGCGTCGCACTGCAACACTTTGTGAGCTTGTAGATCTGCTATTTGCCTATTTCCATTTTGTTTTCTACTTTTTGGAGGGGTTCCATCTGAAAAATGTTGAAACACCAACATAGGGACTGACACTAGGGTTAATGTGGTCAAACCATGGTGATGGAGAGTTCTGGAAAGTTTTTCTGACCCAGCCTGACACGGACAGGTGTGTCGACGACGAGCAGGTTTGTTTTTCACCGCGCCTCCCCCTGCTACACAGGGATCCACCTAAAAGCAATCATAGCATCCACCGGAGCGACATGCAAAAGAAAACACATTACCCCCAGATAGTCATTAAAGAGTGCAGCTCATTTCCCCGGCGCACAACAGGGGATTCGGTTAGAGCTTTCCGGACCCCCGGCTGGAAGTATGCAAAACACCCCTCCTCCACCCCAAACCCACCCCCACCTCCACCCGCACCCAAACCCTTCCTGTGGTTCTTGTTCCCCGAGCCACGGTGGCATTGTCAGAGAGGGGTGGAGTCAGCCAAAATGTGAAAAAAGGGTCAGAGGGATTTAAAAATGGCCTCTGCTGCTGGACACAGGGTTTTGTATTGACAACAAGGTATTTCCTGATTCTCTCAGAGAGGTCACAGGGGCGAGGGCCTGCTGCTGTTGAATGTCTGCTGCTAGAACTTGTAACATACAGTATATATCTTCTTTTATCCAATCACAGTTCAAGTTTTCTCATAATCCCATTTGAAAGTGTAGGCTGCTACTCTGTACCTACACCATTATAATAAGGAATCTAAAAGTAACGTAACAAATTAAGCCCTATACAACAAAGAGAGAGGAGAGACTCGGTATGGGTAAACTGAGGTGAACTGGATTTCAGAATATGCTGTAGTGTAGTAGTGTGGGATCTGCATTCTCTCTCTCCCTATCTGCACCTCCCTCTGTGATTAAATCTGGAATTCACGTGCTTCTGCTAGCTGTCACATCAGGTTTCCTCGGCTCTCCATGCCTAGTTCCAGCCTTCCAATCACTGGAAAAGTTAAGTCAGCTTTTTTTGCCTAAATTAGTTAGAATCACATGGTTAACTTCAGTCAAAGTATTGCATGTTTTGTCATCAATGAAACAGACCATCTGTCCATGCTGCTTACCTTCCCTGCTTGGGCCTGGGCCTGGGGATGGGAGATAACAGCACGAGATACCGGGCCCGGCAGACTTGTGTTTAGATTTCCCCTACGCTCCCAATGTTTTTCCATCTGGTGCGCCTCCCCATGCACAGGATATATGCTGCGTCATTGATTGGAAGTGACTGTACATGAGAGTGAATGAAGGTATGGTGCAGGTGGGTCAATATTGACAGAGGTTAACTAAGGACAAGCTCTAGTGGAGCAGCCAGCATGGCCACCAGGCCCCGCGATGATGGCACCCCCCGCTGACAAAGAGGTCCGTTTGGTCAGAACGACAGTCCGGCTACGGAAGACACAAGGGGGGCACACTTTTTGTTTGCTGTGCTCACGCTCCTCTTCCTGTTAGGAACTGTGTTCTAAAGGAAAACAAGAGAGGCAGGCCCACCAGATGTGTGTGTGTGTGTGTGTGTATACACTGTATGTATGTGTCTGTGTGCATGTGTGGATCGGTGTTTGTGTTTGTCTGTACACCCGTCCGCAGGCAAACACAACCTCGGCCAATCAGGGAGATCTGCAGATGTTTCATGATGTGGGGAATGAAAAAGGACAGCCGTACCAGATGGAAGGAAATGCAACTATTTTCCATTTAAAAGGAGCAAAGGAAAGGATTAAAACTCTTAAGCACACGGGTGTGTTCTTATACACGCACGCACGCACGTACACACGCGAGCGTGCACGCACACACACACACACACACACACACACACACACACACACACACACACACACAGCTTGTATCCCATCTTTTGTCACATGCTCTCTCCCATTCCATGCCAGCTCAGGAAGTCAGATGAAATCATTTAGCTGTCATTAGCACCAACAGAGATGCTGACTGAGGTGGACACATTAGACTAGGTCTGCATGGTCTGCTGGCTGCTGAGAATAAACCTTGTTCTGGACATTTGTTTCCTTAATCTGCGGGGTGATAAGACAACGAGGGGTGTTCTGCTTTCCATTCCACACATACGTGTGCCTACACACACACACACACACACAGATCCCAGGGTACTAATGAGGCAAGCCTGGTCTGTGTACGCCTGGGTCTCGTATCCTGACTGACGCCTCCACGCGCTTCAGTGGAATCTAACCAGGCCCCGACAACCAGACCCGAGCAGCCACACACACACACACACACACACACACACACACACACACACACACACACACACACACACACACACACACACACACACACACACAAATGGTTGACCTATATGTTCCAGCACTGCTGTTGCTTTACCACTGTATAGATTCTCTCTCTCTCTCTGTCTGTCTGTCTGTCTGTCCGGGGCAACAAAGTGTCCATCTCTGCTTGTGCTCAGTCAGCCAGCACTAAGTGTCCAGTGAGACGTCTCAGTGAGACGTTTCCCCCTGGTGGGAAACCGGAACAATTCAAGCTGGGATGTGTGGTCAGTGGGCACCGTATCTTTGGTAGCAGCCAGGACTACTGGGCCTGTTTCAATTCCTTTTACAGTTTTGTTTTATTGTCACCTTAATGACCGAGGCTAAATTGTGTCTAATTAAGAAAGGCTGGTAAGAAGCATCCCCACTTCCACGGTCGCCAGAGTTCTCTCTGTGCGGCGGCGCTGGAGCATGTGCTTAATTAGAGCGCTCTAAAGAAGACTGTAACGAAGTGCTTCTCCAGGAATGTTAATCATTAGTGGGATCCTGACTGAGCAGCTCCATAACTGTTCCAGAGTATTGTCAGATTCCACGGTTTGCCTTTTGAAGCCCCTCAACTTGAGGAAAACGCTTCCATGTGTGGGAATTGCCAGTCCCCCCCCCTCTCTCTCTCTATCTCTCTCTTCCTCTCTCTCTCTCTGTTTTACTGCATCCTCCTCTTCTTCTGCAACGACTTGCTCCGAGCACTCACGCCCGAGTAGCGCCCGTTGCAAAATGGGGGGCGGTCCCACTCCTGCCTCGTTTTTAGCTCGGGGCTAGAAATGCACAGGAAGATCGTTCTGAGAGGGGGATAAACTGTTGAACTCGAAGGAAACTTTCAGGGGAAGGAGCAGATGTGTGGGGTTGCAAAGGGTTTGCCAAGCAGAGGTCATACGCTGAAGTTCAGCACGGTGTCAAAGGTTATAGTGTTGAGGGTGCTTCACCCTGTGAACTTGGATGCTGTGGCAATGTGGTGTTTCAACAGGAGCGCAACAGGCACATGCAATCCAGTGGTTCTCACACCTTTTTGAGTGGTGCAACCACTCCAAAGAACAGCAATGTCCCTGTGTCCCTATGTCCGTCCATATGTTTAGGGTACCAACAGGGGGTGCTGTTGCACCACTCACTTCAGACTCACTTAAGATTTTGTCTGGAAATGGAACCAAATGGGCCTGTAAGGGTCCAAAGGGTCCATTTGGTTCCATTTGTACAATTTCAGGCCCCTTTTCCACCGAGATTAAACTGGTTCATTTATTTTTCCCTGCCTAATAGTAAAGCAGTTGAGAGTGTTTCCACTGAAAATGAATTGGTTCAGAACCTTAAAAGTTGGTTCGGAAATCGGAACTGGAACCAAAAAAATGGCAAATAGCAAGATGCAATGTGAAAAAGTAAATAATAAGAAAAAAGTTCAAAATGCATAACACGTCGTTACAGCATGATGGGTAGGTTGTTTAGTAGGGTTTTACTTTTATACAACTACAATTCAATTTACAATCCAAACATTGTATGTCCTTTATAATAGCAACAATGTCCGAACTGCATCTCGTGTTCAATCTGGTGCACAGTCTGTTTCAAATAACTTTATTGACGTCACAAACCAGTGGGTGTCCTGCCCAACATCAGGGTCTAAATTTCTCAAAGGAAGAGTAGAGAGAAACCACCTCCAATGACTGCACTTTATATGCTATAGTTATATTGTATTAACAAATTCTAAGATACAGACTAGTTAAAATATAATTTTAATTACTGAAAGATAGTAACTTTAGAATGTGTCTATCATCTTGAGCCTTCCAAGTTTGGAGAAAGGAGTCCACACGTTTGTCAGTCCAAACACTTCAGTGCGAGTGTGTAGTGTAATGGGGTAGCACATTCATCTTGGGTCAGGTCTGTGTGTAGACTGCCACAAGGCTTTTGTGGGAGTTATAGTGTCCTCAAATAAAGGGGCTTCCTCCCTGTAACAGCCCCAGGAGCTGTGTCGCTCCACTTCCCATTGTTCCCCAATGAGGTCCTGCTTTTACAAGTGGGTGAGAGGGTGTCAAATTGAGGGTGAAATACGATGACCTGTCCCCCATCCGACATCATCTCAGCCATGTTTGGGGAAGCAGTGCTCTTGTGTTGTCTGAAGACACATAACATCCAGTGGGATGCTGACACACAGTGATTGTTTAACTGAGATGCGTCATGTATGACTGATTCATGCAATGTGTTAGGGGCCGGGACTGCTGCTTGGATACTGTGCATGTCTTAAGTTACATTATCCATGCAGGAGGACACAATGGACTCAAATCGAGTCAAATAGAGAAGATTGCATAAGCATAATAGTAGTAGAACAGTAAGTAAAGTAGATTAATTTCATATCTCAATTCTGCGCGATTGGGAATTCCCGTGCTAACATCACCTTCTGAACAAAGTCCTATTTATTTGTATAACATAACACAATTAGAGGTTGTAATCCAATATTAAAGCCCAGAGAATTAGATCATTGTTTGCACTTTGAATGACCGTGGCAAGATGACGTGGCAAGATACTTTCCAATGACCCTATAATAGTGTGTTTTAAGGTTTGTTTTGGAAATATTCTGTTATATTGCTGCCATTGTGTAGGAAGCAAGTATGGATTTCAGTCTCGCTTGAAAAGTTCTGATGATGGAGCCAAAATCCAGTAAACCGTATGATCGCTATAGCGTCCCTGTTCTGGTGGACATTCAGTGAAAACATTCAATGACGAATGATGATGTACAAGCTCACATAACACGTGTTGTGGTGCGACGCGTTCTGAGCTGGTAGATGGGCTATTTTCAGAGATTTGATGTAGTGGGGAAAAAAGGAGGGCACCAGACCCCTGGGGGTCGATCTCCTGACCAATGAAGTATAATAGAGTTTACGTGGTTAACCATTCAATATGATGAAAATAATTGAATCGGTCCATATTAATTTTCAGGGCTTGGAGGAGAGGTCTAGTGCCAAGTGTAAATAACTTTCCCTTAATTTTCATAGTTTCTGACAAAGCACGTTGAATGTGTTTTGTCAGAAACTGGGCATGGGTCTGTGCTCTGCCCTCAGCTGTCTCCGGTGTGTCAGTGTGAAACAGTAAAAGGGGTTATGTGAGGGTTATAGGCTAACAAGCCCCACAGTCTGACCTGTTTCTTTTTTTTCTCTCTCTCTCAGCTCCAATCTAACTAAGTCAATATCAATGCACTGACTGCTCCACCAGTTGACCTTTTACTCCTTCTTTCAAGGTGTAAAAGGGATTGTTATTACAGTAGAGTGATAGGCCTTTATTGGCCATTATAACTGAGGCTTTTGTTTGGCCTGTGTTCTGCTAATACCCGCTGGCAGGTCATTTAAGCCTTGAGACAGGCCTCCTTTTTATGATAAGGTAGCTCACACACACCAGTGTGTGCTATTCTCAACAATGGCCCTCAATGACAGTAAATTGCTACAGACTGCAGGGCTGTTTAGAGCCTGACCTTCCCTGAGCACCCTTTGCTGCCACTATTTACAGCATGTCTTAGGGCCTAGATTTGACTAATGCATTAAGGTTCATTAACCATGTGAAAGTTTTTGCACCTCTATTTTTGGGATGTGAATAAAATTGTATTTATTTAATTAGATTAAAAAAAAAAAAAATCTTTTCAAAATGTCATCTACAAGCTCACATGTTGCAATGCGACGTGTTGTGAGCTTGTATAGAGGGTGTGTGTGTGACGTCATCATCATGGCAGAAACTACTTTCTGGCCTTGACAGCACATACATCCAAACAGAAAGGTCCTATTTGATTGCATTAAATGACTTTAAACAACATTAAATTCACTTTGTTTTATGCATGTGCTCTATAGGCTATTGTTGGCTATCATCCCAGTAATCTGCACAGTAGAGTATTTCCTGACCACATGCGATATCATGGCTTGCTTGGTCATGGTTTCGTTTACGCTTTCAAGGACGAGTTTGGACCAGAGAGGAATGCAGCTTGATCGTCTGCTTGTTTGCTTAGATGAGGACCATCCCTGTCCTGTCATTGTCAGGGCATGCTGGCCCACAGAGTACCTAGCGGCTAGTGCTGCTGCTGGGTGTGTTTTTATAGCGGAGAGAAGGTGTAGACCAGGTGTGAGGTGCTGTTCAGGTCGTTGGAGCTATGACAGGGGGAATGGGCCATAAAGCTCTGTAAGGGCCAGATATTTACGGTTCATCTGGTGCTCTCTAAAGCCACTAGGGTCAGGGATGCACGGATTGTCCAACTTTATATTTTTCAACTATCTGAGGCTGAGGCGCACCTTGAACTGTGAAACCAGAGAGGCTCCCGCTACTACTAACAATAGACTGGTACAGTGTCAAAAGAAGAGTTACAGGATGTCATAGTCTTTGTTCTCTCCGTGTGGACATTCATGTGTTCTTTCTGGGTGTAGCAGAGAAAATTATGCCGAGACTAAGTAAATGGTTGGATGCTTGAGTGATGCAAGAAGGTTTTCATTCATGTAGTTGAAGTTTAGCAAACAATAGGCCCTTGCCAAAGGCTGTTTTAGGATGTGGATTGTCTGTCTGTGGGTTTCGCAGATGGAAGTGGAAGTTGTTGATTCCATTGGAACATGGAACGTTTCCTGTGTGACCGCTGGTTATTCAAACGTTCTTAAGTCACAATGCATGTCGTCTCTTTGAACTTACACAACCTGCTAGTCAACTTTTATCCACTCAACTAACTGTGAATGGAGGGTGAATTCAATTTCCCTCCATTCATTCCCAATTCAATTGGGAGCTACAAATGTGTCCTCATTAAGCAGTCCTGAACACAACAAGGAATCATGAGTACGGTTGGTTACAGTCATGCTGGCTTTGCCAGGTTGGCTTTCCAACTTTTGATAGTAAGTAAATTTTTCACCATCACATTATATTTGTTGTATGCCCCCCCAGGCAGGATGCCCAGTTGTCCCACCCCTTTAAGACTTGCTAATGGAGTGGGCCACTGAGTCTTTTGGACCAGCACAAAAGGCTTGTGGTTTGTACTGGGATCTGTTGTGAAGGGGCCTTCCTGCTCTGGCCTTGGTTGCTACTTGCTACAAAGTCTTTGTCCACAGTCTACTCTACACAAACACACGCATGTACCAAAGCACACGCACGTGCGCACGCACAAGCACATGGATCATAGAAGGCTAGAAGCTACTGAGGTCATTTCCACCAAATTAAACATCTGCTGAAGTGTTAATAAAGGAAGCGGTTCTTCTAACCATTTAACAGATTCCCGGTTTCCTAGTAAAATGTTGTACTTTCCTCAACAGACGCGATGTGCATAAACCCTCTATACTACAGCCAAACTTAGAACTGAAAAGGTTAAGCTTGACTTTTCGCCGAGACACATTCTCAGGGACTCTATAAACAGGTCCCTTGGGGATAGGGAGAAAGTAACACTGTGACATTGTAACTAAGCCTGCCACAAAGCAAGCTAAAGGTGCAACTGTCCAGAGTTTGACCCCTGCACAGAACATATCATAATAAACTAAGTGTTATTTTAATTGTGGTGAAAATCAGTACAGTTTGGCAGTTGAAAACTGGGACATTTTAGTGTTTTACAGACATTTCCGGCCAAAGCCGGGACGTCTGGTCACCGCACTCCATAAACAAGTCCTTGGGGACTAACAGGGAGAAAGTAACACTTTGACATTGTAACTAAGCCCACCACAAAACAAGCAAAAAGTTGCAACTGTCCAGAGTTTGACCCGAATTGGTCGCGTTTTTGTTTTCTGAGGCAACAGGAAGGGCCTCACCTTCTGACATTCCTTGGGAGTTGAAGGAGAGGGAAAGGTCAACTCACTGACCACTAACCACTGGATGACTACACCGTGAAATCGAGAGTGTTCATTTAGCTCGGAGATCAATTTGCACTCAGGATTTGACTGCGTTTTGACATGATCCAGGTATTGGTGGTGGAGCTAATCTGGTGTGTCAACGAATATTATGTATTGTATGTTGTTCCATGTTTCCAATAAATGTGCACAGATGTTCAGGCTATTATTTGCAAGTTGTTGGGACGCTACGCTATACATGCACCGTGTCAGAGAGAGGCACTTGAGATCAGCTCAGATCAGAGTTCAAAGCTTTTACCCGTCATTCTGTCAGGCAGCTGCCGACACAGTTTCCTAGTGGAAGGAACTGCTTTGCATAGATATTTTGTCTGATTTCCATACGCAAAACGGCCTGTAGATTGCACAGATAGCTGGTGTCTTTGGAACAGACCTGGGGGCTTGTTTGAAACTGTTGATAGCATGATAGGAACAAACAATAATCATATTTAAGGTCAATGGTCACATTGTTGAGCAGTGGATAGAGAGGAATGTCATATGAAGGCTGTTGTGGATACAGAGGTGGTCAATGTGGTAAAAGCAAGATGTGGCATCGCTCATGTGGTCCTTAAATCACTTAAGCGCAGTTCCTGCATCCTCCAGTCTTACTGATGGTTCTCATTTTGGGACTCTGTTTGAAGTGCGAGGGGAGGATCTCAAGAGAGGAGACGCCTTGCCCTGCCTTGTCCTGCCCTGACTGGCTGGGCTGAGGTTAATGGGCTGGACTGGGAGTTTGGGGTGGGAGGGTGTGAGAGAGAGAGAGAGGGGTGGAATAACCAGCCATCTGGTTGTGGGCTCCTCCACACAGTCCACACACAGTCACACACACACACACACACACACACACACTCACTCACTCACACACCCTCTCAGACACTCTCCCACGCACTCAGACTGACACACACACACACACACACACACACACACACACACACACACACACACACACACACACACACACACACACACACACACACACACACACACATCCTTGGGTTGTTACAGTCTGGGCTTTGATATGGGAGGCAGTTGTGCCCAGAGATCTGCTAGAGGAGCCCGTGTTCTGCCATTCTGGACTTAGAGAGAAAAGGATAAGGCAGGCTGAGAGACATGGAGCCAGGAGCCTGGAACACAATCTAGGACTGGCTATCGTGGTGGTGGTGATAAGACCCCGTTTTCAGATCGCCTCAGGAGACCCCCCCTGCACGGAGGTAAGACCACCGAGAGAACAGGGGAGCTGGTTAAGGGAAATGTACTGTAGTCTGGTTTCCAGGCAGTGGAATGTCACTTGAGATGTGTTGTCAATTAATTGACTGAACTGTCCTTTGATACTAAATTAATGAGCATGTATACTGCAGATTAGTTTTTTTCAGGTTAACTTGTTATTATTCTTTGATAATGTAGAATGTCCCTAGTCTAGAGGTTTCTAACAGGGGTAAGGGTATTCATCAGGAGTTATGCGATTCAAGTAAAGACCCACGATGCGGCCTGCCATATCATTAAAGTAAAGCATTAGATGGAACTCTCTGCACTGCAGTTCAGCTTCTGAACCAGACTTGGCTCAAAACCAGTTCTTCAAAAGCTTTTTTCTTGTAGCCCTTTCTGAGATGGACTGAAGTGAAGGGTGCCACTACTAACTACAAAAGAGCTGATTTAAGATCACCTCTACAGCCTGACCACAGATGTGCTGTGTGTGTGTGTGTGTGTGTGTGTGTGTGTGTGTGTGTGTGTGTGTGTGTGTGTGTGTGTGTGTGTGTGTGCTTTCAATGCAGTGGGATACAGACTATACTATTTGATGTCAGCTATGTGACAGCCCGGCAACATGTGTCGGGGTGCAGGTTAGGACAGTGAGTGCAAGGAGGTGGTCTCTCTCTCTCTTTCTCTCTTTCTCTCTCTCTATGTAGCTCTCTGTATGTCACTCTCCAATCCATTTGGTGTTGGATAAACACCCTCCCATATAGCACCTCAACACATAAGCATAAGCTCTTGTATGTTTCTGTTGTCAGCAATTAAATTGCACTGGCATTGTTGTCGTCATGCTGTCAAACCATTTGTTCTGGAAAGGAACCATGAATGAATGACGTGGTACTTTAGTTTTAGGATTTCACATTTCGCTAGACTTCTGGATTAAATCAATGAAGTTCAAGGTGTAATAAATACTGATTTACTGTGGTTATTTCACATGAGGCAGTTTAGTCACAAAGTGTCGCTCGGATCTAATCTGCTTTGTCACATGATGACGTATCTAGAATGCACTCTACAATAATTATTTGCACGGTGTATAAACATGCCGTATTGCAAAAGGCTGATAAGTTGACTACGAGTTAGAATTTACTGTGTATTTCTTAAGATGAGAAATATCTTCTTTTTTTGGGTGAAAAACAGACTCGACAGAGCTCTGAAAAGTGCAGACTTTGAACAGAATATCTTGTTTTCTCTTCAAGTAGAGCCTATCCTACACGGGCCAGGCTAGTGTGAGCCAAGTAAAACATGTTGGGCTGGTCCGGACTGACAGAGAGCACTGTGTTGGCCTGCGTGCATGTCCATCAACCATTTCCTAGTGGAATAGAGACAGTAATTCAGACCAGGAGCTGCTTATTTTTCCTGTTCGCGTCTCAAGGGCTGTTAATCCATGGCTCCAATGTCTGGATTTGTAAGAGGGCTCTGGTTATAAGTCTGGTCAAATACGCTTTAAAAATGTCACTGTACCAGGCAAGAGGCCTGGTACAGTGTTGAATGACCTCACAAACAGGGCAAAATCAGTAAACATCACATTTTCAACACGAAATGGTTTTTTTAATTTGCTTCAATTCTTCTTCAAGTATAAAATAGGGCTTGTTATGCACTCTTCTTTTTCAAATACAGGACAACAGAAAATAATTTGAGTGTAAGTTAGCCTTACAGAACTATATGTTTATTATTTATTTAGCACATGACCAAAAATAGGTGAACATTCAGCAAAAAGCTGCTGATCTATTTTTGGTAGAGAAATGTAGTGTAGATTGATAAAAGGAGGGGGCCTAGGCTAGTATAGACACAGGGGTGGCTCCAGCCAACAACGTGTATAGGTTTTTCTTTGTAAAGCAGATCCACATGCCTTGTTGATCTTTGATCCATCGATACTTGACGTACAATTTCCTTTCTTTTCTAGAGCCATATATTTTCATTGCCACGCCAGTTATCTCATTATTGTGGTCTTCATCTGATATCAACCCCCGTCATCTCTGCTGAGTCGGCTCCTCCATTCCTCTTAACTCTGTGCCCCCTCCCCCCCCACCCCTTCCCCCATCCACCCCCCTCCCCCGTCCCTCTGGCTGTCTGTGGGCAGATCAGTCAGATATGCAGGCTACAGAGAGCTCCCAAAGCCATGTTAACAAGCACCTTTACAAAAGAGAGAGGGGTTGTTAAACATTCAGTACCGCAGGGGTTAGGCCAGTGTGTGGGTGGAGGAGGGCGGAGATGGGGGGGGGGGGGGGGGGTTGTGCCGTGCGGCAGAGGCAGTTAATACGCTAAAGTAAAACATTGGTCCCTTGTTGCAGAAGCAGAACTTTGAAAAAGCCAGAGGAAAAAAAAAAAAAGTGACGAGTCACAATGTGGCCGGTGGTGAGTCAATATTCATACCGTGGTTAAGTTAGTTGTATATGAATGGTTGTGGCACCCAGGAGGTTAAGGAAGTTGACTTTGAGGAAATGACCCAGTGCACATGTGGAGGGGGAAATTAGCATACTAGCAGATGTGTGTGTGTGTGTGTGTGTGTGTGTGTGTGTGTGTGTGTGTGTGTGTGTGTGTGTGTGTGTGTGTGTGTGAATATATATGTGTGAGAGTGAGTGAGTGAGACAGAGAGAGATTGAGCAGTGGTTTATATCCTGTATTCCACTTTGTAGATTTGGCTCCAAATCGAGCCAGGCATTCCTCTGAGTCAGGTTTGGCGGGTGTGTGACATCATCGAGGAGACTTGGCCGACATGTGAAAGTGAACATCTTTATAACAAATGTAGCGCACGTGGCCTGCCTGATATATACTGTGAAGTGGAGAAGTCAGTGGTGGAGTCAGTCTCTTGGCTCCTCCTGACTGAACCTGCCTATAGTTATCTATAGCTATCTCTCCCATGTGAAACCGCCCTCAAAACAAGGCCACATTTTTGCTGGGTTATTTCGGTTTCCCATTTGCAAGTCAATGGATGTGAATAGAACAGTGTCTAATTTCTCGCCCCTCTTGCTCATCTGAAGACAGGTTATCTGGCTTTGCGGGCTTTTAAGTGTCATGAATGTGTAGATAACAGACCACATCTTCCAAGAGGAAGAAGACCCAGAGAGAGAGAGATAAACAGGCTCCTGATGGAACAAGCCCTTAGTTGATTCACACACAAAGGTGCCTTTGTCTCGGGCATCACAGGCCTTTTAATGGGAGGTGTCATAAGCCAACGCGCCTGACTTAACGCTTTGTGGGCAACAACGCATTCATGAGTCACTGAGCGGCCCCAGAGAGTTGCCTCCGCCGCTATCCATCACGCTGGTGTCCCGAGGAACTCAACGAGAGAGAGAGAGTTGGCAGGCTGTGCTTGAGAGGACACCAGTTGTCATGAGATATGGTGCCGGGCGGGCGTGCAGCCTGCCTTGTCCTTGAGGGATATGAGTAGGTATGAATAGCTGGTGTCTGGCCTGCCATGCCATGTTGTTGTGTGTGGTGCTTGGTAGTTAATCATTCCACAGGGGGGGCTACTCTGGCATGCTGCGTGCTATACTACAGTATCTCTGAAAGAGTAGTCGCTTAATGAGAAACAGGGGTCTGAAACGTACAGCTGACACCCCCCGGTCACTGGCCTTGGCCAGGGTGTTTGTGTGTGTGTGTACTCTTTAGTATACGTATTGAACCGTAGTGGACTGTGTACCTATTCCGGGCATGTCATAATAGGCAAACATTCTGCGGAAATAGGCAGACTTTTGACGAAAATAGACTCACAACACATTGCAGTGCGATACAACACTTTGTGAGCTTGTAGATCAGCCCAATCAATTCATTGAGAATGAATGGGAATGCATGGTTTTAGCTATACATCTTTAAATGTATCACCACAGTAACGTGTCGTTCACACAATAGTGTGTGCTTGCATGCATTATGCGCGTCCATGTGTCCTTTGGTGTAAATGAACACATTCCCTCTATGCGAGCATGGGAGCCGTGCATGTATTACATTCCAGGGGATAGCGCAGCTTTTCAGGAGCCTCTACTGTCCTGCGTTCTTCAAAGGCTGCAATCAAGTGTGGTGGGTTTTCTCAGCTGTCTCCCCACAGCCCTGTGCGCCCTCACTGGCCATTGGGGGGTGGGTGGGGGTAGGGTGAAAAGGCCAGGCTTCTGGTCACTAGCTGGGCTCCCATTTGATCTCAGTCAGAGCCCCTGGTCCATGAGAGATGACCACAACTGGACACGCATTCATCGTGACTTTTTTAACCAAACACTTGCCACCTATTTGAATGAAGAAGCTTAGAAGACACAGTCAGGAGTGTTTTGGATGACTGTCCCTCAGGGACAGAAGTTTATTTTAGATTACACAGGCCCTGAACACATCCAAAGGGCTCCCTTTTTCTTGCCCAAGCCAGTGACGCCACGTTGCAGACGAGGTTTACACATACTTAAAATGACATGGTATATGCCCAAACCTACTGTATGTGTCCTAGCTCTTGGACGGTGATCTGATGATGTGACAGGCATGTCACATTGCCTTTTCATTAAACACAGCCTAATTGCTCCCTGTAATCTTTGTCAAGTGTGTGAATGTTGCACAAAAACATGCTGTTGGTGTGTGGGCCCCATCTAACGTAGGTCAGCACTGTGCCAGACCCGCCGGTCTTTGATCTCTCTCTGCCACATTTTCATCCCCCCATTCTGCTGTCAGTGTCCAGCAGAGTGTGAGTCGACCCCATCCTTCCACCCGTTCCGTTCGTGCCTCAATCCATAGCCTCCCTCCCTCCCTCCTTCACCTGTTTGGCATTGGTCTATCTGTCCAGAAGATGAAAGGATGATCAGACATTCGGCTGCGACAGGTTGGAAAACAAACAGCTCCAAGGGAAAGAAAGAGAAGAGAGGGGAGATGAAGGGAGGGAGCAGGCTTGTGGACATTCCCCATATGGCTGTCTTATCCACAGGGTGTATGTTTTCCCTGTGGCCTGGCCCGTGTTTACACAGAGCTCCGGCTCCGATGATCAAGCCGTCATCATTTCCCACGTGTTCCGAGGCCCTCCAGGGAGACCCCTGCGTAGCACCTCAGTGGAATAAAAAATGATTGCTCACCCGGACATGTGCGGTGCAGAAAAGGTGAAACCTTGAAGCGATGACTGGCCAATGTCTGGCGTTGACTCTCTCGCGTGTCGAGAGGGAAACCAAATTACAGCATGCGGAAAGAATGTGGCGTCTATTCCATCATAGCGCGAGACGTTGCACATAAATCTGTGCGTTTCTGCATTTACTGTATAATCATGAGTGGTAAGCTGCTTGTTATTTGTCACTAAAACAAGTCCAGACTTCACCTCGAGAAGCTTCTGGAATTTCCTAATGGCCCTTAAAAAACCCTCAGCTAAAGCCACTTGAAGGGGACAGATGGGTGACATCTCGCCACAGTGGCAGGGAAAGGGTTACAGTTCCCATTATGAGTGTCTTTAAATGGGAGAGTGGTCACTGGGGACCCCAGAAAGGCTTGCTCAGATACCGTAACGGGACGGGTGCACAGGAGGGGCTCTGCCCACATGAAATATGTGGGCAGAGCTGGTGGTGTGATTCAGCTGGTGGTGATGGGAAGGCAGCCAGTAGAAATGCATGAGACAGCGTGACGATAGCACCGTGCGGGAGATTAGTCTTGTGTAATCATTCGTTAGCTCTTTTTTCCCCTCCTCCCTGTATGCTGCTAACTATGCCTCCTCGGCTCCTCAGGTCTCTGTCCATTCATTCTCGCCCTGCCTTCCCATTCCTATCTGCCCTTCCTCGCGATGATGCATTTTGTTCATTGTCTTTTCCTCCCTGTGTCTCCCTTCCTCTCTCTCTCTCCTCGTCCTTCCCCTCCATCCAGTAAAAGGAGCGTCTGATGAGCCTGGACGGTGTGACCGTGGCGGCAGCAGGTTACCAAGGTGGGGCGCGCCAGCGCGACGCGGCGATGGAGAAAGTCAACAAGCTGACCTTCGGTTTCCAGCGCAGCTCCACCTCCGATGATGACTCGGGCTGCGCCCTGGAGGAGTATGCCTGGGTCCCACCTGGACTCAGACCTGAACAGGTGAGTCAGACCACACGTGACGCGGTTCTATGATCTAGGTCAGTGTTCAGTGTTTCCCCACACATAGGCATGACCCCATTTGGAGTCGCGGGCCAGTTTTTTTTTAATGGGTTACGATGGGTAAATAACCAGTTTTTCGAAACCTTTCCTACAACAAATGTTTAAAAATAATTTTCAGAAAAGTACAAAGAAAAGTGTTTTAAAAAAGTTACAAAAGTTTAGAAACACTTGATCTAGGTGTTTTCCAGGCAAACTGTGACACCTCTTTGTGTAGCAGCTAGATAATGTTGTGCAGGTCAGCTCAGTTGTATGTTTTTAAATTAATATTAAAAAGTGATACCAATATATAAGAACTTAAAACGTATACTATGTTACATTACGGTATATTGATCCAAGGTGGAACACAATCGATAGAAATGATCTGAAAATTCCCACCCAGCTGACTGCATAACAAGTGATCCACAAAGGGTTGAGAATGAGATTGAGAACCACTGTATTAGACTGTTTGTTTGGTGTCTGTTCTTTAGTTTTTCTGTGCTTTTACAAATAGTTAAACAAACTACATATTGCTGCAATTAATTGGAGGAGCTACAGTGAAGCTATGGTGGTGTATATACTACTCCTGATTGAGGATAAAAACAGCCATGACCTGATTCTAACTCCCCACTTCCCTGGCCCAGATAAAGGCTATGTAGCACATTCATGAATAACATCCCAACTACAAGCCTCTGTATAGTGGAAGGTATGGAAGAGGTGGCCCACTGGCCAGCGTACTTCGTAAAAGTCTTGATCTTAAAAAGAAAAAGAAAGAAAGAAAAAAAGGTTTTTTTGTCAGAGGGCAGATTTGTCGGGCTTTCTCCAACAGCCACTTAAAGGCAGGATGTGTGTATCTTTTATTTACACACTGTGGTGTGGTGAAGTCTGTTTGTGATTATCAGAAATCTGCCAGATGCCAGATGAGACCTCAGTGGATGGAGCCTGCTGTTGCGGGCAGTATAGGACTTTTTAACCACAAGTGTGACAAATAGCGACAAAAATAGTCAACCTACAAGCATTACAACGCAATGACGATGCGTTGTGAGCTCTGTGAGCTTGAAGACTAGATATTTTTCCTTAATGATCACCTGCTTTCTCCGAATTGTCACCTATTTTAGCCAAACCTTCGCCTATTATGACATGGCGAAGAGAGGAACGACATGGTTAACATGCCCTCTCACGCAACCCCTACCCCCTTTTATCTGAAAACGAAAAGGAAGGGTTGGCAACATTTTTACTCCTTCGTCAGGATCTTAACAACCCTTGAGACCCTGACGAAGGCCCCGACTGAAACACGAGTCCAATAAAAACGGCATCTGGAACTTTTTGTTTTCATGTTGTTTCTCCTGGGTCTGCACCTCGCAAGGACATATTTGGCATGCATCACTTTTTCCCTCTTTAGTATTCTTCTCTCTCTCTCTCATTCTGCCCTTCAATTTTCACTCCTTATCTCTCTATCCCGGACTCTCTTTCCTCCTCTCCTCTTCCCTCTTTACCACGGTCCAACAACACACATGGAAGCAATGAGTGGCTGATGGGTACAACAAGAAGGGGGTACCCAGCAACAGAGAGCCCTAAAGTCCCCAAATACGTAGTGCCCTTTTGTGTGGGAAGGTGTGGGTAAACTGTAGTGACTTTACTGCAGCCGTTGCCCTGAATGGACTATGCATGATGGGGTGATCATTACAGTGGAAAAACACACAGGGCTGTGGGTGAGAGCTGACCGTTTCCCCAGACAGCAACCCAGGAGGGAGGCTGCATGAGGGGGCAATAGCAACATGGAAATGTGCATAATTTACGGTGGTGACAAAAGTTAGTTTGATTGTCAGGGTAAATTGAGGAGACCCCCGCACCCCCCCCCCCCCCCCCTTCACACACACACACACACACACACACACACACACACACACACACACACACACACACACACACACACACACACACACACACACACACACACACACACACACACACACACACACACACACACACACACACACACACACACACACACACACAGCAGGAAATCTTCCCATATACAGAAGAAGCACATCCCGCCTCTTCATCCAGCCCACCATAATGACCCCCTCCCTCATAAAGTGAGCCCTCGTGAGCCCTCGCTTAGGGTCAAAGTGCCACAGAGATACTTCAAGACACCTTCTCCACTGTCCCACATGTAGCCCATTGGACCTATAATAAAATAGTATTCACATACTCATTTTGGATGGATCAATCTAGATTTAATTAAAAAATAAAAATCACACGGTACCGTATATACCACAGTAGCCTATATACGGGGGACTTTCTGGGGATTTCTGGTAGTAATAATTTCACCGTGAAGCAAAGCTCATTGGGGGTTTAAAAGCTCAAAGAGAAGAAAAATGTGATTCCACTAGTCGTAGTCGATCTAGTTCTCACATACGTTGTGGACAGAGCTGATCCAGAACGTGTCTCATCACCCTTCTCTCCTGGGAAAAGACAGGTTCACAAATCCTGGTTGGATTGTTGCCTATCATAAGAATAATAGCATCGCTGCTGTTACCACAAGCAAACCTTGTTTCTCAAAACAAAACAGTTGAAGTTTAATGGCCTTGTATAGGCGATAAATGGGCCTAGGGCCCATAACAACTGTTTTGACTGTAGACCCTATAGACCTGTAGACCCTAAGAGGTCATGAAACATACTATAGTACTATAGAAACATACTATAGTATACAACGTTCAGTTTAAGTAAAAACAAAAGCATCACTAAAACTCCAGTTCGTGTAATATGGATTTTGTTGACAGGCTTAAGAAACACACCCAGACTCAACTTTAAAGCTTATGGCCCATTTAGATCTCAATGCACCACCAATGCCTAATGATTTCCTTTCCTCCTTCATCTTGTGCTTCCTCCAGGTCCAGTTATATTTCTCCTGTCTGCCTGAGGACAAGGTTCCCTACGTCAACAGTCCAGGAGAGAAGTACAGAATCAAACAGCTTCTTTATCAACTGCCGCCGCATGATAATGAGGTACGTATCCTGCGTTCACATGCACATTATCTAAACATAAATGTGTGTCCAATCCATGCATTCATGATTATAAGTGCATGGCCGTGTGCGCACACACGTGTCCCTGCGTAATTATATTCATGTTTGTGTGCATAATGCAATGTCTGAGTATCATAAAATTCCCCCCCAGCAGGCCCTCTAATTAAAGCCAGCGTTAGAACAAAGCATCCCAGCAGTCAGCGCCCATTTTCCCACCACGACCCCTGCTGCTGTTCCCTCCTTCATGTTGTTTGAGTAGCTGTGTCCGTCCTCTGCCTGCTAAAGCCCACAGAGTTGTTAACAACCTTGCCGTACATTTCGCCCGCCGCCACCCATCGCACTCTGTGAGGCACTTGGCATTCACGTTGACGTCACACCCCGGGGGATTTTTTGTTCGGCAATCTTGCAGCCTTGTAGCGCGGGGGCACAATGTGACTTTTGACTTGATGATTTTATGATGTTTGCCGGGAGGGGGGGAAGGGGGGGGCGCCCACCAGCAGGATTCCTGTCATAGTGGTGGGTTTTTTATGGGGACGGCTCCGCGGGAGAGAGGGACGCAGGTTGAAAGGGTCTTTATGTGATGCCCACCACCACCGCAGTGGTAGCGACCACCGCATGCCTCAGCGTCCTTTGTATGCCCGTCCCCTTGATTTCACTCCAAACACAGGGCCTTATTTGTGTAAACGTCTGCTTTCCTCCTTGTTAAGGGTTTTGGGAGACATCAGGCCGCAAAAAAAGGGCCGTTGTAAAAAATTAGGTTCTCAATCTAGAGGCTGTGGGCGGGGGTGTGGAGGCAGGGGGTAGGAAGGCCACACGGGGGTCAACGTGTTACCTTTGTTCCAAAACGTTCTGGTATGCACTCTGCCCTCTCCCATACTTAACTCACTTTATAGCCTCTTTTGATGAGCGACAGTCATGGCTATTAGATCCACTGCCTGATATTTGCATTAGGGTAAAAGTCAAAGGGATATTCCAACCAAAATGTCATCTCAATGGACAACGGCCATAAAAGACTGTGTCAGTGTGAGGCCCCTTTTTAAAACACAAGAAGCTCTCATTTATTGGTGCGTGAATTAAAATGTCCTTTTGGTGACTAACCCTTCTGTACTTCTCCTTACTGTAGGTGCGTTACTGCCAGTCCCTCAGCGAGGAGGAGAAGAAAGAGCTGCACATGTTCAGTGTTCAGAGGAAGAAGGAGGCCCTGGGGAGGGGAACGCTCAAACTTCTGCCCCGCAATCTTCTCCACAGTGTCTGCGAGCATGTAAGACCCGCCCGCTCTTTACTAAAAAAATCACAAGCGACACAGAACGGCAAAATGCCTAATAGGAGTATTAGGCTTAATTTAGACACCTGAGTAGTACCAGTGGTGAATAAAGTACTCAACCCCTGTACTTGATTGAGTCAAAGTCAAAGTAATAATTAAAAATAAATAAATCACAACCATGTGAAGTGAGGGTGCTCTTGTCCTCATACATCATCACATTCCAGCCCATCACAATTTGCGTCCTCACTTTTCCATCCTCACTTTTTATCCTCAATACGTACTTTGCTCAGCCAATCAAATCATCGCTATGGGGTACAATTACCGCACAAAGCTGGGCCCCTCAAAAAGAAGGAAAGAAAGTACCCACACACACACACACACACACACACACACACACACACACACACACACACACACACACACACACACACAAAGGTTCCTACTATGGGTCTCTAAGCAGCAGACACCCATATTACTCAAAACAAACACCCATCTAGTTAAATACATTATTATTGTAATAGAGTGTGTGTGTGTGCGTGCGTGTGTGTATATACACTTACAAAATAAACACACACACACACACACACACACACACACACACACACACACACTGAGTGCTCCTGACTAAATCTGCACACTGACGCTGGGATTTAGTCGTGTTCTATATAACCACAGTATGTAAAATATCTACTCTGCTTACAGAGCCCAGTATCAGCCATGCAAATAAAACAGATTTGCCACCAATGCATGCGGGCCTCTCTCTCTCTCTCTCTATTACTGTTGTGCAGTGGCTTGGGACAGTGTCTCTGTTTCCGTTTAATATTATGAATTACATCAGTCAGCGTGCCCAGGAGTGAACCTTCTCAAAACATAGCTGCACATCTGCAGCTCTCTGCTACCCCTCCATTCGTCTTGTCCAGCTGTTTTTGTTCCTCTCTAGTCTATACAAATGGACAGCTTTAATAACATAAGCCCTGATTTATACATGATCCTGTCCTACAATGGTATCGATGGTGAACATACAGTAGGCAGTCTACAAATTCACTATGCATCACGATATTGGAAACTTCAACTTCAATTCAAAAGATTTCAGAATTTTCTTTGAACGATTTTCACATGCCCAAAATAGGTACGACAGGTTGTATGGGTCTGATCACAAATAAGGATATAGGACTGAGTCTCAGCAGTCATAGCTGACTGGCATTCTACTTTCATCATGGTGTGTTTTTTGCTGCTAGTATTGTGTGTGCCACATTCTCATAATTCTGCGCCATCTTACACTTTTTCATATTGCAGTGCGGTGAGAACATCAACGGGGGAGAAATGGCGGTGTTTGCGTCCCGGGCCGGCACCAGGCTCTGCTGGCACCCAGCATGCTTTGCCTGCTCCACCTGCAGTGAGCTCCTGGTGGATCTGATTTACTTCTTCCAGGAAGGGAAGATCCACTGTGGAAGACACCACGCCGAGCTCCTCAAACCACGCTGCTCTGCCTGCGATGAGGTGAGACCTGGCAACATCTACTGTATTGCATGGGACTCTTAGTGGTCTGTGACATAATCACAGGTGGTCCATGGGAAGATGTTTTAAAATATATTTAACGCACGCACGCACGCATTTAATTATTAGTCTTCCTGTTGAATGTTACTCCCTGATAAGTCATTGCACGACCATAATAAAAGATAGATGAAAGCATCTGAACGGGTATGTGTGTGTGTGTGTGTGTGTGATCATTTGCAGATAATCTTTGCTGACGAGTGCACGGAGGCCGAAGGCCGTCACTGGCACATGAAGCACTTTGCCTGTTTCGAATGCGAGACCATCCTGGGCGGCCAGCGTTACATCATGAAGGACGGCAGGCCGTACTGCTGCGGCTGCTTCGAGTCGCTCTACGCAGAGTACTGCGAGGCCTGTGGAGAACACATAGGTAAGACCAGTGGCTCTCACAATCCATCCCAGCCCTCTACGGGAAAAAGTGGCGCCAGTGCCAGAAGAATGCGTGAAAAAACTAAGAAGAAGGACCTGCCATTTCATATAAGTTTGATCACTGGGTCCCTCCTAATCTACACTGTAGTATCATCCGTCCTAATTTAATTCTACGAGTGTAGAAATGGACAAATGGTTGTTTACTAGAAACGTTCATTAAGAATATGTATTTAACACCCTAATGTTGTTTTGCTCCAGGTGTGGACCATGCCCAGATGACCTATGACGGCCTCCACTGGCACGCCACAGAGAGCTGCTTCAGCTGTGCCCAGTGCAAGAGCTCCCTGCTGGGCTGTCCCTTCCTGCCACGCCAGGGCCGCATCTACTGCTCCAAGACCTGCAGCCTGGGAGAGGACGTCCAGGCCTCCGACTCCTCCGACTCTGCCTTCCAGTCGGCACGCTCCCGCGAGTCCCGCCGCAGCGTGCGCATGGGCAAGAGCAGCCGCTCGGCCGACCAGTGCCGCCAGTCGCTCCTCTTCTCGCCCTCCGTCAACTACAAGTCCCTCGGCTTCAGCGGGAACGCCGACGACACTCTGACCAACAAACTGGCCCACATGGGCCTGTCCGACGAGCGCTTCTGGAGGGGCCGCGCCGAGGAGACGGAGGCCCCCGAGGACCGGGAGGAGGAGTGGGCCGAGCACGATGACTACATGACCCAGCTTCTGCTCAAGTTCGGCGAGCACGGCGTCTTCCAACAGGCCGACGACACCCGGCCCGCCGACCTCTGGATATCCGAGACGGACGTCAAGACGAAACAGGATTCTACCAAGGCTGGGGGTAGTGGGAGTGGAGGAGGGGGAGGGAAGGGCAGCCAGAGTCTGGCCAGTAAGAAGTACCAGGCGGACATGTACTGGGCTCAGTCTCAGGACGGGCTTGGGGACTCGGCTTACGGCAGCCACCCAGGGCCTGCCAGCAGCAGAAAGATCCAGGAGTTGGAGCTGGAGCACGGGGCGGGAGTGGGCTTCCAGGGAGAGGGGCAGCAGTGGTACAGCGACTCCCTGGAGTGCATCGCAGGCGAGCTCAGGAAAACGGATCAGAGCGTCCGAGATTCCATGGATTCCCTGGCTCTCTCCAATATCACTGGTGGGTATTAGCAAACAATGACATCAGACTAAAGTGATTTCAATAGTAAAAAAGAAAGAAAGTGGTATATGAAAATGGTCTGACAATAAAGCTCCAGACACGTACTTATTTCAATTACAGATCTACAGCAGACCTATGATATAGATTCCATAGAAGTCATTGTGCAAACTGTACCTCATTGTCACTGTCATTACTTTCTCAGGGGCCTCGGTCGATGGGGACAGTAAAGATGGGCCGTTCATGTACTCCCTGCAAAACCTCCAGGAGCTGGAGACAGAGGACTGTGATAAGACCAGCAACATGGGAACCCTCAACTCTTCCATGCTACACAGAAGTGCCAGCTCCCTGAAGAGCCTCATATCTGAGCAGGAAGAGGAGGTGGAGGAGAATGTCCCAGAGGAAGAGGAGGTTCCTCTCCCCGAGGAGAGATCCAAACCCCCTCATCTCCCATCACTGAGGAGGACCCGTTCGCAGTCCAGGCCACAGCAGGTCAAGTTCTCCGACGACGTGGTGGACAACAGTGGTGGTGGTGGTGGTTACGGCGATCTGCTGGTGCGCCAGCCCCCGATGAGCGAACGGACTCGGCGGAGGGTGTATAACTTCGAAGACCAAGAGCAGGACGTTCACTCTGGACGCCAGCATCACCACCGGAAGCGCCGCAGCAGCCGCAAGTCTCGCTCAGATAATGCTCTTCACCTCGTGCCCAAAGATAGGGCGGCCCGCATGTACCACAGGGAGGAGCACAGAGGCCACGGCCACGCCCCTGGTGCCAAGGGACCGCAGCAGCAGCAGCAGGCCTTCTACGGCCAACCGCCCCCCCATGGACACCCCAACTCCCGCACAGCCGCAGGCTACGGCCTCCAGGGCCCGGCCATGGACAGGTTTCTTGAGCTGTGCGACGACGATGACTGGTGCTCCACCTGTTCCTCCTCCTCCTCTGACTCAGAGGAGGAAGGCTTCTTCCTGGGTCAGCCCATCCCCCAGCCCAGGTCCCATAGACACTACTACACAGATGACCTGCCCAGCCCCTTGGCAGGAATCCCCTCTGCCTATGGCGGCGGCCCACGGACTAAATCCAAAAAGAAGAAAGGTCACAAGGGGAAGAACTGCATCATTTCATAAGACTCTCCATCCCTCTTTAAAAGCCTTATAATTTATACTCTGTCGTACGATGGTGACACTTACCGGAAAGAACTGGTCGTCAAGCTTGCTAGCTCGGTTATTTTCGGCACGCGAGTATGAATTAAGCTTAAATCCGTTTTGTATAATGCTTTGGGACAGCTTCTCCGGTTCCAGAAGCCACTGTTTGTATTACCAAAACACCCTGCTTGCTAATAAATGCATCAACTCCTGCCAGTTGGAAGTACTGTACATGCCAACACAGCACTCAATTTAACCACATAAACCCTGGCCTCCATATTTTGGGTGCGTCATTATAGACAAACAATTCTAATTGTTTTTTGAACATTGTAGAAATGTTTTCAAAAATGTTCAAAGTTTTCCGAAGTAGCTATATATAAAGTATATAGGGGCTTAAAGGGACACTTCACCCCTTTTGCAACCGGATCTTATTTTAATGATAAGAAATACTTTCCTGGGCTTTTTATGTGGGTAATATGTGTTTTTAGATATTCTAGTATTTCAAAATGTTCATGATGTCATGGACACTTAATTGGAAATACTAAAATAGTGGTGGTTAACAACCCATTGTCTGATTCTGCATCATGTGCTTCTCTAATGTTACAAAATACCAATGTACTGTAGTAGCAAATACCATAATTCAGAGTAAAACCTATTTATGAAGCATAATTTAGATAGTTATTTAACATTTGCAGATATTACTGTATATATTGTAGAGTTAAAAACAAATGGTTATTTTTATACCCCTCCCGAGGAATGCCATGGACATGAAACTGTTGGCAGTTGTTTACATAACCTTTAATTTCACCAGGGTGCTAAATATTAAATGATATATTATAGTTTGACCAGGGCTTTTTTATTTGTTTCTTGGTTAAAGGTTTCTGCAGTCCTAACAGAAAAGGAACAGTGTATGCATTAAGCCCCATTTATACTACCGTCATACTGCTGTGTCGCAGACTGACAACAGCCAATCTACAAATTCACAGCACATCTGCGCCTGGTTGTGAGCTTATAGATCTGTTTTAGGTTTGCGACGCCATTCGTACGATGGAGAATAAATTAAGCATTATTACAGCACCTGGTTGAGTGGGCTTATTTATAGCTCATGTTTTATTGTAAACTAATCATTGTAATCTGTATAAATGTACAAACTGGAATATAAGGCTCAGATTGATAATTGTAATAAAAAAATATATAATGATGTGCCGTTTGTTTCTTTCTAAAGGAATTTCACTCAACAACATGTAAGAACATTTAAACAGACAAAAAGAAAACCAATGCAATTTATATATAAAATAGACATTATAAAACATTCAAAATAAAAATAAAACATTCAAAATCCCTGTGTTAGACAGTATTACTGGTGCTTATAAGATGCATATAATTATGCAGATACTGCGCTGGACTTCTTTGTACCACCACAATTCTCAAACCATCTCTGATCATATGACTACATGAGATTAACCATCTTTTTGGAATTCTGTGATAACTGTTGAATCTTTCAAATTGATTCTGTGGGTTTATAATGATTAAAAACTAATAAAACAACACCCACAATATCATGCCACTGTCAAAAATGTAGATTACAGCTTTACATTTGAGCTGTTGAAATGTTTGAGTTTATTTAATACAGTAACTATTGTAATTCTCCTCCCAAAACCCTGTAATATCATTGAATCTTAAACTCAATCAAGCGTAATGGAATAAGACAATATTGAAGGATAGTGGTGAGCGCAGAAATACTATCTTGAAACGTCTGTTGTTACAAGAGAATTCCTTATACCGGTACAAGATATTGGAAAAGGAGTGAAATCCTAAAGAGCCGTTAACACCAAGCACAATAACTACAGTATGACGGTGACTATAAATACGGTATGTCATTGTTTGGATGTTTCCCATGTTTGGACATCTGGGATACAATCAGTCTCACTCACCCTCGGAAACAGTGACAGTTTTGTTATTATAAACGAGAGAGGAGGAGATGAATGGCTAACGCTAGCTGTAGTAGGCTAGCTGGCATTACCTAAGTAATGTCTGCAACAATCTCACCCCATTGTAATTAATATCCTATTGCATGTGTAGTTCAGCACCACAGAGGCAAAGAGCTCTTTCGCTCTCTCTGCCTCTGACAGTGTGTGGGTTCTGACTAGCCAGCGCAGTGTGTTTGGTGCCACTGTTCAGTGATTACAGAACGATACCACTCATCAGTTTCCATCACCCAACGGTGTTACTCACCGAAGAGAAGGAGAACAGATCTTTTTCAGCAAGATGGTATTGTAAGCCAAGCTTTTATCCCCAGATGTGTGGCCTGGTCCAGTCTCTGCTTAACACAGAGATGATCTCAGAAGGTTGTGTGGCCTGGTCCAGTCTCTGCTTTATACAGAGATGACCTCAGACGGCTGTATGGCCTGGTCAAGCTCCATAGCCTGGTCCAGCTCCTTGATGAAGTGACTGAGGTCATCTAGACATCGCTGCTTTATCTCCAGAAGGTTCTCTTTCAGCGGGGCCGTCAGCATCTGCTCCAAAGCCGGCTCCTTGTCTGCCAACATCTTCACCACCGTGCCAAACGTCTCGCAGTCCTGCCTGTACAGCTGTACAATGCAAGAGGCAAAATAAATAAATACAAGGTTACCCACATAACATAACATTAATCAAGATAAATTGAAACTCACGTATCCATGCAAAGAATGAAGGAAATTTTACCCCCATTGGCCTGAATACAATACTACGTTTTAGACTATTTGACATTCAATGTTTTTTTTCTTCCACAAATGAGTCTTGAAAAATGGGGGTTGTCTTATAATCAGAGTCATCTTATATTCGGGACAATGCGCTATATTACATTTATTTTTACAGCATGGCTTTTGAAAGTGGTAACTGTCTATAAGAGTCTGTCTGGAGCTAATCTCACTGTACACTGTCACTAGGCTAGTCAGTGGGGTTCGGATTGAATTTGGACACATGATGTAATCGGCTGGACTCTACCAAGAATCATTAGAATTCAAATCCAAATATGCAATATAAAAATCACACCTGTGTCATCCAATAAAACATGTATATACTTCATGAATTCATTTATCAACTTGATGTTATATTCTTATTGTGATACAATGTTTAAAAAGTTCATCTTTTCACACATATATATTTATATATAACATAAATTCTGTTCTGTTCTTACATGATCATGGTGAAGCACCGAGCTGAATTAAAACAGTTGCACTGCGTTTAGAAAAGCCGATTTGCTCGTCCACATTTTTTTTTTTTTTAAAGATATTTTTTTTGCGGCTTACGCCTTTTATTGATTTTTGAAGGGACAGACAGTAGGCTGACAGGAAACGGGAGAGAGATGGGGGGATGACATGCAGTAAAGGCCGTGTCGGGTCCGGGAGTCGAACCCGCGGCACACTGCGACTGGATTACCAGTCCGGTGCCCAGACCGTTACGCTACGGCCTGGGCCTGCTCGTCCACATTTGACGTAAATTCTCCTTTCATTGTCATTGGCATTTAATGTGACACGAGTTAAGGACAAAAAACTGTATATAGGAGGGGCTAGCACCCCTCAAGAATCACACTCGTGATTGGAATTTTACTATAATCAGCAGTGTCAATTCCTTGTGCTTATTGTGTTTAATTGTCTAGTCAAAGATGCTATTAGATTTGCTCGAGTGAGGCTGTGTTGGAGCTACAGGACACAAAACAACCCAGCCGCTGTATCAAATATAAACTAGAAAAAGTGCCCTTCTGGGCACAGGTCTCCACCAGGTTATCCACAGATCCGTGCAGTTAGAGGTAAAAACACTTTTCGGCCAGTTATAGCGCCACCTTGAGGCTGAGTTGAAATTGTTCATGTGGCATTTTGTCCTGGGCCTAGTGGGAATGTGGGTGCACAATTTGACGGAAATCACGCGATGTGTTCATGATTTGCAGCATTTTGTTTGAAACTGAGCACTCCTGTGAACTTTGGAAGCCAATATTAACCAATCAGGATGGAGTCTGAGAAATCTGAAAGACCGGTTTGGTTGAATGGCTCTAGAGAGACTGTGTACCAATTTGCGTGATGTTTGGACAAAATCTGTAGGTGTACTGTGCAAAAACTTGTTTTGCACAAAGCGGCCTCCTGGTGGCGCTATAACAGGCCGTTCTGGAAAGTTTGGGGCAGAGGTTCATCGTTGGCATCCAGGGAGTGTGTGTGCAAAATATGGCATCGACCGGGTTAACGGTGGCCGAGATTAGCTGTTCACGGACACACACACGGACGGACACACACACGGACACACAAACGGACGGACGGAGTGCAAAACATACTCTCCCCACATGCCTTCGGCCTGGTGGAGACAATAAGCTATATTTCAAGGCAGCAACGTGTGTCGCTCTGGGCCATAGTGTAAATCACTGGGCATAATGTTAAATGGATAATGGATCTCTTAAAGGCAATGGCACAGTGATTGGTTTAATCATTGTAACGCCCAAACCACACCTATGCATAATGTAAGGGATAATGGAGGTGTTTTAGGGACTTACAAGATAACACATTTTACGGGGCCACACCTCTCACACAATACAAAATCCCCAAATTAAGGAAAAAGGGCCCCTGCCGCAAGATGGAGCCCATAGTGTGTTGTATATGGCACAGATTTTTCTATTGGCATTAAAATGACGAATTAAACTTATGAATAGTGCAGGTAGAAGACACAATCCACTGTTAATTAGGGTGGCCATAAGATGGTTAATGTTTGTTTGCTTAGAGTAGTAGTAATGGCCTATTCAAAAGCTTTCTAAAAACTTGATACTTTTCCAAAACAAAACTAAACTAGAAAAAGTGCCCTTCTGGGCACAGGTCTCCACCAGGTTATCCACAGATCCGTGCAGTTAGAGGTAAAAACACTTTTCGGCTGAGTTGAAATTGTTCATGTGGCATTTTGTCCTCGGCCTAGTGGGAATGTGGGTGCACAATTTCACGGAAATCACGCGATGTGTTCATGATTTGCAGCATTTTGTTTGAAACTGAGCACTCCTGTGAACTTTGGAAGCCAATCTTAACCAATCAGGATGGAGTGTGAGAAATATGAAAGACCGGTTTGGTTGAATGGCTCTAGAGAGACTGTGTACCAATTTGCGTGATGTTTGGACAAAATCTGTAGGTGTGCTGTGCAAAAACCTGTTTTGCACAAAGCGGCCTCCTGGTGGCGCTATAACAGGCCGTTCTGGAAAGTTTGGGGCAGAGGTTCATGGTTGGCATCCAGGGAGTGTGTGTGCAAAATTTGGCATCGACCGGGTTAACGGTGGCTGAGATTAGCTGGTCACGGACGGACGGACACACGGACACACGGACGGACGGACGGACGGAGTGCAAAACATACTCTCCCCATGCCTTCGGCTGGTGGAGACAAAAAAGGAAAGTACAGTAGTTTTCAGGGAACAGATTTCCTCAACTTGTATCCTGGCAATTTCACATAATAGTGTGTGTGGTGTGGGACAATGTTGACAAAACAGAAAAAAAAATGCAGTGTAAAATGTGTATATACATTAAAACACGTGCAATTTTCAGCAAATATAAATCAAGCTTCACGGATTTCGCGTCACCTACGGCAGCGGCAAAAAAGCAGTGTATGAAATGGCCAATGTGTACAGCATGTACAGATTCTGAAAACGCCTAGTGGCAACGCTTCTAATAGGAAACCAATTATGAGGACATCACCCCAGTGTGTCTGATGTCAGTGCCAAGAAGAGAACACATCCTTCCCCCGGCAGCAGTAAAAACAAAGTCTCCATTCAGATTCAGAGTTCAGACTGGACAAACTCCATAACTAAAGTATTGAGGGGTTTACACATACTACAGCTACGTACACAGACAATATGTAGCCCTATGCAGTTGTGAATGGTGTAGGATTTCAGCACATGATTTAATGAACATGAACTAATTATAATAACTACCATATAAACAGACACAATTAGACACAAATACTAAGGAACTACTACTTACAACGTATTTTGAAGTAGTGACCTTACAGAAAAACCAAGCCCAAAGTTGCGTATCATAAGTGGCAACTATGAGAGTGGTGCACTGGGGAATATCCCTGCCTTGTCCATTACCAGCAACATGTTCTTCAATGACTCTGGAATGGACTCTAACAGTAGGTCGCTGGAACTAGGATGCATGTATTTGACCATGAAGTCCAGGATGGTGAGCCACAGGTTAGCAAAGTTGGGCAGGGACAACAAGGGTGACAGATGCCGCAGGAACACCTTTGACAGGAGGGTACACGCTCTCATTCTGGTCTCCTCCATACCGCCAACGTCAGCTGGGCTAATGTTGTCAAGGAGCTTAGTCAGCAGGGGGAACAGCACCTCGTTGAAGCAGGATTCCCATTGGGTAGCGTCTAGCATCTGCAGATCATGCAGCAGGGCTCTCTCAAGGTAGTTGAGAGCCTGCATACGGACCTGACATCTAGAATCACAGCACAGCCAGACGATGCCTTGCAGCAGTGGACACCAGCAGCTGGTCCATAAGGTTTGGGAGTCTGGCTCGATCCTTTGGATTTCAGATCTGCCTGCAGATTCATGGTGGCAATGTTCCTCTGCCCGGGAGCTGTATATACTAGCGGCACGAGTGTGCAGCGTCTGCATCAGGTCTAACAGTTGTAATGACACCGTGTGGTAGCCGGCTGGTTCCTCATCGTCACTGTGGGAGCGCGAAGAACACTGGCTGGGGGCACGGCTGCCACCCCACAGCGTGCCTCCACAATCCTTCTCCCACCAACCAGCTTTTTTCTTGAGCGCTTCGGAAGAGTTCTGTCTCTTCTTGTCATTGTCATGGTAACCTCCATTACGGCTGGCTTCCACAAACATGCGGACAGCCTTGACACAAAGCTCGAAGTTATCAGGGGTGATGTGGGCAGCGTCATGGATAATAAAGGACAGTGTCTCCACACACTTCATGAAGGATTTTATGTCGTGCTGGCCCAGCTCCTGATCTAGTGTTAGACTGTAGTGATTGACCAGTGGGTGGTTCATGAGAGCCTTGGTGCTCGCTGCTTGGCCTTGGCCCATAGCGACATCAAGGACATCTTTAGAAACAACCAGACACCCACTGCTCTCGACATCTATGTCAGTAGTAGAGTGAGAGATTCTGGAATGGCTGTGCTCGGTGTATACTTCAGAATCAGAGGAACAGCCACGGTCCGGAGACTTCAGACTCACTTCACAGGAGTGGTGGGAAGACAACTCACCATCTGACTGAGCACATATATGATCGTCTGTAGTGGTGGAGGTCAGCTGGGAGGAGGCTAGAGGTTTCACCCCAGCTCCAATACACTCCAGCAAGGAGAACAGAGTGTACCAGTCATCTGTACAGTGGATAAGGGCAGCATTGGTCTTGAGAAGTTCGTGAAGGCCATAGGCCACCTCCCGTCTCACCCGTGACAGGACATGGGGCTTCATCCTCAGCAGGAGACGCAGTGAAAGGAGCACCTGAGACCTGATGTCTTCTTGTCGTAGCAGACAAGTGGCCAGTCTGAGCAGTCCCACCACAGCCCTCTCTACCAGGAAACAGCTCTCGTTAGCACAGACGCAGAGATGGCAGAGGTGATCCTGCACGGTCTTCCATACACACAACACGCGGTCCCTGTTCTCCAGAACGATGCGTAGCAGCATCTCCAGGCAGAAGGCAGCATCCTCTTCATCATAGTTCTCATCAGGGCTGACTGAGATCAGAGCCTTCACCAGTTCCTGTAGTGACTCCACCTGTAGGACTTTACTTTCTGTGATCAACGTCTCTGGGTCACATTGCCTGATGCAGAGGATGGCGGCTTGCGTGGCTTCCAGATCCTCTGTGGAGGCTGCTGCCTGACCAGACTGCTCCGCTCCACTCAGAGTCAGCCAGTTGACAAAACTCAGCACTGCGGATTGACTGTGGTGCGAGGGCATTTCCTCTCTCTTCAGAGAAACCTTTCCATTTGGCGACACAAAATCTTCTGCCTCAACCATGGCTTTGGGCAGCAGCTCAGCTCTGAAGAGCTGCAGCATGCAGTCAATGATGTTTTTCCATCCATGCCTGAGAACCCCACCATGGCAACGGACCAGGTGGAACACAGTCTTTGCTGCTACCTGTGCCTTTCCGTTACTTCCAAACACTGACAGTGGGTTCTCCACAGACCACTCACTGCAGAAAGTAGTGAACTTGCAGAGGGCGATGATCAGACTGTCAAACACATCGCTGAAGCCATAGTGAGCAGATATCACGGCACATTTCTTGAAACCATCAACAGACTTCTGGATAATGGTGTCATCCAAGCTCTTGTCGAAGACATGGTAGAGGGCAGCGATGGTGGGGCCCCAGGTCACAGTGAACAGGTCATGGTCATAGCTGCTGACTGGGACATGGAGGAAAATGCCCTCCGGTGTGGCACTGCGGTGGAGGAGCACGCGCCACACATAGTTGTCCTTCACCAGGCCAGTCTGCTCATCCGGCATCACAATCTCTTCATTCTTGATAGCATAGTAGATGTCTTCCAACATGTCTTGGTCAAAATCCTTGTTCCCATTCACTCCCTTCAGATTGTTCTTAAATTGCTCGACCGTCATGGGAATGTGCTGCTTGCGGACGTTGTGGTTGTGCTGATCAGTGTTCAGCATGATAACACCATATGCCAGGGTGAAACCAGCATCGTTTGTCATGAAAAGAGAACCATTCACTTTATGCCAGTTGTCAGTGAAGGTTTCCAGAAGCCCATGGATTAATGGAGCCTCTCCCGGCAGCCTGAAGGCTTCCAAGTAGAGACGCAGAGCCTCATCAATACGCAGCCCTTGGAAGGCAAATGTGCTGACAAAGCTGACCAGAAGGTCCTTATTCTCACGATCACTGATGAACTCCCCGATCATCTTCTTGTCGAGTCGTAGGTTCTCTCGAAGCCACAGGGCCACCTGGTTATTGTCCATGGGATTATGGAGGAGGCCTTTCTCCTGCAGGAACTGGATACCCATTTTAGGTTTCTGGTTAAACTGCTCTGTCCCAGAGATCAGCAAATTCTTCTTGATTTTAATGTTGTTCAACTCTTGTGAATCTGGTAGACATGAAGAGAATCTTTGAGGTTTTGTCGGTGATTTCTTTCCAGCAGTATCAGTCTCTTCCTGGTCATGTCTGCCCAGTCTCATCTTCTCATCATCCATCAAGTGTCTACTGGTTGGCGGACACAATACAGCACTCCCAGCTTCTGGAGCATTCTGCCAGTTGGCATTGTACCCCAATACAGTAGTGTCTGTTGCTGTATATTTGGTGTTATGAGTTAAACCCTCCCATTCTGCGAGTGCTACTTCTGATTGGTCCTGCAGAATGGTACTGTTGAGCACCTTGGTTTGGCAGTGGGCTTCAAGGCTGTCAATCACAATCAGCAGAGCCTCTAGAGAGAGGAGCTGTGTGGTATAGAGCTGCCCAGACACTGGAAAGGCATTCTTAGATAGCATATTGATGAGGTTCTCAAACAGGTTGGAACAGTAGAAGTCACAGTCATAGTTAATGTAGAGCTCCGTCACAAAGTTGGGGATCCTCCACAGCTGCAACAGGGCCTCCAGTGCCATCTCCTTCATCTCATAAGGCGTCTTTATGTCCTCTGACATTATGATGTCCATCAGCTTCTTCAGGTACATCTCAAGCTGAAATTTGAGATGTACTCTCATGCCCTCAAAAAGCAGGAAGCAAACACGCAATGAGGCAGGATACAGGTTAATGCGCTCCACGCTCAGCATCTGGAAGAGGTGTCTGCAGAGCTCATCTTTGATCAGTCCTAGGAATGACTGGTAGTTGGCGATGTGTGCAGACTCCAAGGCCACAGTCAGCAGCTGTAGGCCTATGTCTATCATGGTGGGCGTGTTGTGGCGGTCGTGGGGGTTAGTCAGTGAAATTAGGAAGCTGAAGACCTCCCACAGGCACGGTAAGCCGTATGGCACGAGGGATGCTCCATCCCTGGGATTCATGTAGTCCATGTCATGTACAGAACTGCTGTCCGACTGCTCTGTGTCCTCCCGGACTTCAGGGATTGATTCTACTGATGCTGAACGGACAAGTTCCACCTGCTTGCCCTTAGACTGTGCCTTCAGCCTGGTGGTCGAGCTGCTCTGTTCTAGGTCCATCAGGTCTTCCCTGGATGTGTCCCTGGAGCACGTGTCCAGGTCACTCTCTGTAGTGGAGGGACAGGAGATAGAGGAGCCAACGCTGTCTGAGCGCCGTCTCCAGGTGGGAGATGGCGTGGAGGAGCCTTGGTATATTAATGGGACCCCATCAGAGAGGTTGTTGTTGTGGAGAAATGTGGGTTGAGTTTGCTCCATCTGACATGCGGTGTATTTGACCGTGTGATGAGGAAGCCGCAGTAAGCGTCTGTACTTCCTCCCCTTGGAGGACTCACTCATCCAAGCGGAACGGAACTTCATGTTGGCACCCACAAAACTCTTGGTCTCCTCTTTGAACTTCGGTAGTCTGGAGAACAGTAGTTGGACCATGTCCACCAGTGTGTGCTCCGCGGACTTCCTCAAGAGCCGGCTGAGACGCATCTCAAAACAGATGCGTAAACAAGACCGCATGATCCCACAAACTGACTCATTGGTCAGGTGGACTCCAACTGGCGTCAGCAGTAATGTCCCGAGGACCTGTAAGATTTTCATAAGGACTACTTCATCGCTGGCTGAATCTGTTCCATGAAACCTGGCACGTGTGACAGCGTCCGCCATGTTCTCAATGGCCTCTGCCGCTGCCTCATGATTGACGTCTATAAGTCCATAGGACATAAACTTGTTGACAGAGGTGAGGGCAAGGCCTGCGATGGGTCCAGTGGTATCCGCCAACCGCAACACTTCCAGGAAGGGTCTCAGGAACACGTTGGGCTCCACATCAGACAACCCTTTTATGTTGTTGAGTATCTCTTGGAGTTGCCTGAAACTATTAAGTAATGGGTCCTGTTCTTCACCCAATGGAGTGTGGGTATTCCATCTAGAGGTTCTCTTGATGGCACCAACTACTGCACTAATCTCACCTTTGACAACATAGATGTTCTTTTCCACACTCCTGCTTCCTGTGCATGTTGTGAGCACCATTTCCAAGATGGCGGCAGATAATGCTAAGCTAGCGTGACAGCTAGAAAATAGCAGATCAGTGAATAAAGACCAATGTTCAATTCACAATGATAGATTAGTTCTCAGACATCCCAGGTTCATGGAATCCACTGGCTTCAAACACTACTGATTCAATAACTCACAAAATGATCCAAAAATGTGAGAGCAAATTCATCGAATACATGAACCAGCTGTGCTGTGAATCTGGGATTGGTAAGCAAACTGACTTGGAAAAGCTCAAAGTACTTGGAGGCCACTCATTGATGTCAGTCATCTGTGACGTCAGTATTATCTCAGTGCTTATCTCCTTATTTGGGCAAATCTGTTCAAACAACAAAACTTTAACACACAGACTAGGCTGATGCCCATTAGAAGGGAAGGGCTTTTTGAAGCAAAAGGTGTCAAGTGTTAGTTGTGGATGAAAATAATCGCTATCCTGTAACGAGAGTCCAGACTCCACTCGCATGAATGGAAATGCAATTTCAAGGGGAGTGGTTACCCCGATACCCCGGCCAAAAAATATATTTTACGTTGCTATTTTGATGACCGAAAAAGTCGATAAGAGCAAATCATAAAATCCCCATTGGAGATCAAAAGGTCAGAGGTCTTTTGACGAATGAAGCTCTGATTTCTAGCATATTCCCTAATTTCGTGGAAAACAACAGTACAGAACTGTCAAAACTGCTAAAAAATAAGGGGTCTACAACCTTTGGGCTTGACCGCTGATAATTTAAGCATTTTTCAATAATTTTAATATTATTCCAAATATGAATTAAATGTATCATAATTATGCTGAATATGATTAGCTGTAAAAGGGGTTATGGCTTTGAAAATTAAATGCCAAACAGGTTTTCCATTTCAATATGATCATAAAATGGAGCATTTTAATCTTTAATGTGGGAAATGATAATGCTATATGTGGTGGAGTGACATTTTAATTTTCAAGTTCACATAGGCAAATTTTAGTCCCCAAAATACGGCACTGCAACTACAGTACATATTGCAGCCTTTGCAATACACATATGCCTCTCTCATATAACGCAATATGACTATAGTGTTCAGTCCTAGAAAATGTATACATCAAGAGCCCAAAGAGGTCAAAGTGATCACTTTCCAAACGCCCTTCAAGACTCGCTCTCATTCCAACACTTAAATGTGAACTTTGCGAACTCACTCCTGGCAAGTAGGTGTATTTCCATTAAACAGGTGTGAGTGTGTGTGCGAGCGAGCCCATGCAAGTGTGCGTTTGTCTGAAAAGAAAAAGGGGAGAGAAAAGGGAGCCAAGGTGTCAGAGTATGTTAGCAGGGACTGCAAAGTTCTTTCACACCATAATGTAACAAGCTCTGAGGTCCCGCTTAGGTTTTACTGCTTGGCAGAAACGGCTGTTAACCCCTTTATTAGTGTCCCAGGTGCACGCTCACTAGGCCTTTATCACCTGGGGCCAGCAAGGCCCCTATGTGGGACCGTGATCTGATCCCTCCCCCTAGAGGGCACGGTCGTCTGGCCCGGCTTTCACACCACCCTATCAAATGGCCCTATAGTCAAAGAGCAGTCTGCGACAGCAGGGTTCTCCAGGCTTTCATTTGATCCTGACACTATTGGGGCTGTTGATTGTTGTCTTAGCAATGATTCTAGTGATTACTTTTTCAATGAATTGAATAATCAGGAAGTGTTCATTTATTAAAAAAATTAATACATCAACAAATCAACGCGAAACCACGCTCTATTTTATACTTTGTTCATAAAATGGTGAAATGTGTAGATGGCTCAAATAGCCGATTTACAAACTCATCACACGTCATAAAAAGTTTTTGAGTGGTGCAACCACTCCTACAACCAGCAATGTCCGTGTACCTGTGTGTAACAGCAATGTCCGTGTACCTGTGTGTAACAGCAATGTCCGTGTACCTGTGTGTAGTCATGAGCACGAGTATGTGACTTATTAATACCAGTAGGGGGCGCCAGAAACAGAGAGAGGGGTAGTGCTGTGCCTGCTAATGAGAGAGAGAGAGAGGGGGGGGGGGGAATTGCACCACTCAGTTCACACGGGTGTGATTCTTTTAAAGAAAGAAAGGAAAAAACAATGTAAACGTTTCCCTCGGGTAGCAAAGACTACTACTTACTACAGTAGAGAGAGGTCTGACTTACTTCTGCAATGGTGTGATTTAAACAATTTGTACTGGGATTCTTTAGAGGCAAGAATAGTGTCATGTTGTGATGACCCCATAGCTACTTTAGGAATGTGGGATGGAGATGCTCTTTTCCTCTACAATCAAGAGAAGTGGCACATGATCTTATTTCATTCTGTCGGACATTAACAAGAAGAGTTAGCAGCTTTGCTATGTTTGAAGACCTTTAAGAACCCTGCTGCCTGTCGGCCCACATCAGTGTCTGGGCTGGGGCAGGATGTGAGGTTAACCATACCACTAAAACAGGCTAAATTCCAGCAGCCTGTCAGTGTAATGGGCAACTTTAAAAACCACAAAATTTGTTACCTCGACATCATGTGTATTCAGGCTAACACACGACCGTGTACCCATGGTTATTTGTACTAATCGCAGGACAAATCAAAAGCCTGTTAATTTACGGTTATAACAAAAATCTGAATCGACGTCTAATGCATATGGTTTTCATAAATGGTGTTTCATGTAATAATGTAATGAATTAAGTGTGCAAGTGTTGAGCATGTGGAAACAGAAAAGGACAGAGGAGAGCAGAGGAACAACACAAGACTAGTACAATATGTATGTAGCTGGACACAACCCAGAAGCTATTCTCCAGTATATGAAACAGGAAACTAGCCAGGACAACTATGAAGGTATTAAGGTCAATGGAAAAGGTCAGTGTTAGAGGGACAATCATTTGACATTCAACTTGGAATAATAAGGGTGGAAACAGATCGCGATATGGGAACATGCTCCACCTCAGCTATCCATCTCCCAGGAGTCTAGCACATTACGCATGCACGCACGCACACACACACACACACACACACACACACAAGATTCAGAGACTGTCCTGAAATTTGACACCACTTGGAGTGTGTGTGCGCGTGCATGCACGTCCAGCTTTAAACTGGTGTGCACGTCGCTGACGACCCGAGGGGGAGCCGTGACCAGCGTCAGTTTAACCGACTTCAAAATCCATGTGGATATTACAGAGGACCCGAGGCTGTGATGCACCGAGTGGAAGGTTGGTCCGATCAGCGGATCTCCCAAAAATATCAATAAAACCACGTTTTATTGATAGTAATAAAAGTATGCTGATGCCATAAATATGACATCAGCATGGCCTCCATATTTGGGCATGTGAACTGGGCACGGAACTCCATAGATGGGTATAAAAGGGACACAGACAGCCAGACAGCCTTCGGCCTGGTGGAGACAATTTAGCACCTTTCAATGTGGGAGTCAATCGATCTCTGCATTGATTTGAAGGTAATGTTTGCACATAAATGTGTCTGTAAGAGTAGCAGTAGGGGTGATGGGTGGGTGGTTGTATTGGGTCGTTCTTGTGCATACTATCTGATCAAATCCTAACAGGCACCGTGACATGAGCGTGTGTGACTGGGACCGGTAAGGTGAAGGTAAATTAAAATAACTGTAGTGCCTCACAGCCTCCAGCCCTCAGATGTCTCAAGACTTCTCTTTCTAAATGAAAATAAAAACAAGGCTTTACAAAAAACTATAACTGAAACTATTGTACAAAACAAACTAAAATCAATTTAGTCTGTAGGCTGATCCCTCTACGCTCCCACACAGAGGTGCGGAGTCTACTGAAGGCAGCGCTTCCATGGGCTATCCTGTGCAGGACCTCCTCATCAAGGTAGACAAACCTTTCGCCAGCCTTGAGATGTTCACCATTTACACTAATGAGGGGCTCAGTGTACAGGAGGGCACCAGGAGCAGGTTGGTGCATCACCTCTGTCTTCTTGGTACTGATGGTAAGGCCAAAGGCTGTGCATGCTGTGGCAAGGTTATCCATGCTCTGTTGCATTTCCAGCTGGTTTGAGGCATTTCATGCGCAATAATGGTGGTTATAATGAAATAGCCACTCTATTGTTAAGTTAATGTGTGAATTACTTCGAAACTCCAATGGTCAGCACAGCGGCAATAGCCTCAAGACAATAGCCTCCCCATAACATGATAAAGGTTATTTTAACTGCTCTACATTCTTGCATCACTTCCTCGGATGGTTACTGGACGTTATACACCACTGGATTGTGTATATATGATATTTATGCCTGGACAAAAAACAAAGCGCACCGCATCAAAACAATGCAAAACACTCACTGTACAACACAGGGGAGGAAAGTGAGAAGACGAAAAACATGATCGCGAGAGTGAGGAGGAACCTTGACAGAAATATCTCCGACTGTGGGAGATGTTTGGACTCAGCCTGATGCTTTAATGTCTGCAGATGTCATGTCAAGCAAATCCACTGCCCCACATAATCATAGTGTTCAACACGGACCGCAAGGAAGCTCCAGACTCATGACTCGTTTGTGTGTGTGTGTGTGTGTGAGTGAGCCCAGGGTCAGTTTCTTCCAACAACACAGACTGCCTTTTGTGCTCATACAAAAACAAGTAAGAAGTAATGTAATCTCTTCCCCCTCCCCAAGAGTGTAAAGATGGACACAAAATGGTCCATCTTTACACCATCAAGAGTTAAATTAACCACTTTCAAGCTGGCATCCCTAAAATATAGGGCTTAGGTTGATAACGGTTGGGCAACAGATAATGGACGTTTTATATTTCACATTCTAGTCATATCTAAACTTTTTTCTTTTCATACAATTACCTGGAAATGACTGAAACTTCAGACGTTTTACGATAGTGACCCTAAAGGTAGCACAACAGACACACTGTACACTGTACTGCCAGTAAAATAAATAAACATTGTTTATGTAAATAGGACATATTTGCAATGCTCTGACTGGAAGCCTCTCTACTGTAAAATAAAATGTGTATTGTTGTTTTGTTTCTTTATAGGAGTTGAGTTTACCACGTTGAACTTCCTCCACTCCTGACATCACAAAACCGCTCAACTGAATGTTGGGGGAGGGGCAGATGTAGCTGTTTTTCAAACATTTATGAAACAAATGTATCGTTTCTGACAAATTAGAACATAATACCGTTTCCTCACATTCATTGAATATCCCCGCCTATTGCCCCACCTTTAACACTCAACATGTTGTACATGCAACATGTCAGGTCTTTTTTTTAGGCTATATTGGATGCGTTTCTCGCCTCCGTTTAACATTGAGCTGTGGGTGACTCTCCATGCCTTCTTGTGAGCGTAAACTTGTCCCGTCGGAAAACATTTCGCCCAACTCTGTGCATAATTGTGGCGGAAGGAAAATTGGTTCCAGGTTTGAAGATGTGAGAGGAAACATGGGCTAAACGAGACAAAAAGTATGCGGTGTATGTCCCATAACCCAAGCACCACTCCAATCACTTACAATTGATTATGTTTGCCATCTTTCAAAACAAAACCTTGTCTAAGCTTTTTCCAGGCTACAGGCTGCGCTGACACTGATTACATTTTCACCTCATTATGTCTTATATGTCTATATACACTGGTTTATACACTTTGAAGCTTCAAAGGGAAAGAGGAAAAAGGGACTTGTAACAAACAATGAACTCAAATTAAGTGATTTCCCTCGACTGTAGTGGAAAGACTGCAAGCCATCATGAGTGCACAAATACTGTATATCCACAGGAGTATTTGCTCCTCTTTTTTTTTAAGAGCATTACTCCACATTTATTATAATACCAAGGAATCTAGGAAGGAGTGTGTCCTAACACTGCTATTCTTAGAGAACTCCTCCCTTGTTACTTAAACAGGAAGGGTGCATTTGACCTGAGCGAGCTCTGTATGTTGTGAGGAAAGGTTGTGGGAAGGTTCTGCCTAAGTTCACCTTCCAGCAGCAGGAGGGTCTGATACTAAAGGGCCACACATGACGGGACCGGGCCCTGGAGAAACATCATCACCGAGGGCCTGAAAGAGTCGGCCGCTGCCCAGATCGGATGTTTGTGGAGGTCTAGGTTATAAGGGTCGATACAGGGAGTGTGCTTTGTGTGTTGGGATATGGTCTGGGAGCTGGGGGGGGATTATACATACGACTCTAACATGATCATTTAGTGGGGCTCTGTTCAAATGAGCACTGATGCAGGCAGGGGTCCTGCGTAATAAGGGAAGTGCGGTAATGACTTGAGGGCTGGTACACATTAGAGGATATTAAAAGAGCCATTTTAATCACTCAGGCTGCAAAGCAGAGCTCTCTGTGAGAGGGGGTCTAATAGCTGAAATGGATATGTTTCATTTGCACTGATTGAGATGATGAATGGACTTATCTGAAAATCACTCCCAGGCATTAGCCATGTTCAATAGCTTGTTTTAGGTTATAAAATATTGTACATTTGTACATGTAGTATTATTTTTTTATTTTATAAAGACAATAGCACACAATGAAGGGAGAGGAAAAGAGGGCAGAGAGACACAAAGACACAAATCTTGAGTTGGAATCAAACCCATGACATTGCAATTATATGGCGTGCAACTGGTTCGCATTTTCTATATTTTCCCCCCTACATAAACATTTATAACAAATCAGATGTTAAAATGGTAACACGTGGCACCAAACAAACGAAGGAAGTGGGATTTTGATGAAAAAGAAGCAATATAAACCAACCAGTTTGTAATCAGTTGTGCAATTACGGCAGTATTTCAAGTAAGCCAAATTTACTGTGTGAAAGCATAATTTCTGTTTGGGTTCTTATTCTCCTTTATAACACTGAAAAAACAGACGGAAATTATGTATTACGGCAAGCCTCGTGTCTGCCCAATGACACAGTGAACTCAGTTGGTGAAGAAAAGCACACTACCAACATACGCTCAAGAAGAGTCCAAATCCTAACTAAGAAGGAGTCTTGGTGTATCTGGCCTTTGACGCACCGTCTTAGCAGTAAAGCACTCATTTAACCCATTCTGGGCAGGAACCCCTGTTGGTGTTTTAAGCATTTTGTTATACTTTAGCTATTTTTTTTAAATCGTGAAAATGCGGCACAAATCTTTGAATATATATTCTTTCAGAGCAAACGTTTTTAACTCAAATATTTGCTTCTGGTGGGTCCTTGAAACAATATATTTTGAGATGGGGGGGGTCGTTCGGCCAATTACATATCATTTTCGGGATCCTTGACATGAAATATGGAGCACCACTGATACAGAAACATGAGGTATTTCAGAAAACTGTACCCAACTAAATGGGTACAGATCCAAGCAGTCCCTCAGCAGTGGACCGGAGCCATCACTCTACAGCCTTGGTGGATTGCAGAACCTGTGCCATTGGTGGATTGCAACGTCAACCCTACTGCTCGGCCCCGTCAGCCTGACCCTCCACGACAGTGATGGATCAGTGCGCATGTAGCCGAGCCTTGGGGCAGATGTTACACTACAGGCTGGTGCCACCAACCGCGTCTGTAATCTGGTTAGGAATGGCAGGGTAAGCATGTGTGTGTGTGCTAATGCCAAGAGTTGTACGTATACCACACTGTGGGTGGGCCTCATGCATCCTGCAGGGCAATTCCTGCCCTGCTTTAACGGGAACAGATAAGTGGTACTGTGGCATACAGTGAAGGGGAGGGAAGGGAAGAGCAGACCCAAATGCTAGGCCGTGTGGCTCAGTACGACCTGAGGTGCAGCGGTGCTTAGGGCTTTTTCTGCAGACTCATCCTCCTTCTCACCACCCAATAAAGAAACTAGACTAAGTCAAAACCTAGAAATACAGTATATGGCTTGCTGGACCATGTGTGAAATGGTGGTGGGCTTTTAAATATGCACGTTCGAGACTGTAAAATAATATGTGCCTTTGTGTGCTCTCACATTCGCTGAATCTCTTTGCCTATCTCTCAGGCTCCTCTACAGAGGCTTTATGATATTGCAGTTTTCCAAAACTATATGACAATAATTGTTTTGCGATTTTGAAAAAAAAAAGAAAAGAAAATCTAATTATAAAATAATTTGAATGATTGATATAAACAGTAGGAAAGCCAAACGAGACCAGTTGCAACAATATGACACAGTCAAAAACACTCACTGCAAAAAGAGTACAGTCAGACGGTTGCAAAACTAATTACCTTCTCAATTTCAAACGCTTTAGCTGTTATGGCCTTGGCTCTACGGGCCTTTAAGTCTTCCTTGGGGGTCAGCTTCGGCTCCGTGCTGCCCACCACCATCATGTCCTTCTCCGATTCTTTTACACATGCGGGGAGTTCCTCCTGACAGGCCAAAGGTTAAAGTGTAAGGGTCAGAGAGCTTCAAACGTCTTTACTGTCACTAGTGTTGTGTTAAATGCTTCATCATGCCAAAAAAAGGAAAAACTGCGGCAGTGAATGACACCTACTTTCGATGGGAATTTACATTTACCTCCCTTACCTTTTTTTTGCCTTTTTGGCCAAACAATACCTTTTATAGGTGTGGTGGGGGGCTCAGAGTGTTCACACTAAGGAAAGTAGGCTTTCTAATGACACAACCCACTTTTGTATTGGTGAGTAGCAAAAAAGTTATTTTTATTTACGTTAAAGACGAGAGGCTGGTCTGCATTTATGCGAGCCCCGGAAGTCATCGGTAATGCAACGGCATTAGAGCTATGGACCAGAGCTGGGTTGAACCAGATAATGCCCCTTCCCCTTTCTTTGTTTGTTTGTGAATTAGGTAGGGTAAGTGATATTTGTTTTGGTCAAAACAAGTTTTGTTTTTGTTAAAAGGTTAAAGCACTGTATTCTGATCATATTCATTGCTATAGACTAGTGTGTTTGTTCAGTTAGTTCGAGTCGCCCTGTCTCTCCAGCTTTTTAATAAACAGAATTTCCAGGTGGGTTGCACATTTTGGAGAGAGTACATTTATCTGCTTCAATTTGAGATCTTTCCAGTTCCAAGCATGAAGCATTGATGCTGGCGAAGAACAATGCGTTCAGAAAGAGAGCCTGGTCTCACCTGAACGGGCATGGAGCTGTGTGGAGACCCGGCAGCTGAACCACTGGGAGTATGACTAGCTGGCACTCTGGGGTTTTCTGTAGAGAGAGTCACAAACACAGACAGTCACCCACAGATGTTTATGGTGAACAGAGGCATTTTGAACAAGGGGGAAACATTTTTGTTTGTGTGCAATCCTAATAAGGAACACATCAGTGCCGCCCGCCGACGGCATTGTTTTATTTTAGTGTGTCCTATAGGAAAAACACATTAAGGAACAATCATTTATTATCTGCTGGGAGCCACCAAGCAATTATTTACTTGCCGCTTGTACAGTGAACAATGGAGAGGACAAGATGCTATGAGGCTTTAAGTTTACTCGTTCACTGGAGTCTACCGCACAATGGTGGTAGACGTTCAGCTGCTACTAAATTGAAGTACTGTACTCTGTTGGCTCCGATATGTCTATAAAAAAATATATATATATATTGCAAGGCTGCAGATGTTTGTTTTTATTTCAGGGATCTCCCATGGTGATTAGCCTGACTGAGCCTTGGTGAAATTAAAAACACTTGCCGAGTTGTGATTTTGTTTTTAACCAATAACAGTGCTGTCAGGTTGTGAGACACTCCAGTGAAACCAAAATGTGTGCAGTACAATTGTATACAATCTAGATTAAAAAGGTAATTCAAATCTAGGCCAAATGAAAACATCACACACACACTTGGCACCTCACACATGGCCTTCTCATTGGCAGGCCTTGAGTCAAGAGCGCAAACTTTTCTTAACATGAACAAGCCGTTTGTTTGCCTGGTAGTGAATCTGATCAAATATACATGTAAATGTAGGGTATATTGACTACTATTCTTGCCAGGCTGCCACACACCATATCTGTGGCAAAATACCAAGATGCGTAATCCAAATGATTAATGGAAAATTGACTGCAGCAGATGGTCATGAATTGCAAATCAATGATGAGCAGAGAACCGTGAAACCCATGAAAGATTATAGGAACAGACATTTATAGCTTATGCAATACAGGGCCCATATTAAGACCCAATGTGTAATGAAGCTAGAAAATGGAGCTCTGCCTGACTGCTGATAGCTAAAGAAGACGATTGTCAATTTAGTTTATGGCTTTGTTCTATTAAACAAATATTTTTTGATTCAAGTACTTAACACATAATACAGCATGTGACAAGTTGGCATTTGCCTGCCCCACACACACACACACACACACGCAATCTCTCTCTCTCTCACACACACACACACACACACACACACACCTGAGGCTAGTCAATCTGAGGTAGCACCACAAACAGACAGCTGTTCAATAGGGCAAACACAGTCTGCATGCATTTCTTATCGGACACACAGGGCATGCTGTGCTGCCAGTCTGCTTGCACTGAGCCATGACGGATGACTGCTCCAAATGCCTTGTGTACTTCCACAATTGTCAGGTTTCTTAGCAGAGGTTGTAAAAAGGACATACATAATGGCAGTCATGAACGAAAATGCCAAGGTTGACGTATGCATTGGATAACATTTCATCCTGTCGAAAAACCCATGTATTATCCAAACCCTATTATATGTTGTTCAGTGGAGATATGTCCTCCTTTTTTCCTTACTCCTTATGCCTAAACTGTATTGGCATTTTTTACTATTTTAATGCCAAATGTACAAGCTTGTGTGTCGATGCAGATCGGCTATTTTCACTAACTTAAAATGTTTTTCAAAATAGTAAAAAAAATAAGGGCATAAGATAGGGTCAAACATCTCTTTGCAGAAACTGCCGATCTACAAGTTCACAATGTGTCACAATCACAAGCCAGTTTCTATTATTTTGTCACCCATTATGACATGCACAGAATAGAGAATAGGGAGGGTTAGGTTCATGCTGTTAATAGTACATCTAGGTTTATATTAGATAGGATATTGTACATTATATTGTTATGAACATTCAGTCACTCTCATGTAAAATGTATTCTTTATCATCATTACCAAGTGTAGTTTGTGTTGGACATATTTGATGGAGTAGAAGGGGGGGGGGGGGGGGGACTCCGCTTTCTCAACATTGAATTGCGTCTTCACAGGGAGGTAGTTTACAACAAAACATAAACATGTTTATAAAGCACTTTACCATAGAAACATGTCACAATTCAACATATTTACAGTGATTCATCCCTGATCAGACCCCACTAATGCGGAGATGCAGGCATGCAAGTCACCAATTTGACTTTAATTAACCAGCAGTCTAGAATAGAGGTTTTCAACCAGTGGTCCGGGGACCACCAGTGGTCCTAGAGGGGGTTCCAGGTGGTCCCCAGCTAAATGGAGAGTTCGTAACCAAATTGATCCTTATTAGATCTTTAACTCTTGAGAGCATAAAAGCTTACTTAATTTCCAAGAAGTCTACACAATTAGAGAATGTAATTGTTATTTTGATCAACGTTTCCCCGTTATCTCTCCTATGGTACCACCTCAAATACAGCATGCATGGAATTGTGAAAGAAATATTATCCAACGACAATAAAATATTTTCGTTTTGGGTGTTAGAGATTAAATGTCATCAAATGGTGGTCCATGGCTCAAATGGCGAATAAATAATAGACCTTGATATGAAAAAGGTTGAAAGTCACTGGTCTAGAACAGTGGTCCTTTTAGGATGAAGTTAATCGTTTCAATTCAAATATAATTAATAACATTACTGTGCTTCTTTTAGTTTTTGCACAGTTGACAGTTTCATATATTTAGGGGGGATTGACTCTCTCCATTCAGGAAATGCAGAGTGAGTTGTGGAATGAAATTAAGCATTTTTTGGGGTCTTTCTTTTTTTTTCTAACTCCATTTTGCAATCGGTGGGTAGTAGCCAGAGGCTATGGCTATTGGGGGTCCTTGACATGGAAACTTGCGAAGCCCTGCTCTAGATAGAACATGTGAAAGACTTAGAGAACAGAAAAAAGCTTACAAACTGACTGATTGTGGAGACATCTGTTCCGTCAGTGAGCACGCTACTTTCACACCAAGGAAAGGTCAGACCTTGAATCCGAAGCCAAAGCACCATAATAAAAACCAAGGCTATCCTTTTCCCAGCAAGTGTGCTGCTTGAGTGTAATTAGCATCTTAACATGTTCCAGCACATCCTGGGCTCTCGCAATGCACGAGTCTCACAGCAGATGCTTTGTTTAGGATGTTGGATTCTTTGAAACTTTGCTGACATTGTCTTTCAAGCTCCAAGGCATACTTACAGCATAATGCATAGCTCACAAGTTCACAACGTGTCACAGCGTTATTTTCAGTGTGCTACTAATGCAGTGTTCACACCAAAGGAAGCTAGAAAAAAAAGCAAGCTAAAGATTTTTCAGAAAGTGGGCGTGTACAAGGTACCTGTCAGTCAAATGGCCTGGATTGGCCTTGAGACGAGACAGAAAATAGGCAGTCCGAGCAGGCGCACATTTTAAAGTCTAAAATGTAAAATAGCGGCTGTAGAGGAGAAATAATTATATATTTAGTTACATCACAACCTATTGATGGATAAATAAATAATATAATCTTGGTAAACATGCTTGTAAATAACCGAACGAGACGACGGACCGGTCTCGATCCTCCCTCGTCTACCCCGTCTCATGTGTTCATCTTGGCCTCTGCTCCACTCCGCTGTCCTCTCCCCCACGACCGAAACCCTCCGAGCGCAGTTGAAGCACCGAGATCGAATTAAATGATATATTTTTTAAATAGCGGCTCTGTATGTAATGTTAATGTTGATTTAGCAAGAGCATACATATTTAGGGAAAGAAATACAATTGTATATATCCAGCACGTCGTGGAAGCAATTAAAACAGCTTGTGTTTATGTATGGGGACCGGTTCTTCAGCCCAAAGTCTCCCGGGGAAGGGAGACCCTATCTCGGCTGCTCACTGATGTATTCGTATGTGGTGGCAGTAGGAGGCCGCTCCTCCACGGTGCTCCACCACCCCTCCCGGCTCCCTCACCGTTTACAGCATCCGTGAATTTAATGTTTGCTTTTAATTAGCAGATGATGTGAAACTTGGGCAACTAGTAGGCATACTTTTATTACTTAATAAATAATCAATATCACCGGTGCAACAGGCGTGTGTGTGTGTGTTTGAGAGAGAGAGAGATATTGTTTAGGCTACTTAACATTAACAATATTAGTTAATAGGGCTATTAACACACACACACACACACACACACACACACACACACACACACACACACACACACACACACACACACACACACACACACACTCGTAACGGGATTGTTGTCCATCTATCCATAAATCTAGTCATCTACTGTCTTTCAACTTTTGCTATGAGATAAAGTATTGGTTCATCGATATATGAACGCAATAAACCAATTGAAATTATTCCCTCAAAGAAATATTATCTATCTATGCGATTGGTTTATCGATACAGTCTACAGAACGCAGAAAACCAATCACCAAACAGTGACAATAGAGGGGGTTTAAACCCTCATGTCATAGCGACACCATGGATCTTTGGATGAGACGGCGGAGGCTCCTGATAATAATTGCCGCCTTGGAGGAGGAAGAAGTGTGGGAACATCACCCCCGGTGTGCCTCAGTGTCCTCAGTTTAGGTCGGATCAGGGATGTTCACATATAATCATACAACTGATATAAAGGCTATTAATTATTTTTTAAAGGTATGATTGATGGTGCCCAAGTTTCAACATGTACAGCTAGCTACCAGCCTACCACTGACTGATCGCACACGCATACACACACACACACACACACACGTGCACGCACGCGACGTGCATACGACCGACAAAGCGCGCTGCTCATCCCCTCTTTCTGGGGAGAGTTTGGGGGAAAAGCCAGGGGGTCCGACACGAAAAAACAACCGGTTTTAACTATATAGTTTAGTTCTTTGTCTATTTATCTATATCTGCTCATTTATAAACCGTGTGTGTGTTTAGTCCACGGTCAGCGACGGCGTATAGTGGTCAGTCCATGTTTAGCTCTGGTGAGAACCGGGGGGGGGGGGGGGGTCCAACTGTAGGGCACTTCTCCCCAGCTACTATGCCATTCCACTGGGAGAGACAACTTGTTGCTCATATAAACTTTTCTTTCTTTCCATAAATATGCTATGTTCTTGCCAAATAATCATTCATATTAGATATACTGCCCTTATTTAAAAAGTAATACGTTTTAACTTAAGTATTAATTTAATTAGATCTCGGTGCGGTCAGCTTCGGTCCGAGGTTTTCTGCTCTTAGCTAAACTCCGCCTCCTCAAACCACGCTGTGCTCTGATTGGCTAGAAGCAGCTTCTAGAAGCTCGAAGCCAGAACCCAGCTTTTAAAAGCTGCATAAAAGTTAAGTTTTCAGCACGCAAAAAAAATTCACACCCGTGTGAACTGAGTGGTGCAACTGCCCTCTCCCCCCTCTTCTCTCTCTCTCTCTGTTTCTGGCACAGCAGCCAACAGCGCCCCTACTGGTACTCATACCACTGGTGCTCATTAACATCACATACATAGGTGAACGTCACGACATTGCTGTTCCTTGGAGTGGTTGCACCACTCAAAAATAAGCTATTCATTCCAAGCTTCAAAACGAAAACGCTGGTATGCATAGAGATAACATGGGAGCACGAAGCAAGAAGCTGCTTCTAGCTTCCTTGGTGTGAACGCGGCTTAAAGGACAACTTTAGTTTTTTTCAACCAAGGTTCATGTTTTAGGTTGTTATTAGAGAAACTAAAAGATGAGTGTTTTTTTTTCATTTGCTGCTTTCTTTCGTTTTAGGGATTTTAGCTGTTATTGACAGGGGGGCGGGGGCATTCGAGCATGGGGCTAAATATGTATTTTTTTACAACATTTTATAGCGATTTCTTTTTTAATTATTTACTATAGTCCTAATAAACCCCTGGAAATTTCATCTGGCCACAAAACATCACGAGATCTACTGAATGTGTCAAACTGACATTGAGCCTATGACACACAGGGGTCGATTTAGGACTTCTATGTTACTTACTTCTATATTACTAATCTAATTACAGTATTATGATCTGGGGGCGTGTAGTATGTCATATTGCAATTTTGGGCATGTTAAGAAGCGCTTTTGACACCCCGCGGAGTGCGCAAAACGGCCTTGAATTAGTCATGGGTGTGTTTAAGGCGTGTTTGAGACGTACCCAATCAACATGTCCGTACTATTCTCTTTACCAGTCAGCTGATGTCACATACGGAATGCGCACTTTGGGGGTCGTGGTATGACATTTCTTCAGGCTGGCACCATAGAAGACATGACATGCCTTTGTCACATTTGGGTTAATTATTCCTATTGCACTGCATGCTGTCACCTTTATGCCTCAAAAGAACAGACCCACCTTTCAGATCGGAATGGAATTGCGAGTAGATAGCAGCATATTGGCAAATTGCCAATCCATGCGTAATTAATTAATTCGATAACGATAGAACCATGTACCATACAGCGAATGAAAGCAAGATTCATAAGGAATATGGAGATTTTTACATTTAATAAAACGGTTGAGAAATGAGAGAACCATGAGTGTTTATAGGCTAATATCAACGTTTTTTTATGAAAGACCAAACGGGCTGTGAACTTGAAGAGCTCAATCACCATCCCGACACGGAAGAAATATAGCCTAGTGCATGCATGTATATGCACTGTTGCACTTGCACACAGTAGCCTACACACGCTCTTTATTTGTTTCTATTGAAAAACACCAGTAAAATAACGTTTATTATATTTTATTTCATTCAAGTCACGACGAAGGAATGAGTTGAATGCGTGCTGCGTAATGCTGTGGCCCCGATGGTATGGTCTTCGCTGAGTTCGCTCGTAGCATTTTATTGAAGAAGACTTGAATCGGGTGTGATACAGCATATGAAAGCACATTTCCCACGGATTATGGAGATGTTTTTATTTATTTTTAAGGTTGAGAAATGAAAGAATTATGGCCGTTTCTAATCTAAATTTTTTTTTTTTAAAGACGCAAAACTGCCATGTCTCATATAAACAAGTAAATAGGTCTATAAAAATAAGCGCATATAACAGGGGTCTGTAACCTATTTTAAATGAAGTGCCATGTTTTTATTTTCTAAATAGTGAGTCTGCCATATCCAGATTAATTTGAATGACACCACATTAAAATAAAAAAACATATTTTGATTGTCCACAAATATAAAGTTCTTCCTTCTTTTTAAATATGTTCTTGCACATTGTTATAATGATCATTATATATCCCCCTGCAGTCAGAGTTCATAGTTTTAATGAATGAATGTGATGCATTGTGAGCTGGTATAGATCTGCTATTTTCAAAAGTAATCTTTTTATTTAATTTTTGGATTAGCTGTCCTTAGTTGGGCAAATGCATTCATCTGGGGATCCTTGACATGGGAATGTGCTGTGTGACGATCACTGGTTTAAACAACATTAGGAGAAAAGCCCAAATAACCACTTTAGAAACAAGAAAAGCAACCACACAAAGCAACTTTACAGAAAAATAAGCCGCTTATAATAAACAGACATGGCAACACTCTACCAGCCTTCCAGAGCCGCTCAAGTGTCAAATCAAACAGTGCTTTTTGCGTTTATGAGGTGGTCAGACCCACGTCTAATCGTTATGCGCTGAGTGTCTTTAGGTCAAGGGGCTTAATAGCAAATTGCGCAAAGCGAGAATAATTAACATATGGACACTCCCACAATGCTAAAATATTCAGGGGCGCGGTATGCCAAATGTGTGTGCGTTCAACACGGGCCGAGTGCGTTCAACACGGGCCGATATGCCTTTCATAATACGAATGTGCGCAGAGCGAGGCCAATTTATGTATCACGACCTGGTAAACTGCACCTTCAAAATCGACCTGACAGTGTGGCTTCCCCCCAGTAGGCTACCTTCACATTCAGTAGATCCTGTGATTTATTTGTGGCCAGATGTAATTTCCTGGGGTTTATTAGGGCTATAGTAAATAATAAAAAAATAAATCTCCATAATATTTTGTAAAGAAAATACATATTTAGCACCATGCTCGAATGCCCCCGCCCCCCTGTACAAAACAGCTAAAATCCCTAAAACGAAAGAAAGCAGAAAATGGAAAAAAAAATAACACTCATCTTTTACTTTCTCTAATAACAACGTAAAACATGAACCTTGGTTGAAAAAAACTAAAGTTGTCCTCGTTTAATACGAAAACTGATGACTGTCTGGAATTGTTTAGCATAGGCTCTGACAGTTGAGGACATGAATTGGGCTCGATGCACAGCCAGAAAGAAATTGTGCCTCTTCCTTTTACTCCCTTCACAGGTCTACTAATTAAGGCTCTGTTCCATTTAGTGTAGTCAAACTTTTTTATTATCAAGGACCCACATAACTCTGAGAGTGTACAAAGGGAAAGGAACCAGCACTCTCAGAGTTACACAACCGTAAGGGGGCATTTGGAACCCATTCAACGAACCATGAGGGTCCCTGGACCACAATTGAGACCCACTGGTCTGGTGTAGCAGTGTCTTTCCAGTGAGCCAAGCAAACATGCACAATATCAGCACCCTGAATCTGTTTGGTCAGAATGCAAACAGAGCCTTAATTAGCATCATCGGTAACACCTGTGAAGGAAGTGAGGAAGAGGCCACATTGCTTTCCAATATCGCTGCAGTGCACAGAGCCTGATTGTCTCCCTTCTTCCTCCTATTCTGCATGTGTACACATTTCACTTTTCACTGATGCCATTTTCTGCTTAGACCAGAAGAAATGCATAGTGCTACTGTAGCAATTCCACACTTAAGACATGCTTCCTCAGCTTTCACGGGTCGCAGCCAATCACAGGGAGTCAGAGTTCAGGAACACGCCATCTACTGTGGCAGCAGACCAAATGGCCGGGAACATTACCAGTATTGTTAAAAATTGAGAAAGGGTGGAATTGCAGCATAAAGAAAATGGAACTGGCAATCCATTTGTCCAATGACGTCATTTCAAATACAACGTTTCACCACCATTGACATCTAGATGCAATTTGGCGTTTTCAGTGTTTACGAGGGCGCTCTTCCATAACCTGTGAGTTAATCTACGGTTCCGGATCAGAGGACAGGAAAAAGTAGTATATAATATATTCTTTTGAGACATTCTGTGATTACACAGTTATAGAACAAAATATTCTGTGGGTCTTGAAAGATTAGTTAAAAAATAAATAAATAAAACGCTGGCAGTGGTTGCAGACTCCAGTTGGTGAGTTAATATGTTAAAAGGGCATGCATGAGTATGTTTCTACTGGAAAATAGGAGCACAGTAATTATGTTATACTTAATAATAATTCAATTATCTATTTATACAAGGAGAAAGGGACAAATTGGCTAACCCGAAAGCCAAGGGATAGTTCCTGAGTTTATAAACTTACCCCGGTCTATTTTATGGCCTAAAGAATCTTCAAAACCTGGAAGATAAAATCAATAGTCAAAACACTGACAGCTACAGGTAGTACATACACTATATATATATATATATATAGTGATGCACTGAATATTCAGCCGCAGAAAATATTCAGCAGAAAAAAGCTAAAAATGCATTTTCGGCCTATTCGGTTTCGGCCCGAATAGGCAGAAAATATATCACCGATAGTGTATGCAATTAATGCATTCAAAAGAGCTGAATAAATGTTGTATGGACCCATAATAGTGATTATTATTTAAGTTTTGCCATAACTATTTATTTTGCCATAAATCAGTTCAGCTACGGCCATGACAGCAATGGTGGGAAAACAATATATAATATTAATCATATTCGGTATTCTGTTTTCGGCCAACTGTTTCCTATATTCGGTCAAGAATTTCCCTTTCGGTGCGTCCCAAAAATAAATTAATAAATATATATATATAAAATGCATTTTTAGCCATTTTCGGCAGAATAATTTCTGCGGCTGAATATTCGGTGCATCACTATATATATATATATATATATATATGACCTCATAAAGCCTAATTTATACACCATTTATTCGCACGACAGGAACAGATCAACAAACTACATGAGATGAAACATGAAAATCTCTTAGTGTCTCTTAGTACAAGATGCTGAACGCCTAATTGCTTCCGATGTGCAGGTTGGTGCCTTGCATGATTTCCTCCACCATCGGTGTATGAATGTGTGTGAATGGGTGAATGTAATGCAATCTATGTAAAGCACGTTGGACAAAAAGCACTATATAAATGCACCATTTACCATTTTAACAAATTAATTCACATCGATTATAAAAAGATAAACCATTTAAATAAATAAAAACACCATTTTCAAAGTAAATAAAAAATTAAAATAGCAAAGATGTGTGATTACATCACATCACAATGCATTGTGCATTGTTTGCATGAACTGTGGGGACCCCCCCCACCCTGACAAGCACTTGGAATTGTAGGCATTCAATTGAGTTCGGTTCCACAGATTTTGTGAAAAAAAAGGTCACAACTCCTTGCTTTGTGAGACACTGTGAGCTTGTAGCTATTGTCACAATATTTGCCCCATTAAGTAATATTTGACAATTTGCTATTAAAAGTCGTTCACTTGTCACTTTCAAAATGTGCAGATGCCCTGTATAGACTTATTCCGTATCACCGTTTGGTGAGTAAATAATGTTGCACATTAGGCTAATAATCTGGGGACGCCCCAAAACTATTTGGAGACCCCCAGTTTGAGAAGCACTTATCTACAGGTTAAGAGCTACAAGCGCTACTTGCTAGATGAAGAGCTCTTACGCCTTTGCTGGAGCTGCTGGTAGGTGTAGCCTGTGTCCCTTTCAGGGGTGTAACTCCTACTGCTAGACCCTGAATGGGCAGGTGGAACAGACGTCTGGACTTCCCTCCTGGGAGGAGAGCGCTCGCGAGACGGATTTAAGGACTCTCTCCATTGGTAATTGTCATCATAGTCGTCCCTGGGGATACAAACACACAACAATTCATTAAAATCTAGGCGATTATGAAATTACTCTACGATTAACTGTTACTGTTACTGAACATTGGAACGTTATGAATAAAAAAATACTTTTCTGTTTGGCTTTTAGGCTGTGTAAACTAAAGTTAAAGTTAAACTAAAGTTATTTTTTTTTAATAAATTTAAAAAATATTAATAGTGGAAATATCAGATTTACAAGCTCAAAACAGGTCGCAGGGTTTTAAATTATATCTGCCATTTTATCTTTTGCCATTATATCTGCAAAAGATTATTGTGATTATGTCAAAAAATTGAGATTAGGCGATTACGTAATGTGTGACAGCCAGGCCTATAATCAAATCCAGTCCTGGCCACAGAATTTAGTTCCAGCTCCCTACGCTCCATTTGTGATGAAAGCTTGTAAACAATGAGAACATAAAAGGGACTGTAAAACTGTCTTGTCTTGCTGATGGAATTGACATACTGGTCAAATTGCAAGCTGAGAATATTCTAGCAACAAAACAATTTGTACTATAGTATAGCTTGTATCTTACATTGCCCATGAAATATAATGAATACCTGCCTGTGGTTCTCAGTATCACTGGTGTCACTGAAAAATGTATTCGGGTGATGCATAATTTGTCAAAAAGTGTGTGCACCGTTTACGGTCTGCCTACCTAACTCCTACAGATATCCAGTTCCAATGTTTCCTTTTCTTTTTACACTTGCATTACACGGATATTTATTCATATACTGTATTATATACACTAGACCTGTACGTGCCCGTCGCAGTCGGCCACCGGCCTACTTGGGAACAATGCAACTTGGGAACCTAATATACGTCGTCATAGCACCCGTCAGACAGTGTCCCACATGGAGATCTGTGTATGTGCCTGTGTGCCTACTGCCTGTGTGTGAAGACTACAAACTGAAAAGTGTATTTGGCAATCAATTCGGCCCACTGGCAGAGCCACACACACGCACACACGTACGCACACAGAGACGTGGCACATTGTGGACCTGTGGTGGGTCAAACGGTTCTCGAGTTACGTGCATTACAACCGTACACGCACACAGGGACGTGGCGCATCATATAGTAGATTCCATTGCAACAACAACATATATATTCAGGTGACAATTAAATTGGTTGTGGTTGGTAACAAAAAAGAAAAAGACAGACTCACTCTCCCTCTCTCTCCAAAGAGAGAGGGAGAGTACAAAAGTATTTTCAGCAATGGAACATACGTTGGTAGATGTTGTTGAGCCGGTCATTTTAAAAGTACTTCTAACATAAAGAATCAGACCCGTCTGAACTGAGTGGTGCTGTTGGGGTGTCAGGATGTTGTTGGTAGTCGGACTATTGGTTGTCGGACAATTTGCTGCCGGACTATTGGTTGTCGGACTACTGGCTGTCGGACTATTGGTTGTCAGTATGTACTGCCTCTCATCATGCACCTGTGCATGCGCTACAACGTAGTCTGTACTGCACTGTGCTCTGTGCTGGTGTTCAGCTTCCCATCATGCACCTGTGCACAGTGTGAAGCTCAACAGCGCCACTTTGTCACCTGTTGGTACCCTACCTAAACAGACATACATAGAGACATAGGGACAGACACACATTGCTGTTCCTTGGAGTGGCTGAACCACTCAAAAAGGTGTGGGCACCCACCCCTCTGGGCACTGGGCACCCCTGCTCTATACCAATGACTACTCAGAATATAAAGAAATTGAACAGTTTATTTTTAACAAAAACATGTCACCTAATCAAACAATAGAGAAGCGTAACAGAAAGGCATACTGTACCCCTGGGCTGTGTGTGAATGTGATGACGCCAGCAGCTTGTTGTCTCCTCTGTCCGTCCTCAGCGTCATGAGAGGGCTTAACCCTGGACCTCTGCTGTTGACATACGGAGCAGCTCTGTCCCTGCCGAACATCATGGAAAAAGAACATTCTGTTGGGTCCATGATTTTCATTAAAGTTCTCAACAGGCCCAAAAATTAAGGCACAGCCCGACCCTACCCTAACTGTGGTTCAGTGTGAAAGTGAGAACGGAGATCAACAGACTTATCGAAATAAAGGATGTATGGAACTCACGTTAGAATAGGCTATTCATGTTCCATTTCAAATCATTCTAATGGATTCCATACAGTGGTGGTGGTGACTGCAGGTGAGTAAACACCAATAGCAGCTGCAGCTTCCTCCCTTTAGTTTTCTCTGAAGTGAAGTTGCTTGTTACGTGTAGCGTTTAAGTTCACCATGGATCGTTTGGTGACTTTGATTAATGATTAACCAGCGGTAGCAAGCAAGTCTCACACCGACACCTTTCACTGTTCCCTCTACTGTACTGCCTGCGTGCGGTGCAGGACTACAGCTACGGGCCCGACTAATTGGCATACATTTTGGGCCCGGCTCGGCCCGATGACGTTGGGTCGGGTCGATAGTGACCGGGCCAGGTCGGGTTCGGGCAGAGTTTGAGAACTTTAATTTTCATTACCTTGCAATTCCATTTCTTCTGGTATATAAATAAATAACTTTGTATTATTATTATTATCTGTTCCCCGTCAATTCTAAAATGGTTTCTGAATGTGTTTTTGTTCTGCAGACATAAGGCAACGAAAAGCGTTCATTTTGAGGAGGAAGTCAAAGAAAAGCAACGATATTGTTTTTAATCAGACAGCAGCAGCAAACTGTATATAATATATATTCTCAGCTTTCTCGTTGTCGTCCAAAAGCTACTCAACTAAATTTAAGTCATATTCATGAAAGCCACATATATTTCCTAGTGACTTGTACCCTTGGCATCATGTAATGCTATTTTTGTGAAAGGCCTATAAATATTAAAAGTTGTGATGTATGGGGGAACAAAAAAGGTAACTGCACTCTGCATGGACCGCACCATCATTCATTTCACTTAGCTTTGCTGTCAAAGAGTTGGACTCGCTTAGTGTATTCAGTCTTGTTCTGAGAATACTTCATCTGGGTCCTAGGCTAAAGCTTAGTGTTCACAAAGCCAGGGCATATAACACTCACTTATTGTGTCAACCAATAGGCATATATTGTCACTGTCTGTCTGAACCATTGTATCTCAAAACGTACTTACTTTTCAGGAAAGAAATTGTTCCAATGGATTCTAATGTACTGTAGTTATTTTGTTGTTAATACTTTTCATTGGAAGTATTTAAAAAAAGACTTAAAAAATACCAGATATACAATCTCCCAGTCCCAGTGCGTCACTTGTTTTATTTTTTACTTATAATTTTATCCCACAGTTTTTGTGCCAATTATCTAATGTAATCCTGGGCGCTACACTTCCTCTGCCAACCTGGGGGGGCAGCGGACTAAACTCATGCCTCCTTCTATGCATGAGGAGTCCAAGCTGCTTCTTTTCACCTGACAGGGTGAACACGTTATTCCGACCAGTTCCTTTCCCCTCCATCAGGCACCCCAGCTGGCCAGGGGGAGGTAGTTTTTTTTAGAGACCAGGATTACTGCATGTTTTTGTGAGGGTAACTACCCTATAACCTGACGCTGCCAGATCCAAGAAGCTTGCTACACAAATTTGTTTCACAGCTTATTGGGATCTGGGATCGCGGAAGCAAATTCGATGACGGGGCTGTTCCTTTTTTTCAAGATACTTGGTAGATGATTGGATGGGACCGTCTGTCTATCACCGTGTGGGCGTGCAAACACAACCAATCATATTGACGTGTCTATATAGCTTCACATCCGGTTTCGCACATATCCCGCCCTTAGCTCATGCTGATTGGTTCGGTACGGAACAGATTTTTGTCAGCTCAACTCCCTGAGAGATCCCAGATGAGTGCTGTGTTGGGGAACATGGTTACCCAATACCGCCCTCATCTGGCAGCGTCAGGTTAACTACCCTAGGGGACACGGGGAGAACATGCAAACTCCACACAGAAAAGCCCTTTCGCCAACCCCACCTCGGGTATGGGCACTGATGATGCCGAGGAGGGAACACGCCCCCAGCGCCCACAGTGTCCCTTCTGCCTGATCGTGATGATGTGCTGTTTAACTTTCAATTGTAATCTCAGTACAGTATTTAAGGTACAGTATTTAAGGTAATTGTTTCTTGACTGAATGCCTGAGTCTGAACAACACGCTTTAGTGCCAAGCCGAGGTATAAATGAATGAATAGACACCTGGTTGTCATGAACTCTTCCTGAACTTAAGCCACATCCAAAACAAAGAGCAGGCCTAACAAGGCCTACAGCTTTTACGACGCATGGCCTGTTTGAAGTAGCCATGGCTCAGCTTGCCTTTTGCCAAATAAACTTAACTGCCATCGTAATACTTCAGTGGCCCTGCTAAACTAACATCACACGGCTACGGAAAGAAAAGGAGTTGCTATACATTGTACATACAGGCGGTTGGTTGACATGATGGAGCACAAATCAAGCACTGTACAGGTTAAATACAGACACAAAACACCACAAGACAAAAGGATAGTTTCTAAATACAGCACAGATTTGGGCAGTATCTACTATCTTCTGAGCACTAAAAACAAAATGGCACATAAACTTTAAGCCCCAAGCAATTACTTGGAAAACCACCTGAAGCTCAAAATTACCCCTGAGCCCCAGATGGAGCGAAAGTAAAGCAAACCCTGCAGAAAGGTTGTCACTACATACTTCCTTGCTTGTGTTGTTAAAATACTGTGACCAATGCTTCAAGCTAACCTGGGGTCATTTGAGCGTAAAAGATGGTTTACAAAAGAAACTGAGAAAAGGCTTAGATCAGCAAAGAAGCTTTTGAGGGACTTCTAAGTGACTATCTTGTACAATAGTAGCACTAACTTATTAGGGCTCCCATTTTACATCTTGGTGTCAACAGTTGCACCACGTACACGCACACCAAAATCAAGGAATATGTCCTCAGTCACGATACAACAAGCATGTCATGTGACCCAGCATGTAGGCATCCTAAGTTCGAAACCCCCTCCAACAATCAGTCCGCGGGTATGTCCCAGGCTGGACCACCAGAGAAACCCCCTCCAACAACCAGTCCGCGGGTATGTCCCAGGCTGGACCACCAGAGAAACCCCCTCCAACAATCAGTCCGCGGGTATGTCCCAGGCTGGACCACCAGAGAAACCCCCTCCAACAACCAGTCCGCGGGTATGTCCCAGGCTGGACCACCAGAGAAACCCCCTCCAACAACCAGTCCGCGGGTATGTCCCAGGCTGGACCACCAGAGAAACCCCCTCCAACAATCAGTCCGCGGGTATGTCCCAGGCTGGACCACCAGAGAAACCCCCTCCAACAACCAGTCCGCGGGTATGTCCCAGGCTGGACCACCAGAGAAACCCCCTCCAACAACCAGTCCGCGGGTATGTCCCAGGCTGGACCACCAGAGAAACCCCCTCCAACAACCAGTCTGCGGGTATGTCCCAGGCTGGACCACCAGAGAAACCCCCTCCAACAACCAGTCTGCGGGTATGTCCCAGGCTGGACCACCAGAGAAACCCCCTCCAACAACCAGTCCGCGGGTATGTCCCAGGCTGGACCACCAGAGAAACCCCCTCCAACAATCAGTCTGCGGGTATGTCCCAGGCTGGACCACCAGAGAAACCCCCTCCAACAATCAGTCCGCGGGTATGTCCCAGGCTGGACCACCAGAGGAAAACTATTTCCCAGTCCACTCCCGCATTGCCACCCGGTGTCATATCGTTCTCCATAGTGTGACTGAACCCATGGGCCTAAAATCCACCCACTGTTGTTCCTGTTGTTTTTCTGATCCTGGCTAGAACGGATATAACACACGTCGGACCCAAGCGCTGTGCAAAGTGCAGCAAAGTGCAAAGCAGTGACTGTACACAGGAAAACGTCAGAAGGGTAGACACAAGAAAGCTTACTAAACCCATGAGGGGTTCTAACTTCTAGCCCCTCCAATGTCTGGTTTTTTAAATTACATCATAGGGCAGCTAAGTCTATTGACTTTTAATGTTTGTTTAGGGCACTAAGCGTGACATCATGTGGCAGCCAAGTCTATGGACTTTTAATGTTTGTTTACAGCAGTTATACAAACATTACCAGGCGCCCCTCACTTCACACGAGTGTGATTCTTTCCAAACCGGATCACACAGTTTTAGAAACTGAAACAGAGCTATTTCCTCTGTGGTGGAAAGGTTAGAGTAGGAGGGAAAGATGTTGGGACTCTTTTGCACATAGTTTACAAGACACCTTGTGCAAGAGGACACCCACTCCAAAGACATGCTGCCCATGATTCCTGTCAAGGAAGGCAGAAGGCAAAGCCGTCTGTGGCGTCTTGACCATAAGCGCTGAGACCCGAGTATAAGATTTCCCCAAACTAAAGCATGGGGCTCCTTTGGACTCTGGCGACTTAACAAGTTGCTATTCCTGATGCAAAGATACAGTACAGTGTTATATTCAAACACACACACACACACACACACACACACACACACACACACACACACACACACACACACACACACACACACACACACACACACACACACACACACACACACACACACACACACACACACACACACACACACACACACACACACACACCTGTCCAACAGCAATGTTGACATTCGGATACAAAGTTCTCTACAATGCCTTCTCTTAGCCAGAGTTAAGACTTTGATGCCAAGGAACCCTGCATTGCAGTACAATGCTGAAGTTCGGCAATGATCGTCATAGGATAAATTTCACACCATGATATAAACAGAAAATGGTAAATAAATGGTAAATGGTGCATTTATATAGCACCTTTATCCAAGGCGCTTTACATAGATTGTGCATTACATTTACCCATTCACACACACACACACACACACACACACACACACACACACACACATTCATACACTGATGGCGGCGAAAACCATGCAAGGCACCAACCAGCACATCAGGAGCAATTAGGGGTTCAGTGTCTTCTTGCTCAAGGACACTTTGACACAAACTCTGGGGGAGCCCGGGCTCGAACTGAGCCACCGCCGCCAGATAGACGGAGGCATAGATAGTTCAGAGTGTCTAAGAGGTGTGTGTAGGTATTTGAGAGGGAGTAGCCCAGCTGGTATTGGTGCGGGGGTTTGGCTCTTTGGCTCAGTGAGTAGACACTGGTGCCCTTTGTCCCCCTGTCTCTAGCCTTGTGTGACTCCTGGCCTGGAGAGGGGGGCCTTGGCCCAGGAGCTGTTGGCATGCTGTAATGGCTAGGGAAAGACAGCTTTCTTGGCATTTTATGAGACAGACCCCTGGATTTAGCAGTGTTAGTGGTGCCGAACTTCCTGCGGCAAACCTCTAGTAGAGCAATGCAAAAGCACATAAATGAACCTCAGAACATTTCCCAAGGCAACAACCTTTTCTAATACATTTACAGTAGGGCTCTGCAATATTTCAATATTATAGAGATCGTGATATGAGACTAGATTGGATATCATATCATAATATTGTGATATGTTTTTTATTTTGAAAAGTTTAGAAATGTTTTGAAAAAGTCACAATTTTTATAGAGGTATCTGATCGAAAGTATTGTCATAATTGATTTTGTCCATATTGTCCAGACCTACTAATTGACCAAAGTCTTTATAATATGGTTTCCTTGAACTACCGAGTGTATACAGTACTAGAGAAACCAATTTCAAGTCCAACTCATTATATTGCTTTTAAAATAGAGCATATGCTGCCACCAAGTGGTCTTTTCAAACATTGCATTTGCATTGCACTTTTGTTGCAACCACACAGAAATAAGCCAACACTTGACAAAAGCCCTCAATTCAGCATCCTCACTATGACCCCAAAAATAAGCTGATAAGACACACATCAGTACCGGTTTACCAAGTTGGTAAACTGTGGGAAATCACAGGGAGATCTTACCTCCCAGTCCGGCTTATCTCCACTTGTCGCCTTATAAGAACATCATCTCTGGTTAAACCATATGGGCCAGATGGGTCCTCCTGGAAAGAATATTACAATTGTTTAAATTGTCAAGTACATTAACCTGACAAAAGTTTGCTGGTGAGATGGATGAAAACAGCAAAGTTATGAGGGTTGTTCAGTTGTGTGGTACATTTTACCAATAGTGTTTCCAATTTTAAGTCATTCATGAATTGCATTTTTATAGCGCTTTTCCAAGTGCTCAAAGCACTTCACAATGGTTCATTCATTCATACTTGGGAGGTGAAGCGGCGAACAGTCGACGCCAGCGTCCTCACTTCCCACATTCACACACCAGTGGTGGCAAGCTCACACCGACCAACTCATTAGAGGCAATGTAGGGTTCAGTGTCTTGCCCAAGGACACTTCGACATGTGGACAGGAGGAGCCGGGATTCGAACCACCGACCCAGGGATCATTGGACGACCTGCTTTACCTCCTGAGCCACAGCCGCCCCATACATTTAACTCATTTAACAACTAAACCTACTTTATATTCTTTGCCGACAGTCGTCCCCCAGGGGTACTTGGTCCCCTCCATTTTTCCCTCTTCACCAAATCTCTCGCAAGCTTGATCTCCAAGTTGTGAGCTTAATAAACAGAATGTTCATCCATTTTCTCTGAATGTTTGCCTATTATGTCATGCTCAGAGCTGGGACGCTAGGGTTCACGTGCTTGTAGGTCTGCTATTTTAGAGAAATCGTGAAAATGCAGCACAAATCTTTGAATATATATTCTTTCAGAGCGAACGTTTTTAACTCAAATCTTTGCTTCCGAGGGGTTCATATTTTCAGATGGGGGTCGGTGGCCAATTACATATCATTCTGGGGGTCCTTGACATGAAATAGTTTGAGAACTACTGACATAGAAAGTCATAGAAAATCATGATTCTGTAATTATGTGTTTTGAATGATGATGTTTGCATTATCATTAAATACCGGTGAATCTATTTAAAAAAACAGTCATGATTTAGAAGACATTTTGTAGAATCGAGCTCAGGTCTAAATGAGTTAATCACGGCTACAGTCCCAAAGGGCTTTATAGGCCTACATTTAACAAAAGGAACACAAAACCAGCTTGGGCACTCAATCAGGCAAGGAAAAACACCAAAGAACAGGAAAACAAATGGAAGGAACCTAGGAAGGATCTTAAAATAACAAGTATGGGCATAAAAGAGACACACACAGGTAGACCGGTACAATGGGTACGTTGACAATGGGTACAAACGGGTATTGCATGAATTCCCAACTTGCATCGTTCCCAAATTGTCCGTAAATATAAATAACTGTGCTGAAATGACACCACTGCAGAGAGTAGTTAGTTAGTTAGTTAGTTAGGGCACCACTGAACAGCTCATCTTACCAACTGTGGTATGGGGCGTGCAATGGGGAATTGCTTGAGGTCTGTGTAGCCATGGACATCAGGTGGGTACGTGTTTTCTCCACGGTAGCCTCTTTGGTCTGGTACATTCCGAGAGTTGTAGTACCGTTGGTCGTCATCATCGTATGGTCTATCGTATGACACTTCTAAGCGGTTTGTGGTTGTCCTCCGCTCAACAACATTGACAACTCGCTGGTAAGTCACCTGAAAGGAAAGCATTAGCATTAGTGACAGCACTGAAACAAGCCAGCAATGGAGGGTATGCACATGCATAAATTGAATGTCAAATCGAGTGGCAAAGTGAATTTAATGTCGTTTAACGTTGTTTCATGCAATGAAATAGGCCTACAACTTTTCTGTTTGGATGTATGTATCTCCTAATCCTTGTCCCAGATGGCATTTTTGGTCATAACAAGGTTTATTCCACGGCCAGAACAGACAATGTGATCCCCATCAATCATGTTTTAGCAGCCCGGACGGTAAACACACTAACATAAGATCATAGATTTATAACATCCGGTCTGGGTTTTTGGCTCTTCAAAATAAGAGTTGAACGGGGGAAAATGCTGGCATGAATTATATCAAAGTTATTAATAAATGCTGGCAGACTAGTTGAGTGTTGAAACATTATATATCGCCAAATCGATTAACCACTTAAGCGTTATTTTATACTTTAGTGCACAACAGGGTCAGGCAAAAATAGTTAATAGCAAATCTGCTATTTATTCTATTTTTTAGTTTTGGAAATGTTTCGAAGCCTTTCACATACGACATGCCCAAAATAGGGATAGATTACAATTAGATCATTTAAATAAATCTATCGATTTAACCTGGATATTGGCATTGGCAGCCATCTTTGTTTATATTGTATTGCAATGACAATTAAATGTAATGTATACTATATTACAGTGAAGAGTGACAAATCTATCTACAAGCTCACAAAACATTGTGGACGTCACGTAACATATTGCGACACCGACCATAACCATAACCGTGTGACGAACTGAGAATACATAGTGCTTACAGGGTCTAGTTTGGACACTGCCATCACAAAACAAATGCCTCGGCTCAAAGACAGGTGAACAATGTGAACCTCTAGCCATTGAAGAACATGTGCTTTCTTACTTCTCTTTGTGAGGAAGAAACGGATTGTTCATCATACGCCTCCCGGATTGGTCTTCGGTCTCGTCGATACGCCACTGCAAGGCAATCAAGAAAGAGGCCAATCATATGTAATGATTTCAAAAACACGAATGAACAATAGTTCAGGCAGTCGGAAGTCAGACATGTGAGAATGGTTATGTCAATCCATATACCAACCAATCAAACAGTGAACATCTGAACAACTGCTCAGATGAGGTCAAGGTGCCATTTAAAGCAAAAAGCATCTGTGGCGTTTTATACTTTTGACTATTAAAAAATAGCAGATATACAACTCATATCCCGTCACTTTGTGCTTTTTTTAAACTAAAATAAACAGCCGTAAATTAATTTGTATTGTTCAGTCTTATGTCTCACACCTTCCTCTTGACAATACAACCTAGATTCTCTGTGGGGTTCAGGTCAGGCCAGTTGGCTGGTCAGTTAAGCACAGTAATACCATGGTCAGTACACCAATTACTAGTAGTTTTGGCTCTGAAGCATACTGTACTCTAAAAAGATGGCTGTGTTGAAACCATTGTTAAGTTTTCACTGTCAGTGGATCAACACCATAGCAGATAACATGGCCTAAATCATCACTGTGTTTTGTTTTGATTGATTGATTGAAATATTTATTAACAATTTGCAGAATTACAGTACAATTCAAGCACAACTCAATACAAAGACTGTGAGTGGACGACCCAATAAAGCATTACACTTGTTTACAAGAGGGTCCACCTTGTTCAATTCATCAAAACATTTAGAGACGTACAAATATACACTTCTATTGTCTAACACATGCTGCTGGAAAAGGAAGATCAGCATCAACATAAAGCTTGACAATGTACGGAGGCACACAGTGCTGTAAAATATCATAATAAATGGTTGTGTTGAGACTCTGGACATGACAAAACACAGTGATGAATGATGATTTAGACAGTGTTATCTGCTGGTGTTGATCCACTGACAATACAAATTAATTTACGGCTGTTATGAAAGCAAACCTGGGCTTCGGTAATACCTCAACAGTGCCACAGGCTGATCACCTCCATGCCACGCCCAATTGATAAAATTATTTGTTCAAAAGTAGATTAATATAACAAAAAAAGGTTTTAAATACTTCACTTTATGGACAATTAATTGAGAATATATGAAAGTTTCACTTTTTGAATTATATTACGGAAGAAAATGAACTTTTACAAAATATTCTAATTCATTGAGATGGACCTGTAGTGTATATATTAACCCATTTTGGGGCGGGAAGCCGGGAACCCATTTTCGTGTTAGCATCATGTCATGCTTTAGCTATTGAAAAATAGCAGATCTACAACCTCGTAGCGTGCCACATAATAAATAGAGGTGGTCCGATCAGGTGTTTTTGGGACTGATACCGATCACTGATTGTTCTTCTCACGAAAATTTGAACATTTCCAAAATTATTATGTCAAAAACCACGTTAAAACTGTTCCTGTGTGTGGGGAGGAAGGGGAGAATGTTTAGAGAATGTTTCAGTCACAGAATGGTTTCTCCAGATCGGGTAAACAACAAATCAGATCAGATCACAGATTGAGTCATTTCTCATTTGTAGTGAATATCAGAGCACCTCTAATAATAAACAATGTTTTGCTGCTCCCACCATAGCCAGTTCATCAATGAGCAGTCAAGACGAATAACAGTCTAAGTCCATAATTTATTCTGACCCCTCCCCCAAAAGGTCTAGCTGTCCTGACCACTTATCTATGATTTATACATTATGGATAATTAGTGTGGACTTAAGACTGATTGATTTAACAAAATGAGCAGCTGAGACGAAACTCCTTCCACTTCTCCAGCCTCTTCACAGTTAACTTTAGACCAGTCATTAGTCCTACAACTACAACCCATCTCAAACCCTCACCCTAAACCTAACCTCCCACGGGGCAGCACACCTAAACCTAACCTTAACCCTCTGACTCAGTACTGCTTCCGTAAGATTGCATTGGGAAAACATGCTACTGGCTGTTGTATGACAGACAGTCAGTCATAGAAGCTAAACCGAATACTACTTACACAGCTTCAGAGCGTCATCTGCTGCACCAAAGAGGCCTGATTGAACTATAGGAATGTCAAGTAGTTCCTCCTTCTCCTTGGGCATCAAGTTGGTGAGGTTTAGCCAACGTGCTCTCTCCTGGAGTACTGCAAGACCCATGGCTCTACCTGCGGCCTGGATGGCCACCTTGTGGAGACGCCTGACATGGTCCGAAATTAGGCAAATATCTGCCCACTGCAAGTTGTCTGGTTTGATCGTCATATCCTTCTCCAGCTCCGCTTGATATGCCATCAGGATGGAGGCAGCATTAAGCGCTCTGACCGTAAGTGCAGCCGTCTTGTAGCACTCATCATTGAGACTGGCCTGTAAACAGTCAGTCTTCGAGGGCAGTGTAGAAGTAGAGGACGAGAGAGAGATCTTGGGGTGGAGATGGGCTTCCACCAATGGCTCCACGGGGGGCATTTGAAGCAAACCATGGGACTCCATTCCCTCACAATGTAGCAGGGAACTCTCCATGAATGGTTGTTTCTTGCTATAAGGCTTGTCCTGCCAGGTAACTGTGAGCTCTTCCAATAACTCCGGAAAGAAAGGCAGCCGTTGCTTTCCTGTCTCCTTACTGTCAATGGGAGCCTTCCCAGCCTCTGCTTGAACAGTGGGCCACTGCATATTGAGTCGTATAGCAGCACGTTTACATATGTCCTGCATGTCCACATCCAGGGTGGACAAGTGAGAGTTGTCTCCCACTGTTGCCAGGTTTGGATAAGAAGGCAATTTTCTCTCTTCTTGTTGCATTTGAACATGGTGTGTGGGAGTTTTTCCTCTACACTTATTTTCCTTTAGTGCTCTGTTGCGCATCAGTCGCCTGTTACATGTGGAAAAGTCCTGCTCCTTTGGGATGGGAGACTTTTTTGCCGGGATGCAAGCAAATTTAATTTTCTGCATTTGAGGGTGGTGTGTGGGAGTTTTTCTTCTACATTGATTGTCCTTTGGTCTTCTCTTATGCACCTGTCCCCTTGCAGGTGTGCAAAGGTCCTGCTCCTTTGGGTTGGAAGACTTAGCATGTCCGCTGTCCACAGTGTCCAGCAGCCACAGTTCGTCCTGCAGCTCACCGGCCATCCCAAGTAGATTGTCCATGGACACTTTGGACAGGTTAGTCTGACGAGTTAGCCGACGCTTAAGAAACCTTTTGGGAATGGCTGCACAGTGGATACATTCAACAACGGTGGATGCAAGTGCATCCTGGGCATGTTCCAGACCGAGACAACGTGGACACTCCGGGTGAGTGTCCCTACATGGCATCATATTGCCACAGGGGCAGAGTTTCTGCATGGGTTTATTCTCTTTGTAACATCTGTCCAAATGAGTGGGGGGGGGCTCGTGTGCAGGGCTGTAGACTCTTTCAGCTCTGGCAGCTGTGGCTGCGGTGTACGATGCAGCAGGTTCACGGGACATCACTGGGAGTGGCGGAGCCACGTCGAGGTAGGATGGAGCAGGTTTGCGGGACCTGACTGGGGGTCTGGGCTGTGCTGGGGGTGGTGGAGTCACATCGAGGTAGGATGGAGCAGGTTTGCGGGACCTGACTGGGGGTCGGGGCTGTGCTGGGGGTGGTGGAGTCACATCGAGGTAGGATGCAGCAGGTTTGTGGGACCTCACTGGGGGTCGGCGCTGTGCTGGGAGTGGCGGAGCCATGTCGAGGTAGGATGCAGGTTTGTGGGACCTGACTGGGGGTGGGGGCTGTGCTGGGGGTGGTGGAGCCATGTCGAGGTAAGATGCAGGTTTGCGGGACCTCACTGGGGCTCGGCGGCGGCGCTGAGCTGGGAGTGGCGGAGCCATGTCGAGGAAGTCGTCGTAGGTGGCTGGGGCCAGTCTTTTGGTGGGCAGAGGCACGTCACTGTCACTGCCGCTGTAGTCGTCGTAACGAGTGACTGGCACCATGTTGTAGGTGGCTGGGGCCTGTCTTTCGGCAGGCCAAGGTGTCATGTCAAGGAGGCCGTCGTAGGTGGCTATGGCCAGTCTTTTGGTGGGCAGAGGCACGTCACTGTCACTGCCGCTGTAGTCGTCGTAACGAGCGACTGGTGCCACGCCGTAGGCCAGTGGGGTCCTAGTGGTGGTGGCCTTGGGTCTAGGGAATGGTATGCCACTGGAGAGGTCATAGGTGGCTGGGGTCTGTCTTTCGGCAGGCCGTCGTAGGCCGTCATAGGTGGCTATGGCTGTGGCTATGGCCCGTCTTTTGCCGGGCAGAGACACGTCACTGTCACTGCCGCTGTAGTCGTCGTAACGAGCGACTGGCGCCACGTCGTAGGTGGCTGGGGCCTGACTTTCGGCAGGCCACGGTATCATGTCAAGGCGGCCGTCGTAGGTGGCTATGGCCCGTCTTTTGCCGGGCAGAGACACGTCACTGTCACTGCCGCTGTAGTCGTCGTAACGAGTGACTGGCACCATGTCGTAGGTGGCTGGGGCTTGTCTTTCAGCAGGCCACGGTGTCATGTCAAGGCGGCCGTCGTAGGTGGCTATGGCCCGTCTTTTGGTGGGCAGAGGCACGTCACTGTCACTGCCGCTGTAGTCATCGTAACGAGCGACTGGTGCCACGTCGTAGGCCAGTGGGGTCCTAGTGGTGGTGGCCTTGGGTCTAGGGAATGGTATGCCACTGGAGCGTGCGAGGCTCAAGTCAGTCTCGTTTTCATCTTCCTCTCTGTCCGTGTTGCCTGATAGCTGAAAAGCTCTAACTTGGTTCAGGCGATGCCACTTATGGCGGTGGGAGAAGTGGAGACAGTATGGGCAGAGGCCTGGCCTGCTAAAAGCCTGTTTAGCATGCTCGATTCCCAAGCATACGGGACACCTCACGTGTGGGTCGTTTTGGGTCAGGCAGCGGGAGCAGAACTGGTTGGAGCATACCTTCTGCGGTGTAGTACTAGGTAACACCGCTCGTCTGCTAGCTGTCACAGGAGCGAACTTCTCTCTCCTAGTAGACATGGTAGCTCTGAGTGAGGTTTCACAACACTCTTTGTGTAAGCAGCGGGGGCTAGAGGTTTTACAACACTCTTATCGCCCTATCACTTCGGGGGAGGGATGAGCCGTCACGCAATGACTCACAATGTCAGGCCAATATGATTGTCTGTGAGGTTTATGGATTACTTCTGTGTTCACGGCACGCCAGGAGATGGCGCTCCAATACGGCGATTCAAGAAGTGAAGATGAACTTAAACCAAATATAAGATAGGATGAAGTGAAGATGAACTTAAACCAACTGTATAATAGGGACTGAGCACCCAGCTACTGTGTATGTGCTTGATTCTATGGGCAAGTTAAATGTTGCTTCTTTATTCAGTTATTTCAGGCTTCTGTGCGAAGCGAGAAGACGTTTTGGAATGAGTCAGCAGGGTTAGCTCAATATATTGGAAGGAGTTGTTGCTCCCTAACAGCCACTTATGGCTTGTGTAATGTAACTGAAGCACGTATAAGCGATTCCCAAGCCAATGTGTTTTTTGGGGAGGGAACGCTTGTTTTGGTTCACAAAACGCCTTGAATATGTGAATATGGCTGCGCAAATCATGACTTTGATTACTTTTTAAATAAATACTTGCACGTTGACGTCAAAGGTTGGTTTATCACATGAACCAAAATAAGCACTCCCTCTGTGTCAATCACGTTGTGGTGTTTGGTTTTTTGTGGTTTTGGCTTGGGAATAGCATACAAGCAACTGGAGCTTCTGTTGAGGTCCCCTATGAAAGAGAACAAAAGAAAATGAGGAAAATTTTTTTGCTCACTGCCAATCTCAATTAATGTCAATTAACTTCAGCACATTTGGTGAGCTGTGAAATGACATGTTTTAATTATTCGACACAAAATATTGTCTCTCCTCTGTGACAGTTAATAAGATAGTGGCAGATGGGTGTTAGAATAAAACATGAATCATGGGTCAAAATTAGAGCATTTGGCATTACACTTACTGTTTGAGGGGAATTGGTTCCCTTTCCCTTCTTTTGTACGTCCCAAGATGTTTCAGACAGGGTTGATGTACCTACAAAGAGGAGGAATAAATATCAGCCTTGTGTAATATTATCTTCATCATCATGAGTGGGATCACCACTTTGACGGGCAAGTCAGCGGCATACCGGTACTTCGACCCGAGCCCATTGAAGTATGGATCTTTTCATTTAGACATCAGTGGCATGGATTGGCATTGCTACTGAGCTCATTAGACTACAGGAGTCCTGGCGTCACTCTTTCATCCCCTGGGTAATGGAAGAAACGTAGAATAAGATTGGGTCATCTTAGAATCGTCTGATATAAGAATTGTGGTTCAAAAATAAATAAACTGTGCTAGCGATATGGTCATATTTTGATAATTTTGATTTAATTAATTTGGTGACTGTAATTTTAGTGATGCTTCATATCCAAACGAGTCAAACCGCCATGCTCATTTGTTTATTTTTGGAACAAAGTTTTTATTTAATGCAACATTAAATAAGTCTATGGGGAAAAAAACATGACCCATGCGTGCATTACTGATAAAGCATTACACTTATTTTCAATTCATCAGAACATTTAGAGACGTACAAATAAACACTTCTATATAAAACACAGGAAATCAGGTATGTAAAAAGGGAAAATAAACATATACACATTACACAAGGGGGTGGGGGGATTCCGATTTTACGGGGGGCTGTTTCGAATTGCAGCCGTCCGTAGGTGCCCTTTGAGAATGGCTCTTGCTAGTGAGTACTCGTTGCTAGTGTTTGTTCAATAACAGGAGTCTCCAATGTAATGTCTCTCTCTTTAGAAAATTCATTTTCCGGTCAGGAGAACACAGTCAGGATACAAATTAAACAAGTAAAATTAGAAGCGATGATGACACACATAAAAGGAGCAGACAAAATTGGAACTGGAACGGGTACCGTACAGGCTGAGACTCCTGTTATTGAACAAACACTAGCAACGAGTACTACTATACTATCAGAATACTTTTTTAAGTAGCCAACGAAAATCTGCACTTACACTGGTAAGTGTACTGCACTGCACCTATACACTGGTACCTTTACGCTAGCCCTGAAACATGACTGTCGTGAAGTAGCCCAAACATTTAGATTCTAAATTCTAACGTTTGTGCCTCAAAATCACTCTTACCTTACAAATGCAAAATCTAAGCTGCTTTAAATGTTGCCCCACTTGTTTGTGATCTGTGCGCACCCATATTAAACACCGCACATGCTTATTTTTCAATAAAAAAGGTATTTTAATCCACTCTGTTTCGGAATCCTCCATTGTAAATGCGCAACAGAACATTGCCCGCGCCCCTAGCGGCCAGGGTTCTCTTGCGCATCTACAATGGAGAGAAAACCAAGATGGCTGCCAGATTCCGAGACAGAGTGGATTAAAATACCTTTTTTATTGAAAAATAAGCATGTGGAGTGTTTAATATGGGTGCGCACAGATCACAAACAAGTGGGGCAACATTTAAAGCAGCTTAGATTTTGCATTTGTACAAGGTAAGAGTGATTTTGAGGCACAAACGTTCCTTTTCGACGTTAGGGGCGGGGTTATCTTTTAGACTCTCGTAGAGAGATTCGTCAGAATCGAAAAAAACCTCTACGAGAATCTAAATGTTTGGGCTAGTCGTGAAGTACTAGCGTCATTAGCCCAAAATGTTAGATTCTCGTAGAGGTTTTTTTCGATTCTGACGAATCTCTCTACGAGAGTCTAAAAGATAACTCCGCCCCTAACGTCGAAGAAGCAACCTTGATGCCTTTAAATCACTCTTACCTTGTACAAATGCAAAATCTAAGCTGCTTTTAATGTTGCCCCACTTGTTTGTGACATCTGCGGAACCATATTAAACACCTGCGGGGCTTATTTTTCAATAAAAAAAGGTATTTTAATCAACTCTGTCTCGGAATCTGGCAGCCATCTTTCTTTTCTCTCCATTGTAAATGCGCAAGAGAACCCTGGCCGCTAGGGGCGCGGGCAATATTCTGTTGCGCCGTTTACCGCATTTACAATGGAGGATTCAGAAACTGAGTTGATTAAAATACCTTTTTTATTGAAAAATAAGCCCCGCAGGTGTTTAATATGGTTCCGCAGACGTCACAAACAAGTGGGGCAACATTAAAAGCAGCTTAGATTTTGCATTTGTACAAGGTAAGAGTGATTTAAAGGCATCAAGGTTGCTTCTTCGACGTTAGGGGCGGGGTTATCTTTTAAACTCTCGCAGAGAGATTCGTCAGAATCGAAAAAAACCTCTACGAGAATCGAAAATTTTGGGCTAGAGCGTCATGTGAACCATGGCTACGCCATCATGTAAACAAGATCGGCACTTTTTTTGCACACAAGGCTCTGAAGGTTCAAACTGCATACGCTTAGATAGTGGAAATTGGAATACATGTTATATGAATGTTGTGAATGAACGGTTAACGGACGTAGCACGAGCGCCTGTGGTACCACCACGAGGTTGTAACAACACTGTCACTAATATTAACATTGTAGATACTATAAGTAATACAACTTCAATCAGATTAGAAAAGAAACGTACCAAACGCAACGGTGCCCTGGGTGTTCCTCCTCCACCTTACACTATGTCACAAAAATGCTGATACCTGATAGTCGCGTGAATCATGTAAACAAGCAATAAAAACAAACCACCATTATTATTATCCTCCATTCCTCCCTCGCTGCTTTACTTCCTCCTCAAATCCTCCTCCTCAACGGAAAAGGCAGGTTACCTCCGAAACGTGTGCTGCTGCCACCCTGTGGTGGCAGAGCCTGGGTTTCCGAGGCTAGCTCTGCCATTGCATTTTTGCAACAGCATTAGAGCTATGGAGCAGCGCTAAGGCTACCTAAGAGTAGACATGAAATGGTAGGCCTATGAAACTATTGATTAATCCGATTATGTGTATATTAATGCACAGCAAGATCTTGAAGATTCTTTGACCTCACAATGATTCTTTTACATTTTACAAACCGACAGTTTTATTTAAATAGCAGCACATTCATAACATTTTGAATTAAATTAAATTAAATATATTCCCCCCACTTTTTAACAACATATACATCTAGAGCTCTCCTCAGTCCTCAGCTACCACAATATAAATAATACAACGTTGTTAAATCTATACGAATACTGAAGCTTGTCAAATTCATATCAATGCCGCTTTCATCATATAAAAAAGTATTGCTTTTCTTTAATAAATATGGTTTGTTATTTCTTCGTTCTGGCGTTTTGTCCTGTGATTGGATAAACCCGACCCACGTGACTCGAGCTTCGCAGTAGTGGTGGAGTTTCCACGACAGCTGAGAGAGAGAGAGAGCGGCTCGTCTTCTCTTTTTTTCTCCTCCTCGTAATATTAATCCGTTAAAAATAAAAAACACCCAACCCAACGACATATGAGGAGGGCTTTATGAAAAAATGGGAGACAAGAAGAGTCCCACGAGGTGAATAAACATTTAATTTCTTTATATTTTACAAAGGACGTGCTCTTTGGGGGTCGTTTACACAGAACTCATTCTCTCTCCAGTCTCCAGTGAAGTGTTCATTCATGGCGGCTAGGCTACGGTTTGGCTGCTTTAAAAGCCCCCATACTGTGTGTCATGTCAAATACCGGTAGCAAAACATAGCCGATCTGCAAGCGCGACGCGTTGTTGAGCTTGTGGGTCTGCTATTTTCGCAGTTTATGAACATTTGCAGACGTTTCTGGACATTTTTGAGCATTTTCGGGGGAGGCTACGAGGTGCGCTGCGGGTCGGGAGGGTTGCGGTTAGGTTTAGGTGTCTGCCCCGGGGGAGGTTAGGGTTAGGGTGAGGGAGGAGGTAGGTTGTCGTTCGGACCAATGCTCCGTCGGATGAAAGTACTGCACTCCATTTTCGGCCCCCTGTAAATGGACATGCTCAACGCCAGGTTGAAAGTGGTGGTTTAATGGGGTCTGTCTGTCTGTGTCAACCTCTCCCCCTCACCCCCTTAATCCCCACGACACGAAGTGACTCTTTTAAGTTGATGCTCCTTTCTTTATGCATGCTTTTAGACGTTTTTAAACGTGCATGTTTGAGTGTGTTGGTCTCGTTAAAAAAAGAGTTGCACCCTGTGTGTGTGTGCTGATGTTTTAATAGTTAATATACATTTCTTGTTTTTATTAATGAACTGCAAGTCTGAGGAGCTCTAGCAAATTAATTTTACCCAAATTTTACTGTAAAGTATTGTTTAAGGTGACAAGTGTGTGTGTCTGTGTGTGTGTGTGTGCAGGCCAAAGCGACAGCCGAAGCCGTCCTCTGATGATGGGTACTGGGACTGCAGTGTGTGCACCTTCAGAAACAGCGCAGAGGCCTTCAAGTGCATGATGTGCGACGTCAGGAAGGGGACCTCCACCCGGTAAGGAAGGACTCCTTACCGGGCTTTGGCGCTCCCGCATCGTTTCTGAGTATATCCACATTAATGTTAATGTGGGACGTCCTCATGACCGGTGCCGGTGTGTTGGTTCCCACAGCACTAGTTTGCTGGCTGTCCTGCTAGTCTCATTCTCCTGGCTGCTATTTTCTGTCTCACCCTTGGCATCCCATCATACAGATTCTTGTTGGTAACATGTGTACTCTTGCTGATGTTAAGTACTGCAAGCAGCATTCTGGTGTAGCACCCATCTAGAGACTTCTGCAGGGTTGGCTTCAGGGTGCAGCATGCACTGTAGGAGAACTGACTATCGTTGCATTGAAGAAGCTGAGTTTGGTTTGACGGGGGAGGTTGGAGTTTCATGCCGTTCAGGGCCCTCCATGCAAGCGCCTTTCTCACTTTAAGATCTTGCTCCGTTGAGCCCAGGTACTTTAAGTCATTGACTTCCTTCAGAGCAGTGCCTTCTGTTGTCGTCAGCGGTGGATGCTCCGATGGAATGTTATAGGTGATTTTCTTGGCGTTGAGCCAGAGGCCAACCTTGGCACACTCTGATTCCACTCTGGTCAGGAGCTCCTGAGCTTGTTCCACGTGGTCGGAGAGCAGGCTGATGTCATCCGCGTAGTCCAGGTCTGTCACGACTACTGCGGGATGCCGTCTCGACCTCCTTGGTGTTATGGTGAACAGTGGTGTCATGGTAGGTTTTTTTACTGGTACCACAGTGTTTTAATGATGCCACGTGCATGTGCGCATCGCAGAACACAGAACAGCTGAAACAGCCTATTGTTAAATAGTGTATGAGAGTTTTAGACACAAACACAAAAGTAGACTTCAAATAGTCAGACAAACATCTTTACTGCACTAGAAAAACTAAAAAGTTTGCTTTGGACGAATTAATCTGTTCTGGAGGAGGCATTCTTCTCTTGTACAGAACACCACACAGCAGCAGCAGCCTACTGGAGCCATAGCCTACTATACTGCTGTAAGTGTGCAATGTGCATGCTTACCGTGCGCTCAGGTATACTGGGTACTTTGTGCGTCTTGGAAAGTCTGGTGACAAGAGGTTGATTAGGTGCGTCTTCTCTTGAATCTAGCATTCTAGCGTGCACGCACACGCAACGCTTCGTTCCGTCCCTGCGCGTGCGCCTCAAAACATTACTGGTACCACGGCGTGGTACTGCGTTCTACGAGCATGACACCACTGATGTTGAAGCCTGCTTTTGTCCACTGATGGCCTTCCTTAACGTGTACTCCAGGACGGACGAATTAAATTCCTAATATCCATTAAACTCGTTAAACTCACAGACATTGCAGCTGTATGGAACGCTTGAATTATCCTCTATCTGCAAAGTGTTTCTTTCATAAAAATCCCCCGTAGGCAATGTTATGAGCTACTTTGTGTCAATAAATTCTGTGCTGCAGATGCTTCTTTTTCAGAGTTTGGAAGTGCTTGTTTTCAATGACAAAACATCCTGCTGCCTCATGCGTCGAGGGGGTGTTTGTTAGTTGTGCGCAATTCCGAAGCTGTTCATGACTCATGTGTCAAGTGGTCAACCTCCGATCTAGCGTCAGATCGCAGACCAAATATATTGCAGTGTGTAAGACACTTACTTTTATTAACAGTGAGTGCAACGTTTCGACCATTAAAGGTCTTCATCAGGCAAATATATTAGTAATATATGTATTTGCCTGATCAAGACCTACGTTGGGCCATTATGTTGTTTTTGGAGCTATAAAACAGTGCGGATGGATGTTGCACACAATCTTCTCTGCAATTTGTACATTCCCAGAGTTAAATGAACCCTGGGATGTTCTGTGGCTGTCAGCAAAGTAGTGGTTCTCAAGCCAACCTTTCTCTCTTTAACTGCCTTTACCTAGTTTCACGGATAACTTACTTCCTCAGTCAGTGTGAATATTGTAAACACTTATTACTTTCTGTGCCAGGCCAAAGACCTTCTTTAATATGCTGTGTTTAACCCTTAAACCTAATAACGTCATGATGACATTAGTACATTTACCGGTGCAGACCCAAGTGGATAAAAGGGCACTGCTGGGCTTGTGGGAAGACGCTCCCGTGGGAAGCATTTTATTTTCAACCGCTTTGGAATAGTTATGAATCTGCCTGAGGGAGGGCGATTCTTTCAGCATCACAATTGGCCCACGAAAACTAGATGAAACATCTCAAGGGGTTTATCCCCAACAAATGTACTACAGGACATGCAGAAGATCATGTCTTCTCACCGCATCCATAAAACTCTTCTTAAAGGAGAATTCCATGCTAGAAGGCTTTCTTACCTTTTATTTGTAGTTGTTTCGTCCCCACCAAAGAGGTCCAGGTGCAAAAGCGCATTATTTGAATTGAATGGGGCATTGGAGTGTTGTGCTAATTCGCTTATTTCCATCGCTCAAAAATCACACTTTACTACTTATTTCGATGGAAATAAGCGAATTAGCACAAAAACCCAACCTCCATTGAGGGCTTATATTGGGGAAAATACCCAATAATGCACTTTTGCACAAAATAACACCTGGACCTCTTTGGTGTGGACGTAACAACTACAAATAAAGGTAAAAAAGTCTTCTAGCATGGAATTCTCCTTTAAGCCTTCCTCTTCTCTTGCCTGGCAGTTCCATCTCCAGCTTTCTTCGACCAAAACGAGCATTTACTTATGAAGTCGCTCTGATGTCGCCCTTGCCGCTCTCGTGGTCTGTAACTGTCTCGTCCTGGCTTGCTGAGCTTGTTGTGTTTAGCATAACAATAGACAGCAATTACCTCGCTGCTCCCGCTGTCTACCTGTCTCCCAACACCGTGCTCAACTGTGCTTGTTGTGTAAACAACATAACAAGAGGGCAGTTACCTCAATGCTTTCACTTTATACATACGTCATCGTCAGACATCAGTATACATGCACAGTGTAGTAAGTATCTATCACCTGCAGCGAAGCTGATACTGTTTGCTGCAAAATGCTGTCCAAAAAAAGTAAATTTGACATTAAAGGTCGGATATGCAAAGATATTTGGAAAAATCGCTTCATCGTTCAACGGCAACAAGATGTGCAATGTGCACATCTTGTGCACATTGGCGGACTGGGGTTTTTTCCAAATCACCCAAATCACTGAATGCTCTTTTAAAATAACTTTTCATAAACTAGTTTCTGATGTTGGTAACATTAGTTAGCAAGAATGTTAATTTACATCATCTAAAAATAGATTTCCCTACAAATGTATATGAAAGATGTACTTGGTACAGAATATAGACATAAAAGACCACAGGAAATGCTTTTAATTTCTCTTCTCAAAGATGGATGTATGGAGATTGATCCCCTGTGGGGAAATTCAGCTATTGTCTGCAGCACCACCAGCAGTAAGTAATAACCTAGAAACGCAGGATAGGTACAGGACAGATGAGTAATTAAAATGTCAATGAAATATCCATCTCCATAACTGGGACAGTAGGTCAGGATTCATAAATATTGATCATAGACAAAGGAAAACGGAAAGGGCTCTCACACTTTGTCTTCCTACAGAGTTTTTACCTCATGGCACTTTGTGGGCACTCAGTTCAACCCACATGGGCATTTTAATGACGGGTATGAATGCAAACTTTCCCATGAATCAACTGATGTCTATTGCTCTCTTTCAGAAAACCTCGGCCTGTTTCACAGCTGGTGACACAGCAAGTAAATCAGCAGTTCGCACCTCCCACACTACCCAAAAAAGAGAAGAGAGAAAAGCCAGAGAAAGACAAGAGTGACAAAGACCCAACACTTAAGAAGAACAGCCATAAAAAGACGAGGTAATAGTAAATCCAGTAACAGTCATGCTTACAATAATCCACCGTCTGATTTAATTGTTATGTTTTGCCTCAAAATCTTCAATAAGTACAATGTATGTATTATTTTATTGTTATTATAATGCTTCCCCTGTTTCTGCCCACCTCTTTCATTAGGCCCAGATTAAAAAATGTGGACAGGAGCAGTGCCCAGCATCTAGAAGTCACCGTTGGTGACTTAACTGTTATAATAACAGACTTTAAGGAGAAAGTCAAGCAGCCCACACCCACGCCAGCAAACGCCGCCTCCGTGGACCAGCACAGTCAAAGTGGCTCAAGTTCTGACAACACCGAACGAGTGGTCTCCAGGTCTTCATCGCCACGCGGAGAAGGTTCTCTGGTCAACGGAGAGACTCAACTAACAAACCGCCAAACCCCCTCAACGACTCAGCTATAGGCTTGTCTACCCTCGACACCCCAAAGTGATTAATTTCAACATCCTATGCCTCCTGATGTAATAACATTCAGATCTAACGGGGACGGATTCTAATCTGCCTTCCCCACGATGAGCGAGGATTCAGGAGTTGGGACTGTTGAGAGAACACTCCATTCAGTCGACAAACCTTTGCAGCCAGTCAGAGCTGTCACAATGAGTGAATTGAAAAAAGTCACAATAGCAGTGAATCGTGGACGACTTGCAGCGGGAAAGGTCCATATGTTGTGGTGGCATGTGTCATAACACCTCAGTGTCATTTTTGATGTCAGTCACACTCATAGCTCTTGTTTTCAGTCTTTCCCACTGTGGACTTTTTGAGGTCATTCACAAATGTTGTCTACAAAGAATGAATTTCAGTTAAAGCATTATATGAAAGAAAATGTGAAGCACCCATCTTAGAAATTGTATAGTTTTCTTTTGGGTTTTGTTTGTTGTTAACATTTGCACTTACGATCTTACGTCGTCCTAATGAATTATTGAATAATTATTATATGCATTATTTCCACTCTTGCAATCCTTTTACTGACTTATGTTGCTTTTATGGCTCATATCCAGCATCATGAGTAAAATTATGGAAGAATTATTGTATGCTTCTCCACTTTGTAGAGTTAAGCATGACTTGATCAATAGTGGTTTATAATGTAAGATGTAGATGATATGAAATAAAACCAAGAGATGGATACGGACATGATTTCATCTTGCAGTTCATTATAATAAATAGTCTTGCAATTGTATTGAAAAATAGTACCAATTTGCTTATCCACATGATGTAAATTATCCTATCATTGTCTGGTTATTTAGGACAAAAATAGATGATTTGCTTGTCTACAGACGTAAATTCTCCATTCATTGTCATTGGTAATTTAATGTTTGTGTAAGACGAATATCTACACTAATAGCTGAATATAGGAGGGGCTAGCACCCCTCAAAAAAGCTCCCCTCAAAGCAACAGATCTGAAAACATTGCGATATCGATATCAACAATGTGTTGTGAGCTTGTACATCAGCTATTTTTGAGGGGTGCCTGCCCCTCCTATATACAGGTTTAATGTTTGTTTTAAAAATGCCATTGACAATGAAGGGAACATTTACGTCATAGTCTCTTTATTGTTAATGGCATTTAATGTTTGTGTTGGCACCGTGTGTTTACGTCACCATTGCATCACCCAATCACCATGAGTTAGACCTTAATATATTAGCACCCCTCACACGGGTGTGATCTTTTGTCTGACTATGTTACTATGTTTAGAGTACCAGTAGGGGCAAAATTAGCGCTGTTGTGCCAGAAACGGAGAGAGAGAGAGAGAGTGCTGCACTGTTGCCTGCTAATGAGAGAGAGAGGGGCAGGGGGAGAGGGGAGTTGCACCACTCAGTTGACACAGGTGTGATCTTTAAGAATAAGGAGCTATTTTGTGGTTAATAATCAGCAATTCAATGATCCATTGAATGTACATGCTACTGATTTTCACATTACTTTTAGTAGTTCTCAATCTCAAATGTCATGTCAGGGGCACAGATCTATCAGGGACCTCCGAAATTGAGGATTTTTGTTGTTTGATTGTAGGTAGGCTACAGAATTATTATAAAGATGGTACAACTGAACTGAAAACTGATCTGAATATTCATTATTACAATATTACATATTTTCATTCTTGTTGGGTTAACTTCTAGCCTGACAGTATGAATTTTCATTTCGTTTCACTTCATTAGTCTGAATTAATTAATTATGACTTTTTTAATGGTAGCGATTCAGGGCTGGAGCTAGCCCTGGTCCAGTGTACTCGCTGTAGTCCAGTACCTGCCTGTAGACCCTATCGCAATTTGGTGTTGGGGGAATTTCTCACTTGAACTGAGTCAATGGGTCCCTAGACATGAAAAATCAACGAGGTGCTCGTCCGCCATAGTGCCACGAATGGCGCAATGGCCACATAAAAAATGGCCACAATCGGCTATGATGAAAATCCAACCTTTTTGTATTTTGTGTTTAAGCACATGTAAAACATTCATTTTGACTAATTGTGGTGTGTGGAATTCATTTCTGATATTGTTTTGATGATTTGGGGTGATTTTGACCTTGAAAGGTCATAGTCAAGGTCATTTTGCTATTCCACAGACCTTGGCCATAACTTGTCCATTTTTAGGAGTAAGAACAGGAACAATAAGTCTATTTCAACTAAATCTGACTCTTAAAATTAATTTCTGATATTGTTTTGACCATTAGGGATCATCCTGTCATTGAATTATTGATGTTAATGTCATTTTTTAATAATTCGATTATGATTCTTTAGTCGCTTTTATTATATATTTTCATGATTTGTTTTCTTTACATAAACAAAATACATGGGCATGAGAAAAACAACAACAGCACCATATGTGCTGTGTGAATAAGCCCATTGTACAAAAGACTCTGTCCATGGCCCAAATGAGCCAATTCATTGCTATGTCAACCCCATAGTGGAGGATATTAAGTCAATATATCATAAGAATCGTTCACTTGATGGTACAAGCACCAAATTTGGTACACAAGTGCTTCAGAACCTACTCTCTCAGAAAAGTACGATGTCCACTTGAAAAAACTAAATGGCCACCATTTTTCAAGATGACCGCCAAATGAAAAGGGCCTTTTGTGGCGGTTCTGGACAACCGTGGGTCCGACGAACTCGAGACCGGGCACTGCACTCCCTGTGGGTGTGTGGAACGTGTATGTCGAATTTGAAGTGGGGCGAACAGTTCTCGAGTTACGTGGATTACAGACGTACAGACACACACAGAATTTGTGCAATTAGCAGATCATTGGAACGGTTGTTCGCTTGGTGATACAAGCGTGACATTTGCCGTGAACATTCCTTTGGTCAACTCTTTAACTTTTTAAACCGAGCCATCCAAAAATCCAATATGGCGGTGATATTTCAAGATGGCCACCAAAATTTTACTGGTTTTGCATTTCTGCATATATTTGGCTATACCTTTGTGATGTACTGAACCATACTGTATAATACTGTACGGCACCATACTGTACCATACCGTACCGTACCTTACTGTATGGTATCATACTGTACAATACTGCACTGTACTGTACTGCATGGTACCATACTGTACCATACTGTACCTTACTGTATGGTATCATACTGTACCTTACTGTACTGTACGGCATCATACTGTACTGTACCATACTTTATGGTATCATACTGTACCATGCCGTACTGCACGTTACTGTACCGTACTGTACTTTACCATACTGTACTGTAACATACTGTAGTGTACTGTACAGTACCGTGTGTGTGTGTGTGTGTGTGTGTGCACGCACAGGGAAAAGGGGAGGACCCCTTTTGGTTTTGTTTTCTGCATCTTCCTCTGTGACCTGCCACCTTCATGTCATCTCTCACAGCATCCTTAAACCTCGTCTTTGGCCATCCTCTTACCTGGCAGCTACATCTTCAGCATCCTTCTCCCAATGTACCCTCATCCCTCCTTTTCACATGTCTAAACCATCTCAACCTCACCTCTCTTGCTTTATCCCCAAACCTTCTAACCTGGGCTGATCCTCTAATTTAGTCATTTCTGATCAAGTCCTTCCTTTTCACTCCTAATGAGAACCATAGCATCCTTAATTCTGCCACCTCCAGCTGTGCCTCCTTTTCATCAGTGCCACCGTTTCCAACCGTACGGCATGGCTGGTCTCACTACCATCGTATACATCTTCCCTCTCACTGGTAGCCTTCTGTCACAAATAACTCCTGACACATATGTCCTGTTGAGTGACTACGGGAGATTGATAAAATAAGTCGCTGAGAGGCGATGGGATGGGCCAGGTTGTCAGACGCGCTCCGCAAACAAAAGGATCTCGCTGGGTCCAAACAATGCGTTAAAGGTGTTTTATTAAAGGCAGGTGCATAACTGAAACGGTGCTCAAACATAAAGTAAAGTAGTCACAGCGATCCAACGTAAATAAAGTAAATAAATAAAGCAAAATAAGCGGTATAAAGCGGTCAACAAAAGTGCGGCTTCCCACACACCCCCTCTCTCTCACTGTGTGTAAAACAGGTGAACTATGGGTGAAGTATTCAATGAAACAGGTCCGCCCCTCTGCCTGTCAATCATCCACATTAATCACCAGTGACAGCCCACTCATTTCATAGACCAAACATCATTTCCAATTCATGGCTCTTACATGTCCCATATTCTCAATACACTGGCTTCACTTGCTAGAACATTTCCATCTCTATACTCACCTTAACCTGTTACACTACTGTCTACTGTCTGGTCAATTGGTACAAATAATTTTCTCCCTCCCTCACCATCTCTCTTTGCACTTACTGTACATCTCATATACTTTATCTTAGCCCTGACCACTTCTTAGCCCACACCACCTGACATCACATCTCTCTCTTCTTACCCATCATCTAAAAAAAAAACCAATGGGCATTGCCCATTGACATATATTCAAGTCTGTGTGTGTCTGTACATCTGTAATCCACGTAACCCGAGAACCGTTTGCCCCACCGACTTCACCGAATTCGACACACACGTTCCACACACCCACAGGGAGTGCACTGTGCAGTGCCCGGTCTCGAGTTGGTCTGACCCACGGTTGTCCAGAACTGCCACAAAAGGCCCTTTTCATTTGGCGGCCATCTTGAAAAATGGTGGCCATTTAGTTTTTTCAAGTGGACAACGTACTTTTCTGAGAGAGTAGGTTCTGAAGCACTTGTGTACCAAATTTGGTGCTTGTACCATCAAGTGAACGATTCTTATGATATATTGACTTACCTCCACTATGGGGTTGCCATAGCAATGAATTGGCTCATTTGGGCCATGGACAGAGTCTTTTGTACAATGGGCTTATTCACACAGCACATATGGTGCTGTTGTTGTTTTTCTCATGCCCATGTATTTTGTTTATGTAAAGAAAACAAATCATGAAAATATATAATAAAAGCAACTAAAGAATCATAATCGAATTATTGAAAAATGACATTAACATCAATAATTCAATGACAGGATGATCCCTAATGGTCAAAACAATATCAGAAATTAATTTTAAGAGTCAGATTTAGTTGAAATAGACTTGTTGTTCCTGTTCTTACTCCTAAAAATGGACAAGTTATGGCCAAGGTCTGTGGAATAGCAAAATGACCTTGACTATGACCTTTCAAGGTCAAAATCACCCCAAATCATCAAAACAATATCAGAAATGAATTCCACACACCACAATTAGTCAAAATGAATGTATTACATGTGCTTAAACACTAAAAAACTAAAAGGTTGGATTTTCATCATAGCCGATGGCGGCCATTTTTGATGTGGCCATTGCGCCATTCGTGGCACTATGGCGGACGAGCACCTCGTTGATTTTTCATGTCTAGGGACCCATTGACTCAGTTCAAGTGAGAAATTCCCCCAACACCAAATTGCGATAGGGTCTACAGGCAGGTACTGGACTACTGTAACCACTGGACCAGGGCTAGGCTGGAGCCAGGCTAGCTAACTTCTAGAGATGGTGAGAAATAGGGAAAATAATCTGTTCCTCATTTTGCTGGGACCCCACTTTCAAGAACCACTGCTGCAAATACATTAGTGGCGCGTTCGGAAATAACGCACCCTAGGTTTAGAGTTAGTTTGAGGCATGCATAGTTGCAAAAACAAGAACTGTCAATCACAGGCGGGGCTTTCCTAGAACTGCGGTGGGATTCATAATCACGGTCCTGGCGACGGGTTGTTGCAGTTGAAAAAGTGCACATACAAGATAATAGCAAAGATTATGGCCCTTAGAGAGGTATACTCTTAAAGTTATGACCTCATGTGCTCTCAGCTCTGCCAGGTGCGCGACACCGCGTCGGCGCGCAACTATAGCACGCTGGCTGACCACAAAGTGGGTGGGGCTGGGTGGGGATTTGTAAACAGCAGCTGGGGGAAGCTACTACTAGAGTGTGACAGCAGGCAGCTATTAGTGTCAAAACATGTTAAAGTTAGCTCCATAAGCGTTTTAACGCAAAATGCGATGCTACCTTCATGCTTTTCTGCTGTGCATGGTCCTCGCGTTCTTCTCACTGCTTTATGTTTTCAGTCAGCTAGCCTCCACATTGGATTCAACAGACGAATGGACACCCAGGAGGACAGCACTGAGGACAGCCGACAGGAACGGTCCTGACACCGGCTACGTTTTAAGGAAACATGCCGGTGGAGTGGCAGGCCTTGCCCTTGGGGTCCAACAGCCAGGGTAACATGATTATAGGTCTCATGTCCGTTCGTTTTTCAGTTATTACTACTCTAGTACACTTGCGCAAATGTGCACCCCTGCTGTTAGGTCTAATACACGACAGGGCTAAGAATCAGTTACTTTATAATGCCATCTATGTTGTTAGCTAACAGCCTAACACACATTCATGTATTTGTTCAGACTGTCACTTACAAACTGCTCACTATTTCGGTTAATAGTAGTCAATAGTAGTCAATTTAAAATGGCGATAATCGGTTGTTAACTAATTGGTAAATCATACTAATGTATCGGCTAGATTAGCCTCATGCCTGCCCTGGATTAAGAAGCACTACCATCTGTTAACTGTGAACCGTTTATTAACATCAAGACAGATCAAAGCAGTTTCTGATGCATGGCTACACGCAGATCATATGCTCTCATCCTGTTAGGTGTAAGTCAGTGTCAGTATCTTACTGGAATCCCTATTGGAGACTGCCTGCTGATGTTTGTGGAGTGAACTGCTTATTGGAGTCATCGCTTAGGTATGGTTGATTAATGATTCCAATGGCCATTGGCCATAACGATTTTACAACAACCTTACAACCCTAAACACCTCTCACTTACTTCCTACAGTCCAGATAATAGCGTAGTTAGACCGCAGTCATTAGTCCTACAACTACAACCTATCTCAAACCCTCACCCGTCCCTAACCCTAACCTCCCACGGGGCAGCACACCTAAACCTAACCTTAACCCATGTCTAACCAATGACTAGTCTAAACTAAGTATGCACCCCTAACATTACACAGCATTTTGTCTTCATTATATTACATCATTATAGAATGCCTAATGGCACTTATGATTAGGGCTGGGCGAAATGACTTCTAATCAATATCTACAAGTTGAATCAAATCAAGATATAAAAGCTCACGTGTTGTGAGCTTTTAGATTGGCAATTTTGATATGTTGTCCAAACACCATTGAACGACTAAGTATATGTATAATACAGTAAGTGACATTATGGGGTTAGGCTTATTGCCAGTGTCAGCCGAGAACATGGTAGTCTATCCCTGTTACAATGTGCTACACCGCTGGGAGAAGGATTGCCGAGGTGGAGCGCAACACCTCCCATCAGCTCCCACTAGTTATTGTATGACTCGCCACACGGCCTGCACCCACGCTGTGGTACTCGTATACGTATTATACGCTGAGTTGGCAGTGTACAGGATCAAACCCATGACCTTGGGGCGAGTGGTTCCCAAAGTGGGGTCCTGGGACCCCCAGGAGTCCTTGAGGGAGTTCCAGGGGGCCCCCAGCTATATGATAGGAACCAAATGGACCCTTATGGGTCTGTAACTCTGAGAGTGTACAAATGGAACCAAATGGACCCGTTAGGGTCTCAGAGTGAAATTAACATTGATTTTACAATATAAATTGGGGGTCTCAGAGATAGAAATGCCATTAAATGGGGGGTCCGTAGACTAATGCACGTCAAACTGGGGGTCCTTGAAATTAAGTGGGTTGAGAATCACTGCTAGAACCGTAAAAATCTTCTCTTATGGGGGTCCCTGGCATTTGTTTTCAACTGGGGGTCCGTAGGCTAATTTGTGTCAATGTGGGGGTCTTTGACATGAAAAAGTTTGGGAACCACTGCTCTACCTACTGAGCTCAACGAATTATCCCTCACACATTAGAAAGACAAATCAATCACCAGAAGCAGAGAGGTGTGTTGTCAATGAGTCAAACATGGTTAAAAAAGTTCAATGGGTTCATATAGTGTGTGTGTGTGTGTGTGTGTGTGTGTGTGTGTGTGTGTGTGTGTGTGTGTGTGTGTGCACAAAAGCCAAAGTAGTTAAAATCAACCCAGTCCCAGATGTTTTAAACTGAAATACTCCTTTAAGTGGTTAATCAGACTAATCAATTTAGTCTGTTGTAAAAACAATGTATTAGAACGTTTTCATGTTGATTGAATTGATTCATTAATATATAATACCGGGCACATAAAAAATATATATCTAAAAATAAACTCTGCTTCTCGATGATTCAATGAAGAAGATATATCTTTGGTTATTTACTCCAGCCCTACTTCTGATCCTGCAGGTCTGAGTACCAGTCAGCTGAAATGACTGACTTGACTCGTCATTCATCTTTTGACAGAATCTAGACATTGGGTTGCTTAATTCATCTCTTGACAGAATCTAGGCTTTGGGCTGCTTCATTCATCTCTTGACAGAATCTAGGAATTGGGTTACTGAGACATTCTAATCTCTAATGAACAACACTGTGTCTCTCGCTGTCTCTCTTTAGGGAGAGCCTCAGCTCTGCTGTCGAGGCCAGTAGAGATAAGACCATGCACCTGGCTGTGGTTGCCTGTGGCTCCAGGCTGGATGAGACCCTCACCATGCTGAAGTCTGCAGTTCTTTTCAGCGTAAAGCCACTGCACTTCCATATATTTGCAGAGGACCATCTGCATGCCAGCTTCAGGGATGCTGTGAGTGTGTGGACGCAATGTTATGTGTGGTGATTTGTTTTCCAGAATTGCAGGCATTTGTCACAGTGATTTATGATTGCCTGTTGGGGCACCCACAGGCAAAGAAACAAAAAAATGAAATTATATATACAGCACACACACTTACTTTGTTACTAAAACCTGACCATTTTCTGTCATTTCTTTAAGCTCGTCTCCTGGCCCACATTTGTCCAGCCCAGGTTTAACTTCACAACTTATCCCATCACTTTCCCCAGTGACAATGCCAAGGAGTGGAAGAGGCTCTTCAAACCATGTGCCTCACAGAGACTCTTCTTACCGGTAAGTGTGTGCATGCATCATTCATGCTTTCACCAGGGCTGGATTTACCATTGGGCGGGCTGGCTGGCTGGCTGGCTGGCTGGCTCTCTCTCTGGCTCTCTCTCTGTCTCTCTCTCTCTCTGTCTGCTGGGTACCCCAAAATTAAACCACAATATCCCAAAAAGATTTTCCGCACACAACCCGGGGGCCCCCTAAAAGTGTCACCACAATAATCATTATTGTCAAGCGACCTTGTCGCACTAAACTTGATTTATACCGCCAAAGCATAAATTAGGCTTTAGTCTCATAAACGTGATAAACTACTTATTTAAGTACTGTATGTATCTCTGATTCCCAGCTGATCCTGAAGGATGTGGATTCTTTGCTGTATGTGGACACAGACATTCTTTTCCTGCAGCCTGTGGACAACATGTGGGCCTTCCTTGAACATTTCAATTCCACCCACTTAGCCGCCATGGCTCCTGAACACGAGGAGCCACGCATTGCCTGGTACAACCGTTTCGCCCGCCACCCCTACTACGGCAAGACGGGCATCAACTCAGGGGTCATGCTGATGAACATGACGCGTATCAGGGACAAATATTTTAAGGTAACAGTCATGAAGTGTAGTGAGAGGCTTTTGTGTGTGTTGAAAATAGGGTCCATTGACTTCCATTGTAGCGGGGAAACAGCTCTCAAAGTCACTCTTTTAGCACATAAACCAACGCAACAAAAGCTGATTCTGACAGTTTCAGGAAAACTCATGCGGTTTTATTTTTTATAAAAAATGTCAACTTTGTCTTGTTTTGACTAATTTGTCAGCTCCGGTAGGTATGCCTACGCTGACCGAATCACTGCTGTTTGGTCCGATCTGATTGGACCAAAACTGTACACCACTTCTTTATTGGAAACGACGGGGATGTAAACAAATGGATTTGATCTCGTCTGCTTGACACTAAAAACATACACAATGGGCGTGTTTGAGGGAGACACTTTAGAAGAAGTGTGTAAAGTGTCTGTGTCTCAAACAGCGTGGAGACTTCTGTTTACAAACGAAACCTCGAAAGATGGCCCGCGAGAGTTTGGAACGCCATAGCACTGCTTCAGTCTATCTCCGACTAGAATAGTAACTTTATAAAACGAAAATAAAACCGCATGAGTTTTCCTGATGTCATAAAATGTCAGAATCAGCTTTTGTTGCGTTGGTTTATGTGCTAAAAGGGTGACTTTGAGAGCTGTTTCCCCGTTACAATGGAAGTCAATAAGCGACTATTTTTATTTCTTAAATTGCTAATAAACAACACAACGGAGCGAAATAACTCATGGAATGGAATAGTTTGCCCATAATAAGGTAAGAAAACAACCCAAACCTCTTACCCTTTAATACACACATATAGACAATAATAGTATCTCAAATCTTCTGTTCATATGTAATATGAATGACATGACCAGAAGATATGAGACAAGAACAGATTGTAAGAACATGCATCTCTTATCATTGTGCACAGACGTCAGTCTATCTGTAGTTTATGTTCATTGTATCAAGGGTATCGATTATGGTCACTCAGATATGTGTCAAGCAGATAAAAATAATAATTTATGACTGTGCAATAAAATAAAAGTTTGTGCATAGGTTAATGTAGCACTAGATGTGAATGGTTTTCTTATATTGTAGTGTTTCATGCTGGCTAACCTACAATTCATTATGGTTGAGTACTGAACAGTTAAAGATCAGTTCAAAACCTGCACCACCAGCATTGACCAATGGAGGTCACTGTTGTCATTCCTTTATGAATACTGTGAATGGCTGGCTGTTTTGACAGCACAAAGCCAATTGATTTAATGGGTTAAAAGTGCCTGTCCTCTGATTGTGGCTGCTTCAAGCTCTGGCTGAACATTTACAAAACAAACAAAAAAACCCAATGCTCTCTCATTACTGGTCTTCTCAGAATGACATGACATCAGTTCCACTACGGTGGGAGGAAATGCTGATGCCCCTGCTCCAGAAGTATAAACTCAACATCACCTGGGGTGACCAGGACCTGCTCAACATCATATTCCACCATAACCCCGGTATGGATTTTGCCTAGACCCTTATTATTGTGATCAGTGAATCACTGATGTGCATTTGAAGTTGAATCCCACGTTTCTGTTGCGAGTTGGACATTTGACAGTGTGACATAAATCTTCCCAATGTGTTCAGTGCTTTAAGAAAAACAAAAAACCCTACGGTATGTGAAACGTGTTTAGTTTAGTTTAGTTTATTAGGGATCCCCATTAGTCTACTCTACACCGTAGTGGACACTATTCTTCCTGGGGTCCAGGCAAAAACATCACAGTACAAATCATAAAAAGCAGTACAGCAGGATACATGTTTGTGAACAAACACACAAACCTAGAGAACAAAATGTATATTAACAGTAAAATGTAAAGATAAAAGAAAAAACTGATTTGTCAGTCCGAAAAAAAAATAACAACCTAATCTAATATAATTTCCTTTCTGACTATTGCTGCCTTAAGTTTCCTTTTGAAACAAAATGTAGGTCTATTTCTTGTTAGAGTCAAATGTGGGGGGAGCACACGCCAGTATGCAATGGCTCTGTACATGTTTTCTTAAGTGCATTGGTTTTGGGCAGAGGAAAAGTAAAGTGACCAGTTTTATGTCACATTTTCGAATGTCCGCCTCACTATAGAATACTATGATTCAAGGCCGTCTAAGCCCTTCAGTGTTTGCAGCCGTTTAATGAGGTTTATTTCAATCGTTTAGAATCCAGCACTGCTTTGCACAGTTTTTTTGTGTGCACTCACTCATCAAAATGTCCAAGTCTATAATGGTTTGTGTTGGCTGACATATTCTTTGTTTTTTCAAAATAAATATTCAACCCTCCTTGTCTTGTCTTGTCATTGTCATGCAGAAAGCATATATGTGTTCCCCTGTCAGTGGAACTACCGTCCTGACCACTGCATCTATGGCAGCAACTGTCACCAAGCGGAGGAAGAAGGCGTGTTCATTCTGCACGGTAACAGAGGTGTTTATCATGACGACAAGCAGCCAGCATTCCGAGCCGTCTACGAGGCCATTCAAAAGGTATAGGTTGTGGAACAGTTAATTGAACTAATCAATTTAATCAATTTTAAAAGATAATCAATCCCTATTTTGGACAGGCGAAAAAAGAAAAAAGAGAGAGCGCTAATTCAGATGTATGTTAACGCTTTGAAGATGTGCAAAGTGCAAGAAACTTTTATTTATTTTTTTGTATTATTTTAATCATGCAGCTGTGAACACTCCAACCAGTTATGTTGGTTAGAGTGTCCGGCCAAGCCAGATGCACCAATTCAAACCCCAGTGGCGGGCATGAACTCCTTATTTCTTTTTACCAACTGCTATGCAATAGCAAGCCGAGTCTATAATCGATGTGCAAGCTAGTCCAGTAGTCCTCTAGTCCTGTAGGCTATATTATTTTCCCTAGGATAGCTCAGGGAAGGAGTTTTTGGATTAAGGTTGCATTAAAAAAACAGGATTAAGGTTGGTGAAGGATGCGTTGCTCCCCTGCTTGCGGTTATGTTTAGGTTAGAGTTAGAGATAGGGTTAGGGTTAGGGTTAGAGTTAGAGTTAGAGTTAGGGTTAGGGTTAGAGTTAGGGTTAGGGTACTAGTAGGCATAAACACTTGTGTGCGGTCCAAAAGACAACCCAGCGCTTCCTACTCCACTGACAACCAATCACAGCGCTCTAAATTCCTCGAATCCCGCAGCCATCCTAGAGAAAGAAATCTCGCGTCCTGTAGTCCAGCTGGTTTTCTCATTGGCTGATGTACAGTATGTGCGCACCGCAAATATGTACGGGCGGAAACTAACGACTCAGAACAAAATAGTTCCGCCTTAGAGAATTTTGGTTCCTACCTAAACTGCTGTGCTGAAACTGACACAGTGACAGAGGCAGTTATAGCGGACCCCCGCAGCTAATAATAATGCAGCTGGTAATTAATTGATTTAATCAATTTAGGTTTGTTTACACATTGTTCTTCCCAATTTAATCGTTATATTATGTTATACTGTGCCCCCCCAAGCACTCAGGAACTCCTTTTACCCCAGTTCTATGATGTATTCTCACGGTTATGCTTCAAAAAGGCATTAAACAAACAAACAAACAAAAACAAAAAGGAGAGTGAGTGGATCTACCTCCTCTGTGTCACAGACAGTCCTCTTGTAGATTGATGTTGTTTAGATAAGGCTTTGAATAATTAGACCATTAGGCCGACCTGAACATTTCAAAAGTGTGCATTTTATATTTTAATGATCAATTAATTGATTGTGTTCCGACTTGGCTCAATGTAAGTTCTTAAAGGTTTTAGTTTTTTTAAACATCTTTCTATAATACTGTATCATCATTTAACTGTTTTGCCAATTATTTGGTGGGCCCACTTGCAATGTCATCACGGCATTAGGCCAAACGTGGACTCAATTACATCATCAGGGGCACTCCAGGCCTCCAGTTATGGAACTCACCTGAAGTCCTGTTAACTTGTCCTGTCGATCTGCCTCTGCTCGCCCTTAAGTCGATGTACTGGCTCTCCTATGGCCAGTGTACCGAGTCCAGACAGTGTGAGATGTTTGAAGCATTACTCTTCTCTCCCCACGCCTCCTATCCATCAATGTGAGGCTAGGAGAGGGCGGCATGTGGGGAAACCCCCACTGCAGTGCTGGACTGGCAGCCATCCTTCGATCCACTGCTGTTGATTTCAGGTCTCTGGTTGGAGAGAGAGAGGGAGAGAGAGAAAGCGAGTGAGTGAGGTTCATTAGCTGATCTCCATCCATTACTGCCACAGGGCTCCAGACTGGCCACTAACAGCGCAGGCAATGTTCTCTGCCATTAACGAGCAGGCTTCATTATGGGGGTCTGGGCCCACCACCATTCGTCTCTCAGACAGGATTAACAGTCCACGTACGATGTCCAAAGCGGTGCATACATAACAGTCCATTCTCAGAATCTTTCATCAAGAGTCATGGCTAATCAAGGTGAAAACGTCGTTTGCTGTTCACTTTAATAAACCAAATCATTGGTTCTCAAATCATTCTCATGTTTCATGTATTTGGCCACAGACCCCCATTTGAAAAGCATACAGCTTTGCGCACGTATTCTTAAAAAAAAAAGGTCCACACCCAGTAGCTTACTGGAAATTCACCATATTCACACGGCATCCATTTGCCCATGTATGAAGTATGAGTGAATCCCATATCCTATCAGTTCTTTGAGGACAGCACATCGGTCATGAAACCTCGAGCAATATTACGAGAAACTCTAATTTCTCGGCTACTAAGAGCTCCTTAGTCGGTCGGTCTCTCTGGACCGGCTATCCCAGCAAGCAGAGGAGCTCGCAATAAAGGCTCCCACCATCATTACCCAGCCAAGCCCACAGCAGAGTTGTAAAATGTTTAGTGCTGATGCTATGTTGAGACGCCATGGCGTTGTGGACAACGCACCACCAGCATCCACATAAAAATCGATGGGAGACGGTTAATGGTGCTTTATTGCCCCGCTGTTGTGTATGGAACATAATAAAGAAAGTGTGCTTTGGGTGACCTAATGCCCGACCAAACTGGAATTAAAGGAGACGTCGTAAAATAGTGATTTGCTCCTATTTACCATGAGGGGCAGTAAAAGTAGGGGTGCAGCCTCCGAAAGTAAAAATAACTAGAACTGCACTCTGTCGAGTGCATACTTGCTTGTTGCACACTAGTAGGCCATAAATGGCCTACTAGTGCGCAAGCAGAGCGCGCAAGTACTTTCGACCGCTGTAAACTGTTAACTAGTATTATTAAGTATGGTAAACGTATGACTAGCTCTCAATGATGACGTAAGACATACGTATACATATACATATACTATATAGAGTATGTAGTTGTAAGTTGATTAGCGGTATACTGTGGTTACTTTGCGCCAAAAACCGTGACAGCCAACCCGCCATGTTATGCTTATGCAAGAAAACAGCAAATCTGTGCCTGGTTTGATGGGACCAGATTACACAAATGACCATATTTCTTACGTCATCATTGAGAGCTAGTCATACATATACACACCACGTACTCTGGTCCCAGCAGATCAGGCACAATTTGCAATTTTATTTTTTACTGATTATGTATATAGTATACGTATGACTAGCTCTCAATGATGACGTAAGAAATATGGTCATTTGTGTAATCTGATCCCAGCAAAACAGGCACAGATTTGATGTTTTTTTGCATAAACATCAAATGGCGGGTTGGCTGTCACGGCGAAAGAGACTGGGCGAAATTATTACTTGCGCGCTCTGCTTGCGCAAGTAATAATAAAAGCTTGCTGCTTTATTCATGAACTTGTCTAAAGTGCCTCTGTCTGTAACATTACGCATCAGTGTTGGCTTTCATCCTTGCCATTGACTTGGGTGACATTTACATAACAAATCATGCCATCATCAAGCGTGTCTCCGACGCTTCAGCTGTAGTTTTTTCCAGCAAAGCCGTCACGCCGTATTAAGCCCATTCTCCTCTTTTGATGAGTAATTGATATTCATTATCCGAACACGCCCAAACCCGACTGATCCGAATCCAACATAGCACAATGATATTGTTCTGAGCTGACAATGACAAATGTCGCTGTGGTAACGGTTTGTGGTTTTTTTATGTGTTTTTTCTTTTCTTTTCTCCCCTCTATTTTATTTTCTTATCACAGCACCCATTTGGCGAGGATATGATGAATTCCCTGCTTCTGCCTCTGGAAGAAAGTCTACAGGACACTGCCCATACCTACTGTGGGAGAGCCAGCCACCTCTTTACCAAGAGGTTAGAGCACAGCATCAGGTCTATTGGGCAGGATGCTATACAGAGATGATATGCCTCTAAACATAGTGGTTCTGAATCTTTTTATTTAATTCAAGGACCCCCATATCTCTAACGGTGTACAATCATTTGTACACTCTCAGAGTAACAGACTTTGTAAGGGTCCATTTGGAACCACCTCAAGGAACACAGAGGGTCCGTAGACCCACTGCTCCAATAGATCATTAACCCATTTTGGGCAGGAACCCCTTTTGGTGTTTTAAACATTATGTTATAATTTAGCTATTGAAAAATAGCAGATCTACAAGCTCATAGCGAGCCATGGAGTGGCGCGCTATGAGCTTGTAGGTCTGCTATTTATTTCAGAAAACTGGAGGATTTAGAAGATCTTTTTTTTATTTCGACGTCAGACCTAAATGGATTAAAACACACCATTTTCAATGACTGATCTATCACTCCAGAAGGAAAGGAAGACTTGGGTGTAAGACGACAACATAGAGAAGATACGCTTGGTGACATTCAGTGCAGTATAGCTGGCGTCACAGAGGAGGACAGCTGAGCATTACGTTGTTCTGTATTTGTTGATCTGCATTTGTTTACAAAGACATTGCAACTTGCAAAATGTTCTCTGGTGACAGAACAATCCGTCTAACGCCAATCACAGTTCTATTTGGTACGTATACTGTATGTCCATGAACTGAAAATCAGGTGACAAATCCCCGCCCCCATAATGGGGGGGGTAAAGCACTGAAAACACTTTGTCCTGCAGAGAATCTGAACTTCCTGTCCTACAACAAGGGTACTTGGTCCTGACAATCAGGTTGCATTTTTTGTGTAGAAGAACCGACAAGCACTTGTTGTCTTAAAGAAATACGAATATATTAGGGTTCTTTAGTGCATTATTCTTTATTGTTATATTCAAAGATTGACTATTTTATTAGTAATATTAATATAAGTTATTTCATACAAGGTGTCTTACAGTGTGTTGGTCACTGTAGTACTGTATGTTTCATATCACTTGACAGCGACGTACAAATGCTGTTTTTTTTTAAATGCTGGGATGAATGAATGTGCTTGTGGAAAATGTAGAATGTAGAATCTGAACATCAGTACCGGTATATATTTATTGATGAGTATCTCTTGCAGGCAAGCATTTCTTATATTAGTGGTAAGTTGTTTTCATGTTAATCCTGGAGAGCCTTAGCGATGCCACATTTCTGGGTCCCATGTTGATCCAGATTTTGGAGAGACCCACTGATTAGTGATATTTAATAAAAGAAAAGTGCAACATTTTCTAATCAATTTTAAAAACTTTTATTTGATCACTTTTAACTTAAAGGTATATTCAGTGATTTCACTTAATTCAAACATCACTTATTTTTTTGTTTTGTTGTGATAATCCTCCCTACTATTGTGTGTTGGCCATATAAGGAGTTCCTCCCTGTCCTCAGTTAACCCCTGGGGGTCAAAAAACCTTAGGTTTAGTTTTTGACTCTCTATCCTGATTGGACGAAAGGCTGGGTCCCACAGCCAAAAACGAAACCTAAGGTTTTTTGAGTGAAATCACTGAATATACCTTTAAGCAAACAAATAAAATAAAATAAACACTAATAACGTTGTTAATGCTTTTTCTTAAGTAGTAAATATACTTTTCACCTATAATTAGAACCTTAGCCGGTTCTAAGGGGGAGGCAAGGGGGGGCATAGCACACCCAAACGTGCGTCCTGCCCACCCAATCAAAGGTTATGGTGTATATATATATATATGCAGTAAGTTGTCCGTCTCTGTTCCCTGGAGTGTGCAGTCCCTTCCTTGGAAGGTTCTCTTTTTTTTATATATGTATATATATATATATATATATATATATATATATATATATATATATATATAGACAAAATACTGTAATTAAGTAATTTTATTAACTGTCTTACGTCAAACTGAATATCAGTGGTCAAAGGATGGCAGTGAAGCAAAACTTGTATTGCAGTGAAGTTGGCACAGACGATCATCTTTTAGGGAACTGTGTTGCTGTTCATTCATATATACTGCATAAACAATATAAAAGCATAATTTTCAAAATTTACTTGATTACAGTATTCCATAATAAGTTTGTTTTGGCATTGCATGAACTTTATGCACCTCACCGAGGCGCTGGACAGACTCCCAATTCAATTCTTACACGGTATAATCTTTCCTTTTTCTTATTTTTTTCTCCATTCATTTATGATTTCTTACTTTTAATCAATGCTAAATATCTCTGTATTCCAATATTCCGGTAATCATTGCCATAATGTGTTTATTTCAGTAGCAGGGGCCTCCCAGTCTCTCCACCTCCACCAGGGCTGGTTCTAGGGGGACAGACCCCACCCAAATGTGTGTGACAGTGTGTCCTGCCCACCCAATCAAAGGTTATGGAGAATATTTATTTGTAGCCAATATAAAACATACCACAAAATATCAGTACCATTTATCAGTTCTGATTGGGTGGGCAGCATTTTTAGAGAAATTGAAACCCATCTGAACACTGTTGGCCATAAGTGCTGTTAACCGACAGGCAGTGGCGTGCACAGACACACCTGCCCTTTTGCCCTCTGGACAGCAATGTGCCCTTTTGAATGTTTGTTTTTGTTAATTTTATTTCTGTTTTGTACAGTATGTGGCCCACAGTGACATTGATCAATTCTGGATTTAAAGCTTCTAATATATTATTTATGCCCCAAAATCTATAAATCTCACACACTATTAAAGCTGCAATAATGTCAAAATTGTAATGACCTTTTTATTTATTTTTAGTTATTCATACAGCCAGCAATGGGTAAAACACTCCCCCAAAAAATGTAGTCTCTGTGACACATCTAGGGGCCACAATCTGCATTCAAAGATTATCCTAGAAGCTTTGTCAGCTTTGCTGATTGGTTACTCATTTTTTTCGACCAATGACAAAGCTTCTAGGAACATCTTTGAATGCAGATTGTGGCCCCTAGATGTGTCAGAGACTACATTTCTTTGGAGAGCGTTCTACTCATTGCTGGCTGTCTGAATACCAAAAAATACCGGTTCCACGCGCTGCACAAGGTGCCCTTTTATTTCTTCACTTGAGCACCTGCCCCTCTAAATGTCTGTGCACGCCACTGCCAACACACCCAATCTAGTGGGCCAGGCTACAGCTGGCCCTGCAGGCTCTACAATCAAGGCAAGATTTGTATTCTTTATTCGGCTGAATGAACACTTGGTGGATGTAATATCGGATCACAAAGTCTTCAGAGCATTGTTTGCATACAGTACGTTGCATTGACAAGCTCATTAATGATTTTTCACCATAATATAACTGGAATGTTGTTTCATTGTAAATGCATTTAATTGTTTTCCTGTTAAGTCAATTAGCATCGTAACTGGTTTGAGCCAAGTGAATGAAACCCATACATAACGTGATGCCAAAATATGGCTGCTATTGATTTGTCAAATCTGAGACGAGATAAAATACCGGTGTATATTTAAAAGGTGAAATAATTGACGAGGTGTATGCCTGACAGCGACAATACAATTGCAGGCACTTTACACAAAGCACAAGTGATGCTGGAGAGGACATCAGCTACCTAAAAAACAAAACAATGCTTAATTTGTACACTGACAAAGTATAAAATGCAGCTTAAGGATTAAAATAGTCCATGTGTGTGTGAAGACTGCAGGCCAAAAAGGAGCTGACATGTTGGGGCTAGTAGCCACCAGGGCTTCACCTCACAAGAAGATTGAAAGACATGCCTGGAAGTGCCATTTGAATTACTGTTACTTTGAATTTGAAGTACTGAATTTCATAGGTTCTCTATGCCAGGAAGCTGTTAAAAATACCGTAATCACATTTCAACACTTCTCCTGTGTAGGGACCGATTGGCGGTGAAGTCTCCATTGAGTAAGAAAAGCATTTCAGCATTCATACATTGTTACTTCTTATGTTCTTCTATAATGGCAATGCTATGGCTTTTCAGTGAAATAGATGGCAATACTAAAGCCCCAGGATGTGAAAGTAAATCCAATGGATTTGAATAATGGGTACTATATAGTTCTCTCTCATTATAAGCTAATGAGAAAACTTTCTAATAACATGGTTTGGGATTCAGTGTTTTATTTCATGGGCTGTGCGTGCCAAAAGGCACAATGGAATAAGAAGAGCCCTCCTTTGATAATGCCAAACCTTAGGGCGTGTTGCTCGTCTGTGGTGGGGTGAAATGCCACGGACTATTAGGAAGGGTTACAAATGAGCTATGGCTCATATTATTGGAGGATCTCTGTGTTTCAGGACAGGGTGTAATGCCTATACTTTCTCCCTCCCACTAACCAAGAGCCTCCTACGGCTATACACAAGCGTACGGTATAATGTGGTTTGCTTTGCACACAAAAATGCCAGGGGTCAATTCATTTCTCCCATGATGTGATTATACATTTGCAGACAGAAGCTAGATCATTCTGAACACCTCACCTAAGAGCACAGCCCATAGCTAAATAGTTTCTTACAACAACTTTTCCGGAGTAAAGGCTGCCTGGTGCCTGGTTCCAGTGAACCAGGCACTGACGGTGATGGAAGCCTCATTCTGACAGGAACTGCCAATGGATTATTCATGTTATTGCTTGCACCACTTGCTCCCTTATGTTCAATAGCACTTAAAAACCCAGAGATAAATTGCATTACTTAGAGGCAAATGGCCCAACACAAACTGAGAAAGGGTGACTAAAGGTAACATTGCAACCAGAATGTCTGGTTTGCATTCACACACTTTAATAATGCATAGACAATTATAATTTAATTTCTTGGCCCCCTAAAAAGTCTCAAGTTCATATATAGAGCTTCATCCTCATTTAGTGGTTAGGAGAGATCATAAGTACAACTTAATTAAAGGACTGTATAAACTATGACTGATGATAATCATTATTTATTGACACAGGAAAATGGCTTAGTCGTCATCATCAAGTGCACTTTCCTTGGGAGGATGAGTCTTGTTAACAGTGACAAATAGTTGACAGCGAGTCGTGTATCTCTTCAGACTGCTAAACCAAACTAAGGTGCTATTTACACGAGGATGGTGTTCATATAAAACGGCAAAATAAAGCATCGTTTGCTGCTGTCATTCAGACGAGAACCGTGTTCTCAGGAGGTGAAAACGCAACAATGTGAAACCACCTTCCAGAGTGGAAATCTTTGAGAATGCCGTTTTATCCCTTCTCCGTGTAAACAGGAAAAACGGTGAATCCGCAAAACTTATGACATCATGGCTCACGTTGGCTCACAGCGCATATGTTTATTACATTGATGCAGAGCCATACATATATATATATATATATACATATATATATATAGGGCGGCGGTGGCTCAGGGGTAGAGTGCCTGGATGGTAACCGTAAGGTTGCCAGTTCGAACCCGGGCTCCCCCAGAGTTACTGTCGAAGTGTCCTTGAGCAAGACACTGAACCCCTAATTGCTCCCGATGTGCTAGTTGGTGCCTTGCATGGTTTCCGCTGCCATCGGTGTATGAATGTGTGTGTGAATGGGTGAATGTAATGCACAATCTCTGTAAAGCGCCTTGGATAAAGGCGCTATATAAATGCACCATTTACCATTTACCATTTATATATATATATGATATAATAGAGTTCCTGAACAAGCCTCCCTCTTCGCCTATAAGTGCTGCTCATCAGTGATGGTGAATGTAAAACCATGATGTAAATAAAAAGCCTTGTGATAGGCGGCAGCCGCGGCAGCAGTTTATGTAGCCTAATGTATTATAAAATATATAACCATCCCGTGGCGCGCTTTGCCTGCATGCTCTGGGCTGCCTGTCAGCCCAGAGCAGTGTTGCACGGCACTGTTTTTTTTTGGCAAATCTAAGCCAGCAAATTTAAGACGATCTCTTCAAAATAAGAGTACCCTCTAGAGTATTTAAAGGTATATTCAGTGATTTCACTCAAAAAACCTTAGGTTTCGTTTTTGGCTGTGGGACCCAGCCTTTCGTCCAATCAGGATAGAGAGTCAAAAACGAAACCTAAGGTTTTTTGACCCCCATGGGTTAACTGGGGACAGGGAGGAACTCCTTATATGGCCAGCACACTCTATAGTAGGGAGGATTATCACAACAAAACAAAAAAATAAGTGATATTTGAATTAAGTGAAATCACTGAATATACCTTTAAAAAAAGTTATTTGCACATTAAAACTACAAATTAAACATTTAAATGATGCTATAAGACACACATGTTTCTGTGTCATTTAATTACTTATTTTTACACAGAAACATAATGTGTGTCTTTACAATAACTGTAATGTAATAATAATACTAATAATGTAATGTAATAATTATTTAATTAACGACACTTTTATTCTGAAAGCAACCGAATGTCTTAAATTTGCTAGCTCTCAAACAGGAAGTTCTAGATTTGCCAAAAAGACGGAGCCGTGTTGCGCACTGTTGCGCCATAGAGTATTAAAAGGATAGAGACTAAACTGGCGCGAAGCTCCGCCCCCTCCGCTATTCATGTCAATGGAAGTTGCTCAGTGGCGTTTTGAAGCACCCGGAAGGCTGCCGGAAGTACTGTCTATTTCCACATTTTTTTGCTGATTCAGCATTTGGGCACCAAATTTTGGTGCCCAAATGCGGAAGTGCAGCTGGGCTTTAACATTGAGCGCTCGGTTGCACGGGGTTTCCTCGTCAAGAATCCACGGGTCCGCCTGCAGTCCTTCCTCTTACCACTAGGGCCCAGCGCTTCAACATTGGAGTGCCTAGCTGGCCCCTTGGGTTGCGCCATAGAGTATTAAAAGGATAGAGACTAAACTGGCGCGAAGCTCCGCCCCCTCCGCTATTCATGTCAATGGAAGTTGCTCAGTGGCGTTTTGAAGCACCCGGAAGGCTGCCGGAAGTACCGTCTATTTCCGCATTTTTTCGCTGATTCAGCATTTGGGCACCAAATTTTGGTGCCCAAATGCGGAAGTGCAGCTGGGCTTTAACATTGAGCACTCGGTTGCACAGGGTTTCCTCGTCAAGAATCCACGGGTCCGCCTGCAGTCCTTCCTCTTACCACTAGGGCCCAGCGCTTGGAACATTGGAGTGCCTAGCTGGCCCCTTGGGTTGCGCAGGCTTGCGTGAAGGGGTTCTTCTTCTTGTACGTGGGTGACTGGTCTATTTGGCAGCCCGTTATCGCCACCTAGCGACATTATAGCATAATAGCACATTATAGCATAACGTGTGCGTTCTCGTGTAAAGGGTAAAAAAAATGACCATCCTCGTGTAAATAGCACCTAAGTGACAAACTAGAGAGGGAATGAAGGCACAGTAGGAAGCTTAATTGTCAGTGCCAAGCAGACCAGGGGAAATAAATCTGTTTTCTCCTCAAGTACATCCCACTCTGTTCCTTTCATTTTCCTGCTACAGGCGAGGTAGGATATCATTTGAAGAGCGAGCGTTTTGATCAATAATACATTTGCCTGTGCTGCTGAGACAGGTATAATTGTGCTGATATGCCAGGGCTTATGACAATTAATGTAATTTACTGTTGCACATTAGCTATGCATGATATCCTTCTGTATCGTCTTGAGCAGTGAGTTTGCGAGTGTAAGCACACTAGCACAGGAGGAAATTAGAAATATGTAGAGGAAATTAAATGAAATGGCCAGTTCACGGCCTAGGAGAGAAGAAACATGGGTCTCATCTTGTCATGAGGTGAAGTTCAATTAAGAGCATAGATTAATGTTTTCTTTTTTTTCTTCTCTTTTTTAAGTTGGCGCTGTTGATTTGAAATGTCTCATGCCCATGGCCTGTAATAGTATATTTCTCAACTATTAATGACATGCTGTAATGAATATAGTACATCCATACATTTCCTGCTTTTCAGTTTATCGGCACACTGCAAGATTCATCAAACATCTCCATTCTCACCCTGGAGACTCCCACTCTGTTTACAGAAGTTGCGAGAAATTAATCACTTAAATCCTATATACTTTGTTGCCCGGGGTCCCCCAGGGATGTACAGTATAGTTGGACCCCTCCTTTTTGCCCTCAAAACCAAAACTCCTGGCCGAAAAAAAAGCTGCTCTACAAGCTCACAACGGACCGCAACGTGATGTGCGCGTGTAGATCTGCTAGCTCAGATGGATTTGATTGAGCATACAGAGAGGGATCTGTTAGGTCTTGCTAAGGGACGATCCGGTCGAACAGCTACACCCTCCGATTCCAAGGCGGCCTCGCTACAGACTCATCTACGGTCGCCCTACTGCTTGCATTCAATTATTTATATCAATGAGAAAAATCTCTAAATGTATTTGTCAAAGAACAAGATAATTTAAATGACACATTGTCTAAGCACTACACTTTGAGAATCAATGCTTCAACAAATAATCCATAATGCTACCTGGGGGCAGTGGAGCCTCATAGTCTCCTCACACTGCAACGGATAGCAGTGGTTCTCTCAACCAGTGCTCCGGGGTTGAACAGGGAATCCAGGTGGTCCCCAGCTAAATGATGGAGAGTTGTTAACCAACCAAATACCAACCCTTACGGGATTTGGTTTCATGTTAAGCTTAGTCTCAAGAGTAAAAATATTGTTAAAGCCTGTTATCTCTTCTATACAACATCAAAACAGCATGGAATTGTGGACAAAATCGTATCCAACGTGAACAAAATATTCTACGTTTTGTGGCTGAGACGTTACATCTCTCATCAAATGGTGGTCCGTGGCTCAAATGCCAAATAAATAATGGTCTCTTGATGTGAAAATAGTTGAAAACCACTGCTCTATAGCATTGACCCCTAAAGGGCCCCACCGTCACCACAAAGACAGAAAGGAATGTTTTATAGTGGCATAACATTCACACACAAAAATGAGGATGTTATTACTCATGCACTCTTACATTGGCTTTTTATGGTTCAATCGTAGCAAATGTCAGTCTGATTCATCATACAAAAAAGCACATGTAAAGCTCTCTGTATTACCACTCATAAAAGAGAGTATCAATCACTGCAATTGACCTTTTTTCCTTGATAAAGTGCCTCGTCAATGAGCCACATCCCAGTGCCCAGGGGCTAAGGACTATTGGTTGGAATCAATGGCATGCCAAGTGTTGTTAGTGAACAATATGCAGCATAATTCAATACCCCTCTCTTTTCTTGATTGCATTGTAGGCAGGCAGTGCTTGAGAAACAACATTAATAGAAGCTCCATGTGATTCATGACACGTGATTCATTGTGTGCACTATTATAAAGACTAGAATTCCGCGGGCCTGCGGCCCGCTCATCCTAGCGCCATTCGGAAGAAGGCAATAGCCGAGCGGGAGGTCGATGGGAGTGCTGTACTGTACCCCTTTGTACTGTACTGCACTCCTTAGTATTGCACTGTACTGTAATGTTGTCCTCTGTACTGTACTGTACTGAACTGTACTTCTTTGTTCTGTACTGTATTTTACTATACTTCTTTGTTCTGTACTGTACTGTACTGTACTGTACTGTACTGTACTGTACTGTACTGTACTGTACTGTACTGTACTGTTAGTGTTGTTATTATTGTTGTTGTTGTTGTTCTTCTTCTTATAATGATTATTATTGTAAATGAGTGAGTTTACAGAGAAGCTTATTGTTGTTATTATTATTATTATTATTATTAGTATTGTTGTGATTATTACATGGATTATTGTTGTGATGTGAGCTTGTTTGTAATTGAGTGAGTTTACAGGTGACCATGTATGATACGACATGGGTACACCTTTTAGCTCACATGTTTTCACTTGTATATATAGATTGTGAGAAAGGGATAAAGAACTACACACATCAAATGCTGCAATTTATCAATCAACGGCACTGCCAAAATTGCCAAATCTTAAAAAAAAAATATTTTATTATTGACATTTTTACCAACAAATAAATAGGCTAGTTACAGTAGCTAAGCTGCCCACTTAAGCACCTTGACCACTGCAACAATGACATTAGCACCCCTCCCCAACCCAAGGATGGCCTATAGGTGAGGAATGTTGTTTTTCCAGTTCTAGATGGGAGATCATTAAGATGCTGCTGCATCCTGTATTAAGATGCATCCTTACTTCCTTCCTTTCAAGCAAGGGAATTTAATTGAATGCCTGGAAATGTACCATTGTTTTGTCTGTAACTATAGAGTTTTTTCCACTTTTGATCTAAGGGGGCAAGGAGGTTGATTTAGGGGGGCAAACACCCCTTTACCCCCCCATGGCGCCGGGCCTGCAAATCCAAAAGTAGTGTGAATATTTCCACAGCCTAATAACTAAAGGATAAACTATCAGTCTTCTGAAGACGGACAAAGGATGTGGTGTTGCGCTGTCTATTAGTGTGGCAGGATTCATTTTCATATGCACAACAGCACAAGCATGACTGCAGCATCAGAAATTGTAAATTGACATTGACTTGGCTAATAGTACTGCGACAATGGCCCCCAGAAGTCGGCATACCCCTCCCGGAGTTAGGACCAAACACAACATAGTTTTTCCTCATCTCTAAGGCCTCCCATACATGAAATGGATTCTTGTATAAAAATATTTTACTGCAAAAGTGGTGAAATTGTTATTTAAAGTTATACACCTCAAACTAAAAATAAAGCCTGTCCGTCTGGTGGTTGAGGCACTTAAAGGCATGTAGATTCACAATGGAAGCTCTGAGAGGTTCAAAACTTGGCATACTTGAAGCCAGAACATACCTCTACATTCTAGAAAAGACTGAATGTCAATATCTGAATGTCAATATGAGATATAGTCATTTGAACACATACTTACAGTAGGCGGAATTGTACATCTATGTAGATGTCTTCTCTACTTTGTAGTGACTCTGGAATGGATTGTCATAGCAACACATATGATGGCTTGTAGGAAAGGTGAGGTTCTACTGAATCCAGCAATACCAATTGTGTAAATGTAGCTTGCATAATCATGGAGTTATGGCACAAAACATATATGGTGTCCCAAACGGGGGGAAATAAAACTAATGAAATCTACAGTATCACATTAGTTTTATTTTTACTTCACTTATCAAGGGTGGGAAAACATAAACAAATCACTTGAGTAGAAGTCCCTAAAATGTATGAAATGTCTCAAACTTGAGAAATGAGAAATTGTGAACAAATAGATGCCGCTTCAATAGAGAAATATGCAAGCCTAGATTGGAACTACTAACTATTATTATGTTGCAGCACATGACCTGGATGTTCCCTCATCAAGCTCAAATCTCAATATTATCCTCATAAATATAAATAATCAAGTTATTCATTTCTGTTATTTGAGTTATTTGGTTACAGTCAAGTTATACTACACTACAGTATTTGGCTCCACCTGCATCTTATTGCCTACAGTATGTGGCTTTCTTCATAAAATGACAGGTAAAATCATTTCACATATTTTGGAATGTGAAAAGATGAGATGAACCTTGTCAAATCAAGTAGCTATTTAGCTGACTGGAGTGGAGAGTGACCTAGCATTTAGTTATCTTTAGTGTAACAGAGCCTACTGCCTGTCTAGTAGTCTACACTGACAATAGCAGAACCCTGCCCTGACACTGTTTCACCAGAATGGAAAATAGACTTAATTAGTATCACTTGTAATATGGTTACTGCACATATACTATAGCCTAAAAATAGTGCGCGCAATGCACAACATAGATACTGTACAAATTCTGAAGTGTATCTTTAAACTTTTACCAAAATGGAATATTGGATCCAAATCTTTGTATCATCTTTGCTAAACAGTTGGAAAAAGGCACGAAACAAGACCCATAATGTATAAAGCCCACGGCAGAAGACCTTCAACACTAACTGTTGTTCAACAGAGAGATGATGTTCATAAAACCCTGGCAAACCCAAATTCAATATACTCTCCTCTTCTCATCATATACTGTATCATGTTGAGAAAACTACTCCAGTAAGACCAGAGTGAGAGCATGCCGTCTCGTCAAGAAGACTGAATAGGGTACAACATTGTTGAATAGGATACAACACTGTTTACTTACAAATATATTGTTTCATTTGTGGGAAGGCCAGCACAATTGATTGATTGATTGATGGATTTAATAGTTTATTAGACATAAATGTAAAAACAGCAACAGAGTACAGTCATACAATCAGTCCAAAAGGGATAGCACAAAAAAGTCCTCGCGGTCTTGTTGCAATCAGTTCATAGACAAAACCAGGACTACTGGTCAGAGTACCAGAGACAGGGCCTTCACATGGTCACTGGTCAGAGTACCAGAGACAGGGCCTTCACATGGTCACTGGTCAGAGTACCAGAGACAGGGCCTTCACATGGTCACTGGTCAGAGTACCAGAGACAGGGCCTTCACATGGTCACTGGTCAGAGTACCAGAGACAGGGCCTTCACATGGCCACTGGTCAGAGTACCAGAGACAGGGCCTTCACATGGTCACTGGTCAGAGTACCAGAGACAGGGCCTTCACATGGTCACTGGTCAGAGTACCAGAGACAGGGCCTTCACATGGCCACTGGTCAGAGTACCAGAGACAGGGCCTTCACATGGTCACTGGTCAGAGTACCAGAGACAGGGCCTTCACATGGTCACTGGTCAGAGTACCAGAGACAGGGCCTTCACATGGTCACTGGTCAGAGTACCAGAGACAGGGCCTTCACATGGTCACTGGTCAGAGTACCAGAGACAGGGCCTTCACATGGTCACTGGTCAGAGTACCAGAGACAGGGCCTTCACATGGTCACTGGTCAGAGTACCAGAGACAGGGCCTTCACATGGCCACTGGTCAGAGTACCAGAGACAGGGCCTTCACATGGTCACTGGTCAGAGTACCAGAGACAGGGCCTTCACATGGTCACTGGTCAGAGTACCAGAGACAGGGCCTTCACATGGCCACTGGTCAGAGTACCAGAGACAGGGCCTTCACATGGTCACTGGTCAGAGTACCAGAGACAGGGCCTTCACATGGTCACTGGTCAGAGTACCAGAGACAGGGCCTTCACATGGTCACTGGTCAGAGTACCAGAGACAGGGCCTTCACATGGTCACTGGTCAGAGTACCAGAGACAGGGCCTTCACATGGTCACTGGTCAGAGTACCAGAGACAGGGCCTTCACATGGTCACTGGTCAGAGTACCAGAGACAGGGCCTTCACATGGTCACTGGTCAGAGTACCAGAGACAGGGCCTTCACATGCAGCATCAGAAAGATTGATGAAGTTGTACATCGGCTGCTCTCGTACCCAGATCTCTTTGCATATGATGACAAATATCATAAATGCTACCTAAAACACTAAATATCTAAACGAAATATAGCAGCTATAAAACAAAGAATTAGAACAGCAGACCAGTATCTATGTCAAAGCTTTTATTAATCTCACTGAAATAGTTAACATCTTTCTTTAAATAAATGAAAGTGATGACAAGTCATCACTTTCAATAAATAAGAGTTATGACATACTGAAGACACTGGTCCATGGTTTTCTTCATCGATATATCTGCAGGTCTATGTAGTAGTTCTGGATTTTCTTGGATATTTGCATCTTCTCTCATTGTGCCCATTTCCCATGGGCACACTTTTAGAGCATGCAACATCAGACTTTCCATGTTCTACAAATTATAATGCTGTATGTTTCCAGGGTTTGTATTTAGACAATATCATCTTCTTCCTCAGAGTCAGTGTCTTCAGTGTGTCATCATAACAGTCAAGGAGTTTATATACCGTAAATGGAAATTGGTGCATTTACAGTATATAGAGCTTTTATCCAAAGCACTTTACATAGATTGTGCATTACATTCACACATTCAGTCACACACCGATGGCAGAGGAAACCATACAAGGCACCGACCTGCACATCGGGATCAATTAGGGGTTCAGAGTCTAACTCTGGGGGAGCCCTGGATCGAACTGAGAATATGGTATGATATAGTACTAACGGTATATTGTTAGTTCACACTGAAATTTGTCTTGCGAACCTCACGGTTCTCCATCCAGCCGCTCTATTGGCCACTCTATCCCTGAGGCACTGCCGCCTCGGCATATTACCAGTATTATTGTATATTTGTCATCATACACAAACAGATCTGGGTAGGAGAGGAGCAGATGATGTACAACTTCATCAACCTTTCTGATGCTGCATGAAGGACCATAAGTCTCTGGTACACATACCAGTACCAGCCATAATGGCTGTCAGATGTTCTGGTCTTGTACTGGCCTTCACACAAATGAAACAATATCTTTGTATGTTAAACAATGTTGTATCAACCTTATTCAGACTTCTTGATGAGACTGGTGCAGGCATGCTCTCACTCAACATTTGCAACTTGCTCATTACTGCAGCATATTGTCTGTATATAGAGCCACGGTTTTATGAACATCATCATCTCTCTGTTGAGCAACATTTAGTAAGATCATTTTAATTTTGAGTATCTGCCGATACCGATTTTTCCCCATCTGAAAATTATATTTTTATGCAACTCCTCCAATATCACAATAGTACAATATCCCAAATCACGGACAATATACAGTCTAATATCATGATATGGATATCATATTGATACTAGGGATGTCCCAATCACATTTTTGTGCTCCTGATCTGATCATTTAAAAATGTCATGATCGGCCCCGATTTCCGATACACTTCACATTATAAGATCACATAAGATGCACATAGGTGGAGCCAAATACTGTAGTATAAATTGACTGTAACCAAATAACTCAAATAACAGAAATGAATAACTTGATTATTTATATTTATGAGGATAATATTGAGATTTGAGCTTGATGAGGGAACATCCAGGTCATGTGCTGCAACATAATAATAGTTAGTAGTTCCAATCTAGGCTTGCATATTTCTCTATTGAAGCGGCATCTATTTGTTCACAATTTCTCATTTCTCAAGTTTGAGACATTTCATACATTTTAGGGACTTCTACTCAAGTGATTTGTTTATGTTTTCCCACCCTTGATAAGTGAAGTAAAAATAAAACTAATGTGATACTGTAGATTTCATTAGTTTTATTTCCCCCCGTTTGGGACACCATATATGTTTTGTGCCATAACTCCATGATTATGCAAGCTACATTTACACAATTGGTATTGCTGGATTCAGTAGAACCTCACCTTTCCTACAAGCCATCATATGTGTTGCTATGACAATCCATTCCAGAGTCACTACAAAGTAGAGAAGACATCTACATAGATGTACAATTCCGCCTACTGTAAGTATGTGTTCAAATGACTATATCTCATATTGACATTCAGATATTGACATTCAGTCTTTTCTAGAATGTAGAGGTATGTTCTGGCTTCAAGTATGCCAAGTTTTGAACCTCTCAGAGCTTCCATTGTGAATCTACATGCCTTTAAGTGCCTCAACCACCAGACGGACAGGCTTTATTTTTAGTTTGAGGTGTATAACTTTAAATAACAATTTCACCACTTTTGCAGTAAAATATTTTTATACAAGAATCCATTTCATGTATGGGAGGCCTTAGAGATGAGGAAAAACTATGTTGTGTTTGGTCCTAACTCCGGGAGGGGTATCTCGAAAACTAAAGCACTTTTTGACTGTTTGTTGCAGGACTATAAATGTCAAGACAAGCTTTTATAGGATATGGAGGTCCGTCTGTGTATGTGTTGTACAAACATGGGTTATGTCTGTTGAAGAGCTGGGATAATGTTGTCCAAGCCTTATTGGCCCTAGCTGTGGCCCATATGTCTGCTGTGTTTGCTAAAGAGAGGAAGGCGAATCATGGCAGTTGGGTTCTTAGGCTAATGGTTGCCAGAGTTAGAGCCTGAATTAGTGATAGTGGGAGACCCTCCCTTTTGGTCTGGCAAACGACTTAACTCGCATGAGGACGTCAGCACTTTCTTGCAACTCGCTTGTGTGTGCAGTGGGGGTGCGTGTCTGTCTGTCTGTCTGTACAGTATGTATGTGCGCCCTTTTAACTTTTTATCCCCTAGTTGTCCTCCCCCTAGTTGTCCTAATTTTGTCTTTTTATCCCCTTGAGTCCTCAACCTAATAATACCATAGGTCGTTTAATTGTCTTCCACACTCACTGCACCTACCATGGCATTTTGTAATGAATCTATTGTTCCTAGTCCTGCATACAGAGGTTGCTTCATTGACTATTGGTGCAGCTCGACCTGTGTGGGAAACCTTTAATTGTTTTTCCCTAAGCCTGACAGCTGACGACACATGATGGATTGGCCACGGTGCTCATCTCCGCAACGGATAAAGGACGGTTTCTGAATACCTTGACAAATATTCACGGTCAAAAGAGACTTGCAGCAATGCATGCATGGCTACAGTGTGTAGACACTAAGGCACTTTAAGGGGCATCGGGAGCCAGCCATGTGGATTTTTATGCTTGGGTGTACATTGAAGAAGTGTCACTCAATTGGATTGGAGAATCCATTTAGAATAGGAAGAGGAAAGCCCTGGGGTCATACTGCAGTGTGTTGCACAAAGCCCACCTCACCTGTGCACTTCATGAACTGTTGTTGTGATATGGTACTGTTATGATTTTATTTTTATTATAATAACGCAATTTTACGTCTTGGCACAGGTAGGGTATGCTGCTTAAAATGTAACCTGACGTTCCTGGCGTTAAGTTCCATATTCCGACGTTTTTAGTGAAGGTACTTCCAGCTTCCCTGCATTGGCTGATTTGACAGGACTGATGTCTGGATAAGGAGCTGGGCTGACTCCTGGGTGAGGAAGGGTCTAATTCGTAGAAAGTTATAGAGTGTAAACCTACAGGATCGAGTGAGAGCTGTAATGTGTACAGGGAATCAGGACCAGGTCCCGCACAGTGTTGCATTGGTCATTGCACGCCGTCCCCCTGAAGGTGTGACCTGCTAATTCCTGTTCCAGCCATAGAGTAAGACAGAGTTACGACAGAAAACAGTCCGGTCACGTGGTTCATGTAACTCGTTTGTCACTGTGAAGCCTATTCTCTATATTCAGACCGCAGCCATCTTGCCAGCAAGGTGATACCTATAGGTGAGACTTCCCATAGAGAGCCCATTCATCCAAACCGAAAAGTCCTCTCTAATTATATTAAACACTGTCAAAATCACCGTAAAAATCATCAAATCATCAATCAAACATTGCAGCTGTAGGGAAAGCTTGAATTATCCTCTTTCAAGCTGTAAAGTTTTTGTTTAAAAAAAATCCACGTAGACATTTTATGAGCTACTTCCTGTCAAGATTTTTTTTGCAAATGATTATTTTCTAAGTATCAGAGTATGGAAGCGCTTGTTATCAGTAAAGCAACCTCCTGCTGCCTCCTGCATTATGTGCACATGGGCCGTTGAGTGATATTCAATGAGCGAACACTTCGAAAAAAAATCACATGCAAGGAATTTCTTGACAGGTAGTAGCTAGTAAAATGTCTACAGTGATTTCTTATGAAACAAACACTTTACAGATTGAAAGAGGATAATTCAAGCTTTTCCTACAGCTGTAATGTTGGTGATTTTGACGTTGTTTAATATAATTAGAGAGGACTTTTCTGTTTGGATGAATGGGCTCTCTATGGGAAGTGTCACCTAGGTATCACCTTGCTGGCAAGATGGCTGCGGTCTGAATATGGAGAATAGACTCCAATGCATTCCGTAAACTTCGGGTTCAGGCCTTTGTCACCATTCGCCAATATAAAGAGCCGCTGGCCCCATGAAGTGAACGGAGATGTCTTACTCTATGGCTCTGCTGTTGTGTAGGTGTTAAGCGTTTGTTTCAATAACAGGGGTTTCCTCTCTTTAATAAACAGAAAATACATTTTCAGGTATAGGTGACAAAATTACAGCCAATCGGGAGAGAGTAGCTATTTATGAGCTTATTTTTTTATAGTGTTCCAGTTCCAATTTTGTATGCTCATTTCTTTGTGTCAACACTTTCAATTCCAGTTGTTTTATCTATATCCCGACTGCGTTCTCTATCCTGATTGGATAAAATTTGTATCCTGGTTTCTGTTTCAGTTTCTGAAAATGCATTTTCCTGTTACCGAACTCGTATATGTGTGTGTGTGTATATATATATATATATATATATATATAGGGCAGCGGACTGACCTCATGCTTCCTTCTATGCATGTTTTAAGGGTATTATGGAACTGGAAAGAGTAATTAGTTGTGTTAATTGTCCCCGCAAAAAGTAGTTAACTTACAGCGATGCGTAACAAGAGTTAACCCCAACACTGGGTAGGACACCTACTGGATGACGACTAAAAGTAACCCTGCCTGAAGTTCATAAGCCCAATATCTCGGCTGGCCAAGACAAGAAGGGATTCCCTCTAGTGGAGCGGTAGATGTTTGTTCTCCACCTGGCCTAGCCTGGGCACCATTTCATTTCATTCAGGGTATGATCCTGTCGGGAGCGGATGACATTGATTGTTACGTCATGTTGTAGTATTGTTTTGTAGTCGACAGGCAGGAACAACAGGCGGCAACTTCCTTTTCCCTCAAACCGATTTTTCTCAATAAAAGCTACAGGCTACGAGCCTACGAGAGCTTTTATTGAGAGGGAAAAGGAAGTTGCCGCCGGCTGTTGTTCCTGCCTGTCGACTACAAAACAATACTACAACATGACGTAACGATATCATCCACTCCCGACAGGATCATACAGACTTTTGAAACAGAGACCAGGCTTTCCTCTGAGGTGGTGGAAAGCCTGGTGAGGCGAGGTTACCACCTGGCTATGTGGGAGACCCAGGTTTGAACCCCAGGTTTTACAGTTACAATTTACGACATATAAAAACTGACGGATTGCAGCTTTAAGTCCTTGAAATCTAGCAGCCTGCAGAACTGAAATAGATTAATCAGACAAATGACACCCACATCCAATTTAAAAGCTACACATTTTACAATGAGCCTGTTATGCTTTAACCTGGGTATTAAAATTAAACACAGATTGTTTCATGAAAGCTATTTCCAGACATCCTTGTTATTTTCAAGGGCACTTTCACCACGAAACATTGAGACGGTTCCTCATCAGAACTCTAGGTCATTATCATTATTTATGCATGCTTGGAAGAACTCTAAATCTATTTCTCAGTCAAATGACTGATGGGAGGTATGTAAGTGTGAATTACATGATCATTTGATAGCATATTTCTCAAAATGGAGCCGTGTTCTGACTCGAGCAAGTGTCATTTTTTACACCAAGCCACTTCAAGTTGAAAGGCTATTCATCTCTTTCAGGGAGCCTATTCTTATAGCAGAAGATGAAAACAGACATTTCACAGCAACTCAAAAAGTATCTGTCAAAATGTTTCGAAAATAGTGAAAATAACAGATCTAAGCAAGAAGGTAATTATTTTCACCGCACAACACCAAGATGAATTATTAAGTGGAAAAAGTAAAAATTAAAAAAAAAAATCCATTCACTGCAGAGGCTCCACTGCTACTTTTCAATATTGTACTTATTTCAATATTAAATATGACCGATTATATTTAAGATTGTATTTAAGAGAGGCTAGCTCTTTCTAAAAAAGCAAGATTCCATAGACACATTTTATGAACAGCAACAAATTCATGGCTGAATGTTTTACTTACTGCTAGAGTCTACCATACCATAGCAACTGCAATACTATTACTTCCTATATGAGATAAGATTTAATAGCAACTCCTGTCTTGCTCCGTAGCCGACCTCTTGAACTTGTAGCATAATCAGCATGCTGTAATTACATGTGTGTGCCGGCCGGGTAGCATCTTGTACAATAATAGATGCATTAGGTATTGAGTTACTTCCGGAAAACAGGCAAAGTGTGGCATGACTTCTTTACTGTTTCCCCACGGCCTAAAGTTGTCTGAGATTGGTTGTTTAGGCCCTAAACAACCAATCTCAGACAGGCACATGGCGTACCTCAGCCAATCCCATTATCTCTGAACCGCCACAGTCCAATCATCTGCACTGATTCAATGCCAACTTGGCTCACTTAAAGGACCCACAGTCACTCTGGCACCAAACGGACTGTGAATTAGTCGATCCAACACATTCTGTTTTTGAGTGGCACATTTTGCACAAAGCCATTGTGCTCCCAGTGTAGCCATGAACAAAGACAACTGAGACACCACCTCTTATAAATCAGAGCTAGACAATTAGTGATCATTCACATAAACCCATGCAGCGTCCCTTTTCTGAGGGCGAACATTTGGCAAAAATAATAAGCTCACAACGTATTGCGACTTGCAACGTATTGCGACTTGCAACGTGTTGTGACTTGCAGATGGCCTATTTTCTGCTTAGTGATTTGGTGTAGGACAGTGGGGTCCATGCAGGGATCTTCAGGGTATAGGCTGTTCCAAATGGACGGTCTATAACTCAGAGTGTACAATCTGTGTACAAATAGTAGCCAAATTGGACAGTTTCGACGTCTGAGAACCAGAGGAGCAGAAGTAGGCTACTGTAGGGAAAAACGAAGCATACCATAAGTATTGCAGGGTTTAAGTGGTTAAAAATCTATCACAGAAATGTGTCCATGCAGTGTCACGGATCATACCCCATGGATCTACACAGACAATTATAGTCTGCTTTGTTCTTACTGAATTCTCATGGCATCTCGCTTACAGCTCCTTGGAGGGAAATTTCACCTGTTTTCATTCATTCAAAATCTTGCATTATTAATAAAGCATCCATGCACCACCAGATTTGAAGTTCAATTATCTTTGAGCTGTGCGATTAGGATTTGACACAACACATGTCTTTCTTATATGCTCCAAAAAAAATGACACTTTGTTTCAGTTAATTTAATTGCCAGCTAGGACTACATTCTGACTAAACCCGAGGAAGGAAATGGTCAATTTCACAACCTAAATGATCATTGACCCAAAGAAAAAAACGTAATAAAATGTCACTACAACATTGCAAAGCCACAAAGGTGAAAGCACGCTTTTCTCAGACAAACTAATCGAAAAGGGGTTTCCTCAAAGGAAGGAATCTATCTATAATAACTTAGACCACCAAGCGTAAATGTTTCACTCAATGTGTCAATTTACACCCGAGTCCACATCATTCTGTTAGATTGATTTCCTTTGACCATGTCTATAGGCAGAGCATTGAGTGAATCGAATGCAAAATGGCTGCTAGGCACATGTAAAAGAAAATCCATGATGCATGGTGGAGACAGATAATGAAATGGAGTGTCAGGACCCTCTAGGCAACCAGTGGTTTGTTTTTGGTCCCGTGAGATTAGAAAGCCTTCCCTTTAATTGAAATATGGTTGTTCCTCCTCGGCCATGATGATAGGCAGTGTATTAACTACTTTCAACCTGCCGTCCCTATTCTGGGAATGTCATTGTAGGCTAATAGGTTATTTATTTATTATTTTGTATTTTTTTGAGGGGCGCAAGCCCCTCCTACATTGGCTTGTGATTGGCTGATCACCCCATAGAAATGATTTGATTGGCTGAGGAAAGTACATATTGGAGATAAAAGTGAGGGCAGAAAAGTGAAGACGCCAAAAGTGATTGGCCGGAATGACCTTTGTGATGATTAGTGAGCACAGAATGTGATGTATGATGATATGATAAGAGCGCCCCTCGCTTCACACAAGTGTGATTTTTGGAATGCCGGGGTGTAACCTGTGCAGTGTCGTGAATGCATAAATCGGCTATTTTCACCGCATGACACCATCGTACAATGAATTATGAATAGGCTTAAAACGAAAATACATATGCCAGCATTCTTCCGTTATGGGTGCTTTGCTTTGGGGTGGGGGCTTGTTCGCCCTTTGGGTATGGGGGGGATGGGCGATATTCAATTATTTCAATTATTTCCTTAATGAGAGTCTATCAATAGCCATTTATTGTCGTTATGGTTCATTGTTTTTGTCATGTCCTTGTATACTTCATCTTTTTCATTTACAATATTGTGCCTTAACTGTTTTTCTTTGCTTGTTTGTTATTATGTTCTTGTTGTGTTTGTGTATTGTCTTTAATTTAGTTAAAACCAATAAATATACTTTATATATAATTTTTTTAAATTAAAACCTGTGGAACTGGCGCATGGAGGGACTAGGGAGGCTCTGTGGGCTGACTCCTGTCCGGGCCCCTCCTACGTCTCACCAGGTCGAGTCCTGCTCTCACCAGGTCCAGGACCTGTGCGTGGCGCCAGTCTGCCAGCACCAGGCACGTCATTCAGGAGTGGTGGATTCTCGAGCCGCAATGGTTCTGCATGGTGGAGCTGCATGGTGGTGCTGCAGGCTCCACTTGAGGCTTGAATGGCCCTCCTAAGGGCCTCACCGTGGGATTGTTAGGCTTCCTCCTCACGGAAGACACAGGCTGGGGCGCCAACCCAAACTGCTCCCGGGTGCCATGTGGTTAAACTAAAAGGAGGCTATATTTTTTCATATATTATACCAATATTGGTTTCAATAGTTTCATTAGAGCAGTACTTTATATATATATATATATATATATATATATATATATATCCACATTTTATGAATAGCAACACATTCATGGCTGAACATGCTATGGCCTATCAGTTAGTTAGATCAACCGCAATACCTTTGCCAATAGGTGATAGTGATATACTCATGTATGATTCAATGCCATGGCTATATAAATAGCTTCCTAACCTGCAATCAGGGCACCATGGCATGAATTGTTAGGGAGATTCTATGTGATAACATAGGTCTGCAATATATTCAGGATGCAGTGTGAGAGTTTCATTTTAACACAAGTTTCACTCGTACTAAAATTGACAGAACCCGCCGCGGCAGTGTTTCCTAATCCACGGAGCGCGGCCGCAGCACGGAGCGGAAGTGGACAGGCACTGGACCTATTCATTCCATAGAGTGTCATACCGGTAATACCTCCCCAATGTCACTCATGATAATATTCTATGCTTGCATAACGACCTCCGAAATAATAATTGAATACATAACAGACAGACAGACAGTATAAGTAGGCTACTGTGGAAATGAGCGAACTACGAGAATGTGAGCGTCTCTGAGTCAGTGAGCACTGACCTGTCAATCAACGACGTGCGCGCAACAGTAAAGCCGCGCCCGTGGCGACGGAACGGAACAGTCGCGCGCACTGTCTCTACTCCATGGACGGCATCAGATCATAGATAGAGTCTATAGTCTATAATGTGTCCCATAAGGGGCACGGTGGCACAGTTGGTAGTGCTGTCGCCTCACAGCTAGAAGGTCCTGGGTTCGATTCCCGCTCGGGGCGCTGTGGGTGCTGGCGGCGTGTTTCGTCCTCCGTGTCATCAGTGCCCATACCCGAAGGCGGGGTTGGCGAAAGGGCCTTTCTGTGTGGAGTTTGCATGTTCTCCCCGTGTCCCCTAGGGTAGGTACCCTCACAAAAACATGCAGTAATCCTGGTCTCTAAACTGCCTCCCCCTGGCCAGCCGGGATGCCTGATGGAGGGGAAAGGAACTGGTTGGAATAACGTGTTCCTTCCACGCGCTACGTCCAACCAGGGAAACTCCCCCCTGTCAGGTGTAAAGGAGCAACTTGGACACTCAAGCATGAAGGAAGCATGAGTTAAGTCCGTTGCTCTCCCTAGGTTGGCGGAGGGTGTGTAGAGCCCAGGATCACATCACAGGATGATTGACACAGGGGTGAAAAATGGGTTACAAAATCGTGGGACAAAAAATATAAATAAAAAAAATATATAATGTGTCCCATATCATGCCATAAACGGTTGTAATGTTTACAAAGGACTGCATAGCCAGGCTGCAGGCATGATGACAGAATTGTTGACATTAAACTAAGGCATACCAATGATGTGTAACCCACGTTTGAATTTGATTCCTCTGTTCAGTCTGTGTTTTACAAAGAATCCTGTGTGAAACCAGAAACATTTCAATGTAATGTCCCACATGTATTTCCAAATATACTGGCAAATATACCTGATGATGACTTGTCATTGTGATTGACAAATATGAACAGCAGAGAGGTTTTCCTGGTTACAAGACATGTGGGCACCACAGACATCTGGGCACCATAACTTTTTGATAACTGGGCACTTGGACATGTGGGCACAAGTTGGACAACTGGCCACCTTGGACGAGAGGGCACTTTGACAACTGGGCACTAGGGACATGTGGGCACTTGGACATCTTGGCACTAGGGATATGTGGGCACTTGTTAATATATGTTTCAACACGCACAAACGCACGCAGGCACACACGCACGCACGCGTGCACAAACGCACATACACACACAAAGGGAAAACCAACTGCCAGAAGTTACATCGACCCTGGATACACTAATGAAGTGAAATCAGTAGTGCCATAATGGAGTGAAGACAGAATGATTATTGCAAGGAGCGCTAATGAAGGACAAGTGAGAGGAAAGTCTCAGCTAAGGGGAAAGGAAAGTAGGTCTAATTAAAGCAACGGAGGACAGGTGTGAGTAGTTAATACGCTAGAGGTGTGATGTGTCTAGAATCAGGAACATATGCTGCTAGTTGATATGTAATGTGAGACACCGAATCCCCACTTCTTACAGAGTTAGTAAGTCTTGAGCGTCAACAGCAATCCTCAGAGGACACTATAGTATCTGTGAGTCACCTCCGACCAAGAAAGAAGAAAGAAAAGCGACTACAGGATCATTTGAAGAGTCTTAATAAGACACCTGTTGCCAGGTGTTGTAATAGTGATGTAGCAATGATGGCTCATGGCTCTGAGAGGGATAACCGATTATATTTAAAACATTCAGTGCAGAGTGGGTACTGTGCTTATGTTAATTGTTAAATGCATATGTTAATGCATTCTAATGTAGTGGTTATGCCAATTAATTCCTCCCACGAGTCCCACAACTTGCCACGGCTGTTGTACCCTACTGGCCTGCCCTATACCACATTGGCCACTGCTCTTCATTGGAGTGATATGCATCATCACGGCCGCCATATTTTGTGGGAAAAGCTGTGCCTCCTAAATTCTTATATGCCTCATGTACGTACAGGTATGTCTACTAAAGCAGGAGGTCTCTCCACGATTATAACTAGAAATGCACTCTGTCGAGCTGCCAACTTGCGTTTCACACACAAGTTGGCCATGAATACTTGTGCGCGAGCAGAGCGCGCAATTAACTTATCTCTCACCACTACAATGGGTTACAATTGATTACGTCATCCACATATGTCGGTGTTGTCCCCCGGAACCACAGTTTTTACGTAAACATACATAGTTACGTCATCAGCCAATCCCTGATTGGCCGAGCGACGCCACCAACATACGGAGCCAATCCAATTGGCTGAGGGGGCCACCGACATACGCAGAAAGCTCCCAACTTGTGCTCTGATTGGCCGAGCGACGCCACCAAAGATACACAATCCCTGCAAGCAATAATCAAACCTCACTTAATAATCTCAACATATCTTATAATAGTAACACTACAGTAATGTTGTGCTCTTATAGACACTCTGTCTACCCAGATGCACCGCAGGTTGGAACCTGACCACCTGTGGTGGTCAGATACTTTACCCACCCAAGTGCACCCAGCTCCTGTAAACCCCATTATACATTTTGAATTAGGCCTACATTAGTGCAAAATATTACTGAAATCACTGAACAGACAAAGACAATGATACCTGTGATTGTCGTAATTAAATTGAAAGTGAAACATTTTGTACATTTCTTCTTCTTAATTATTTCCTGTCATGTGTTGGTTCCTCATTGGCTGATTACAGGGTACAATGTCAGCAGCTAGCCGTGATGAAAATATTAATCATTACGAGGCAGCAGATGCTGTTTTTATAGTGTTGGTGAGTAAACAACTGATCTAATCTGCCCGACTGTGAACGCTATAACATAGGCCTACCACCATAATACATTCTTATTTAGCCACGCGATCATTCACATAATGAAGCAATAAAGGAAAAGATCAAGCGTGCACGTGAGTCAGTGGTCAATTATGTGGCAGACGTGACTGGAAGTTAACACATTAATTAACGTTGAGATTAAACATACACACACAACAAGTGGGATTTCAGGTATAGGCCAGGATTGGCTAATGATGTATTGCAATATGGTACTGTAGATTCAATGTTTATATACAGAGACATTATATTGTGCATTTTATAACTACTTAATTCAAAACTCCTTTCTCTCGTAGTACTTCCCACTCAGCCAGAGGCCTCACTTAATGAACAGAACATTGTGAGCATCAGAGCAGAAAGTCATAAAAGCATAATTTGGCTTTATGCTTCCAGTTCGAACAACTTCTCATGTCACTGCTCTTTCTCTTAATTTCATTAGAAAATGTGCAAATGCAAGGAACACAAGGAATGCCAGGAAGCTCAACGGGACTATCTACTTAATGTCCCCATGCGTTTGATCAAATTAAACTTATCACACAGGCCTAAATCATCATGCATTCATCACGCACCATTCAGGATTACATCCAAATTTCTAATTCAATTAACATTTATATGGCCTGGCATTTATATGAGTGTGCTAGAAAGAGCAATGCCCCATTTAATCTTCCACTGCACATGATAGGTCCCTTACTCCGAGTGATAACAGTGATACAAGTTAAGAGTAATGATGTATCTCAAATGTATTTTTGAGGGGCGCTAGCCCCTCCTATACAGCTATAAAGATGTTGTTTATTTTGTCAAATTCCCATTGACAATGAATGGAGAATTTCCGTCATGTGTCTGAGCAAATCTACATGTTACATCATGATGGTGTACAATTATAAGAGTGAGCAAATCGGCTATTTGTCCACAAAGATTACATTCCCATTGACAAATTCAATGAATGGAGAATTTACGTCATATGTGTTGTACGATGATAAGATGGGTGTGATTTTTATTTATTTATGGGCTTGGCAGAAGGCAAAGCCCAGGGTGTGTAGGCCTACTGTATGTCTAGACCAATCACATCTTTTGCTATGTGAACAACAGGGGTGCAAAAAGGTTAATCAAGGAAATTGATTTAATCGCTTATAAAATAATTGAATTTAATAAAATAATAAAATAAAATAAGAAAATCTAAAATAGCAGATCACAACTTTGCAACGAATTGTGAGCCCACACACACACACACACACACACACACACACACACACACACCCTCTGCCTCCCAACCTGGTGGAGATTAACCACTTACACCGTCGGGTCTAGACTTGTGTGATAGACGCTTTTTTCCGTCTACACCAAATCCCTTGGCCCAATGCTCTACTCAGAATAGTGTTCGGGTTAAGTGGTTAAAAATCAAACATGTGCTTCTTGATTATTCTGTTAATTGAAAAATAAATTGATAGAACGATTGAAAGTTGCAGCGCACACAACGTCACAAATAACCAGGATCGTTAATAACCTATGAATATGGAATAATATCTTTTCAGCAAGTCTCTTACATAGTTACACCAGAATTGTTCTTGTGAAGCAGTTTAGCAATTAAGTATTTATAAAAAGTCAGATACATTCCTACATGTATTGGGCCGAAATGATTCAAATACATGCATTTGATATCTAATTTATGTTGTCAAAAAAGTATCAGAGGTGAATTGGATTATTTTGAATGGCACATATTTCATAATGCAGCGGTGTCCTACTTTATATCCCTGTCTGGGTTTTTGAAGACGGTATGTTTCATGGGAATTTAAATCTTGTCTATAATCACCTCTCCATACCATCGTTTTCTTCAATGTCATGTTGTTATTTGAAACAAAACTACTCCTCTGTCAATTTCTCTCACTGCTATTGGAGCAATCCCCAAGATAAATCCATCTGTAACTGCTTTAACATCTCCTGTTCTTCGCCACCCACTCCTCAATTATCCCATTCTTGACAGGAACCCCTTTAGGTGTTTTAAGCATTATGTTATACTTTAGATATTGAAAAATAGCAGATCTACAAGCTCATAGCACGGCACCGAGTGCCGACTATGAGCTTGTAGATCTGCTATTTTTGAAAGATTGTGAAAATGTGCAGCAAATCTTTGAATATCTTTCAGAGCGAACGTTTTTAACTCAAATCTTTGCTTCTGGCCCTGGAACAACATATTTTCAGATGGCGATCCGCGGCCAAATACAGATAATTCTGGGGGTCCTTGACATGAAAAAGGTTGAGCACCACTGACATATAGAAACATAGGTGTTTGTGAAAACTGTCAGGATTTTTCTTTTTAGAATTGTCCTCAAGTCTAAATGGGTTATACAGTGACTATAGAACACTGTGCTCAAACAACTCTGTGGGCTTTCATCCTCTGGCTTTCTTCCCTCCATCCAGCAGAAACCTGTAGGGACATATTGGATTTGGATCCAAATCAAAGGAGCTGTTCTCTGCACCGTCACTGGGGTGGGGGCCAACCAGGAGCTCACTTTGCTGTGCCCGTGAGGGCCGTGACATTAGTGTTAGTACTGTATACGGTTTTAAATATCTAAACTCGCAAAAAGCCACAGGCACGTGCGTTGTCAAGAAAGTTATGCTATTGGACTCTTGAGTATATTTTATTTTTGAGTGGTGCTCCTATAGACAGTTATGTGTGTGTGTGTGTGTGTGTGTGTGTATAATATATAATATAGTATAGTTGACATAGATACTCCACTGTTACGTTCTTAGCTTATACATGATTCATGATAACTACTTTTTATATGTGATGTATATGTGATGTATGACATGCCTTGTTTTTTGCTTAAATGTAAGTCGCTCTGGATCAAGAGCGTCTGCTAAATGCCTAAATTGTAAATTGTGTGTGTGTCTGTCCGAGCACGAAAATAGCTAGCGTTTGTTCACCACGAAGTGTCACTGTTACACAGGCCAAACTTATAATCACTATAATGGGTCCATTTAAGACCGGGAGGAGGGCTTGTACAGTACAGTACAGTACAGTACAGTACAGTAATATAAATATTGTGCATCACACACACACACACACACACACACACACACACACACACACACACACACACACACACACACACACACACACACACGAGAAGTGGGGCAGCAATGTAAGCACCTTAGATTTTGCATTTGTACATGTTAAGAGCAATTCTAGGTCCGTGGCCATGGAATTGAACGCCCATGGGTAATGAAGCCTTAGACTCTCGTAGATTGAAAATCAGAATCGATAAATACATCTACGAGAGTCTAAATCTTATAGGCTAGTATGTATGTATATGTAGTACCAACAGGGGGGCACAGGTCTGATATTTTTATTGATTAATGTTCTTACTAAAATTTTGTCACACGTATAGGCTATAATAGGCTATACACATATTGCTTGTGGCAACTTTATAGTCAGGCCTATTCTTTTAACCCATTAAACCTGGGGAAAGTACGCCTATCTGTGTCATTTTATAATTTGACTATTCATAAATAGCCGATCTACAAGGACATAGCATGTCACTTTTTTTTAAACAATATATTTAACTCAAATATTTGCTTCTGGGGGTCCCAGGAACAAAATATTTTGAGATGGGGGTCGGTGGCCAAATACAAATAATTTTGACGATTTAGAAGGCATTTTGTAGAATCAGCCTTGGGTCATAATGGGTTAATACGTTTAGTTAACAGCATTTGAACCTACCCGTAGGAGAGATCAGGGGTCCCCCAGGTGTCTATACTTGGCCCCCTGCTTTTTTACCCGCTCTACACAAAATCTGTTAGTCGATGCGTTCATGTGGTTAATCAATCGATGGAATCCCTTGCAGGCTTAGCGTTTTGACTTATTCCTCAAAAATCCCCCCTCTCTCACAACTTAACCAGCAAGTGCTCCAAACATTTCAAATAAGAGATTGTGAATCGTTATCTTTGTTCAAATGCCCCCCCGGCGAGAAAATCGTTCTTCTACTTTGATGCTCCAGTGGGGATAGGAACGTGGTGAAGGAATTTAAAGTCTTACTAGGAGAGAAAAATCAACATTTTGAAGACAGAAACACTGCACTGGTTATGTATGCAGTTACAACTGGGGTGATTGTCCGTAAAAGACTGTAAAATATTCATCCAGAATGCATGTTCTATCTATACAGCACATATTTTGTTTTGATGCTGGATTCTTATCCTCATAAGCCAATATGAGAACACATATACATGTAGGATATTTGCAATTAGAAAAGAATGCCCAATTCAAGCTCCGTCATACAATGTTGTTGCACACCGTCAATTGCAGATCTACAAGCTCACTACGTATCTCGGATTCCATCACATTGTGAGCTTGTAGATGAGCACTTTTGGTGCCCGCATGCACTGCCCAAAATCATTGTACAATGAAGTATAAATCATGCTTCACATGCAAAAAAGAGGCATTCTCGTGCCCTGGTTTTTTGACTATGACTTCTGAAAGCTTGTTAGTGCCATCCTCTTCTCAGAATAGTTTAATGTTCATCATAAACATTTTGTAGCCGTGAAGCATTTACCAGTCCTTGTCAGGTTTCATGAGTGGGGCACTGGAGGCTAATTAAGAGTAAAGTGCTGCATAAACCAGGCACATTTTAGATTGATTACCCCCAAGTTCAGCCAGTGGAACGCAGGCCAGCCTCAGTGTATTACAAACACACAAGAAGTAAAGTAAAAGTACCAATACCACTCGATTACACTAATGCTAGTTAAGGAAAAGGCCTGTATTAAAACATTCACTTGTGTAAAAGTACAAAAGTATACTCACTATGCACAGCGTCCATAATAAAATTTTCAAAATGGCCAAAGTATAAAATAGGTCTTGAGTGGTTTAATGTATGTATTGTAATCTTAATATACATTTGTAAGAAGTATATATATATATTTTTTTTTAAGATATTTTTTTGCGGCTTACGCCTTTTATTGATTTTTGAAGGGACAGACAGTAGGCTGACAGGAAACGGGAGAGAGATGGGGGGGATGACATGCAGTAAAGGCCGTGTCGGGTCCGGGAGTCGAACCCGCGGCACACTGCGACTGGATTACCAGTCCGGTGCCCAGACCGTTACGCTACGGCCTGGGCCTAAGAAGTATATTTACTTACATTTCTTTTGCCTCTTTAAAGATGTAGCACAGTCATAGACGTATTAAAACAATGGTAATACTCAAGTAAACAACTAACTTAAAATTGTACTTAAAGCTGCACTTTGCTCTTCTACCCCAGATTTGAACCCGGGCACTTGCCAAGTGCTGAAATGTTTTACCTTGAACCAATTTGAGCAAGCAATAATAAATGACTCAATCGAAGAGCAGGGAGACAAAATACAACCACCCCAATTGTATAAGTTATATTGTATCAACATACTCTACATCATACAGATTGGACAAATTACATTTTATTTAAAAAAAAAAGTACAGTACTTGAGTAAAAGTAACTAGTTACTTTCCACCTGTGGACAATAGGAACCCTACCTTAGCAATGCCAGGATAATTCATATAAAAGCAAAGCTGGTTGAAAATGCATCTTACTTCAACTGCTTTTGTTGCAGTCACAGAGCAGAATAAATTGTGGGGCAACATTAAAAGCAGCTTAGATTTTGCATTTGTACAAGGTAAGAGTGATTTTGAGGCACAAACGTTCAACTTTCGACGGTAAAGGGGGGGGTTATCTTTTAGACTCTCGTAGAGAGATTCGTCAGAATCGGAAAAAAAACCTCTACGAGAATCTAAATGTTTGGGCTACTCTACCTCCTGAGCCACAGCCGCCCTAGATGAAATACTTATGTATGGTATCTATAAAAAGGAAGTTTAAGGAACGCTTTTGGACAAGCAAGGTTTCCACCCGACAGTAACGATATGCAATTGACTCAAGTCATTCTTGAAAGGGGTAGGCAATGGAGCTGTAATCAGAGAAGATATGTTCAAGTCAAGCTTTTAAAACTAGGTCATCCAAAATAATCCACTTTATTTTCTCTGCAGAGATTGCTAACGAGGATCCTTACTAATTTGCCCCCCTGGCTTTCAATCTAAATAGAATTAACCACACTTTATAGATAAACCATCAGAAAAATAAATATCAATATATGTAACAATGTAATGAGTTGTGAAGCTCATGAAAATGATTCTACATGCTGCGTATTTATGATTATGAGCAATTTATTTAACAACCTTTGGCTATATATATTTTCTTAAGAAGCATACCACATTTAAAGTATATTTATTATAGCCTTTTGTCTATGATGTTGATTAATACATAAAAATAGAGAGACCAGAAATCAATTTACTCCTTCCTTATTAACAGCATAATAGGCAGCATAACAATAATATAGGAGTCAATAGAGGTTAAATTATCACAATTTACTTGCAAAGAAAGTTTTAATTGGTAAGAGACATGTTCATAAGTTTCTATTTTGTGCAATTTACATAGACTGATCAGGTGGAGGCTCATGCCTAATTTATGCTCTGTCGCACCGTGGTGGAAAAAATAATCACATTTCTTATTTAAGTAAATGCATCAATACTGCAATGTTACTTAATGTAACAGATATACTCTGTTAGTATCTCTGTTACAGAGATACTCTGTTACAAGTAAATGTCCGGAATTCAAATGTAGGCCTACTTCAAATGTACTACTTTCGTTCTACAAATGTAGAACGAAAGTAGTACAGGCAGGCAGGAGGTCTGTTTCTTTCATCCAACATAACACATTTCCTGACCTCAGCAGCTCCTGCAAAGCAACTTTTCCAATTCCCCTGGACGGCTACAATTTCTGCTGTGATGCATTTCCCAGGGTAGTCCCTGCTTTCATCTTATACCAGGCACTCCTAGGTTATCTCCCAGACACTTTCCTCCACATCCACATTCTGTTGTTGTGTTAAACAACATTTTTGATCATCGACTTATCTCTATATCACCAACTCACCAGGGAGGTGTGTGTGTGTGTGTGTGTGTGTGTGTCTTCTTTCTGTGGACCTAACTTTGTTGAAATTAGCTAATAGGCCACTGTTCATCTCTCAACACATAAACCTGCAGACACAATCAAATGGAAGTACACGGGGAGATGTACTTTCATGTTACTTTTTGTAACAATTCCCCCAATCCCAGCACTCTGCAGTTTAAAAAAATAGTCATAATAGAGAATAGAGAAAGAAAAAAGGAAAAGAAGACTGAATACCTCTTTGGATTACAATGAATGAGGCTAAGTAAATTCATGCAGTTCCTCTTGAAAAATTAAGTCGAAATGATCCCCCAGAACTTCTCACTTCACAATGAATTATTCTCTCTCAAGATAACTGTCATTTTCCACACAGGTGGCTTTGCCATTAAAATGGAATTGAGTTTATTTTTGAGGGATCCTGATTGTCACAGTATTAAAAAAAGTTTTTCACCCAGCATCACCTCAAGCATTTAATAACCACTTTCAACCATGGTATCCCTATTTTGGGCACGTGTGTTTTTTTCCCTTTCCTTTTTTTCATATTTCTCCAAAACAAAACTACAATATTTTCACTATTCACTACTCAAATACGGAGCATGTCAAACAAGAGCAGTGCGCACACAGTGGCATCTCAAATATGTAGATATAGTTTGGGGATAAAGTTTGCGCCGCACGTTTCTATCTGTTACTTCTCTGACACAGTGCAGTTCAACTGCAGTCAATAGTGGGACACCGCTGAGAGCCATACACAGCTGCAGGTTCTTAAGGACGCGTTCTGAATGCAATGCAAACTAATAGGCGAGTGCGCTCTGGTGCGGTATGCAAAGGGAAAGAATGACTTCACTGTCCGTGACAATAACCAATCCTACAGTGAATTCTGTACACACGCAAGAGCAAAAAATATGATATGGGGAAAACGTTTTTTTTTTTTTTTTTTTTTTTTTTTTTACTTTCGACTTCTCCTAATTTTAATCGACTTGTGTTAATGAAATGCATCGATGCATCGATTTTTTAATGAATTCCCTAGTAGTGCTTAAATGGTGAACAGATCTACACATAACTTGGTGGTTAGGATGGCCTGCAGACCCTCCATTGCTGGGCTTGGTGTCTGAGCATGTGAGACTGTGTGTGGGATAATGCATCACAAGTTTCTATTGGCCAAAAGCAGACGTGTCACCTGTTCAGAAGCACTTGAATCCATCACCATGGATTCTATTGACACATGAACGAGCATGAGCGGTTGCAACGAACTCACGAGCTTGTTCACAAGGTGACACTACTGCGCATGCAAGACGACGGCGGATGAGCCCCGCCAGAGCCTTCTATTAGAGAGTTGTGTCATCTACGTTCACTTCATCGGGTCACGTCTCCTACATAGACTTCTATTGGTCAATCGTGACAAAGGCCTGAGTCGCCTGACACGAAGTTTCTGGAATGCACTGGAGTCTACGATCGTTTGTCACTATTTCGAGTTACAGCATGACTGGTGCTGTTTTGCCACCTCATTGACGTAACTCTGCCACGCCAAGCCACAGTCAACAAACACAGAAGAAGGTGTAAAAAGTGGTAAAAGGGAGTATGCGCTGGGCGAGCAACTGTAAGTGAATAGGCTGGGATTTCCACTTTACCAGATATATTATAATTCTATGCTGCAAACCCACTGTGGTTCATCTGGCTTGGCCGAGCATCTATACAAAGATAATTGGCCGTGTTCGGGGGTAGGAAATTCAGGCACGCTACAGACTCCTATGGCCTGGGGCAGTGCCCTTATATACTCTAAGGCAGTGCCTGCATGGGATCTGTCAAGGGCCCTATACGTCCTCCTGGTCAGGGCATGTGTGCCAGTAGGGTACAATAGTAGTGGCAACACAGAAGTGTGTGTGTGTGTGTGTGTGTGTGTGTGTGTGTGTGATACTGTAGAGGGGTAATTTACATATTTCTTTTAAAAAAGGGGTAAAAATAGAATAAATAGAAGCACGTTCTGTCTAGACAAATTAACTGTGGTGTGGTGAAAAGGCCATTTTCTAGGTTACATTCTGTAATGCTATGCAGGGATAATAATTTGAGTTACTTCTCAGCTATAATGTCAACTCTTTACCTGGTAAGTTCATTCCAATTTGATAGGCAAAATGTGAATGTCACTATATTCATAAATGAAATGCAATACAAAATAAGACTCCTTTGAACATGTTGGCTTGTCAGTCTAATTATGACTTGTGAGCTTTGGTGCATTAATTGTACCCTGTCTATTAGCTTGTCCAACACACAAATGCTCAGTCAGTTCTCAGAAACACAGAACTGGTTAGTCGTTCCCAAACTTTTTAGCTCAAGACCGAAAACAGAGATTGCCCATACGGTACCCAAATCTAGTCTCCAAGCTCACAATGTGGCACAAGATTCAAGATTCAAGATTCAATAATTTATTTGCCATGTCAACAAGTTGATAGGAATTTGTCTTGGTTCATACTCAACATATACTTGAATTAGATTTCTAATTTATTTGAATTTGTTTTAAACTCATGATTTTATTTATTTATTTATTCACTTGTGGAGGGGGATGTTTTATATAATATATTTTTATAAATAATATTAATTAAAAACAAAATGTAGGAAACAAAAAATGAATCATGAATGAATCATCATAATCTCATTCCAAAAGCCTAATAACACTTTTCAAACCTATTATGTTCAACTCAGTGCCCAAGGACAGAGGTATGATGCGCTCTCTGCAAATAATGTACCATTAGCATTTAGATCGTGATTCCATCCAAAGCCATGTGGATTCATGCCATGGAAACAGAAAGTGCTCTGGGAAACATATCCACTTCGTAAAAGATTCCTTAATTATACTCCATCGCACAAACTGAGCTGTCTGTAAAGTGACATGTCATAGAGTATAAAGTATGAATTAAGTTTTAGATTTGACAATGGGTTTCTTTATTACCAGACTTAAGTTCAATGTTAGGAAAAGGATTGGGATGTGAGTTTTCTCCTTTTTTTGTGTTATAATAATTCTATACTAAAATCCCACCTAATAAATGCTGGAGGGGGTTGAAATGTAAACAGTGAGTGCTAAATTCCCAGTGATGATATCTTGGTCAAGGTCACGTCCTTGACCTGATAATGTTTAAAGATAGTTAGGCGACATGCAAAGGTAGTCACTTCTTCTCTTCCACAGTATATTGCAGCACAGTAACATGGCCCACCGGGAGGTGTGGCTCCTATATTTAGAAGTATTGATGAGAGAAGCTTTGGCAATCATGCCGAGGGGACCTGGCCATTCATTTTCATTAGCCGCTTGTGTTTGTCCCGGCGTCACAGAGAGGAGCAGGCCATCTGTGGGGATCTCTGTGGAATCACCAGCGCTCCTTGAGCCAGGCTTACCACTGAGCTTATAAGATAAAGCTCTTCAGGCGCAATACAAAAAGAAAATGGTGAACAGATCTGACATGCTGATTTCTTGTTGGGGTATTAGCAAAGTACATTTGCACATAAATTAGAAAAAGGGAGGGCTACGGCACGGCATTCAAGTCTGACTGGTGGTCTTTGGTCCAAAGGAAGAATCTTCCATTATCAAAAGAAAATGAGTCCAAGGCTCAAGGTTAAACTTTAATAAAATGGCTTTATAATTGAACAGGTAAAAATCATGCCTGCACGGTTTGGCCTTTAAGTGGCCGTCATTAGAGCATTGTTTGCCATTGCTAGCCCTTTTATTAAGTCTTATAACCTGTGCCATGCCATGCACAGAGTGCCATGCACTAATGTTGTTTTAATTATACATTAGCACATACCTGGATTTGTCTTCAGCATTTAACCCATTCTAATTAGCTGTGGGCTATTGAACAGCACCCAGTGAGCAATGAGGAGTTCATTGTTTTGATCAAGGACACTCAGGGCTGGACTGGGTCGGCCCTGACATTTTAACATAGACCGGCCCACCACAACTTAACACAAAGCCAGGAGGAGCTGGGGATCGAACCGCTTCCCAAACGTTTGCAATACCACTGCCTCCAAGAAGGTAACTTGTGACATATCAAAACTTCATTGAACTGCCAATCTATCTCATTACATTCTGATATAATTATTTGACAGAGACTGAATTGGGAAAATGTTTGGCAAACACTAAGAATGAATGATAACATAAAAATCACCCTTGTGTGAAATGAGGGGCTCCCACTGTGACATGACGTCTCGCGTCAAAGTCAGCAACACCCACAGCCACAATACTAGAGGGAGCAAGAACAACAATCTGGTACCACCCATTTTATAAACAAATATGGGTAAATTCTCCTTTTTTGGCGCTATCCCTTTGTTGAGTGTTTGACTGTACTCTGTTGCTGTTTATACATTGTCTGATAAACTATTCAATCAATCAATCAAATGTAAGTCTTAACTGCTACCCAAAACAAACATTACAAGTCCATAGACTTGGCTGCCATATGACATAATTTTCAAAAGCCTTGCATGCATTGGAGGGGATAATACCAATGGAATAGTCCATTGAATTTAAATGAAAGGTGATTTATTTTTGATTAAAGTTATACATTAGTTGATTGCATGGTTCCTCACAAATGCAACAGGCTTTACACATAAATTATTTGCCTACGTTATGTGATTTCTAAGTTTTCATATTTGGATTGCCTTGCACGCGGACACTCAGCATTGAATGTGCAAGGCAGAGGCTCTCATTTCCTTCCAGCAGAATTTAAATCCACCCCCTGTGGTAATACCACCTTTTTCAATAGATGGATAGATACCTTTATTATCCCACGCGGGGAAAATCAGTTATCAATAGATCTCTCTAGTTAGATTTAGCTGGTCTTTTGTCCTGACAACAAATGATAGAGCACCCACCCCAACCATTCCACTCCTGTTCATTCATTATTCCACACAAATTCAATACACTCATTATTTTCAGGTTTTCTTCGTCCCCCTGCTTATTATTTATGTAGAATGTGTCTTCTCTTTCTTCTTCTGGCTGTCTGAAAGTCACTGAAAATAGTGTCACGTCTATTCACGGGGGCTTTAATGTTTCCCTTTTAATTTGCAGTGTGCAAGTCCAGTTCAGTGGCTTTTTAATGGGATAATGGCATTGTAATAGGGCTTTACACACACACTGCAATGATTCTGCATCACTCACGCAATGAGAATGCTGAACAACATGTAATGTGAGGTGGCCACCGGGATGAGATCACAACAAAGGCTCCATACCAGTACATCGTGTTTGTTTACAGTAATAGTTAGAGACTCAGAATAAGCCCAAAGTAGACGCTTTAATGAAACTGTGATAATAGAATGAACAATTGAGAATTGGGCATTTAGCACTCTTTTCAATAGCTCAGAAAGCATGAAGCTAAACCTCAGAACTACACGTTCTGTCTCAATGCTATCTAAAAGAAAACCACACTCATGATAATGTATGATGATGAGAACGTCATCATACATCAGCCATTCAAAGTCATGCACATTCTGTGCTCAAATGGACAGACAGACACACAAAGTCATCACATTCCGTGCTTACACGGACAGACACAGACAGACCAGATCAGACCAGACCAGACCAGACTGCAAGCACACAAAGCTGTGCACTGGAGTGGCTGCACCGCTCAATAGTGTTCATTGTGGTCAATAAAAAACACCACCTCTACAGATATGACAATAATGTGAGTTTTATGGTCTTCTATCTTCTGTCTGTTGTACAGTATTGTCCTTGTACCACCGTGTGCCAGTAGTACTCTGTTATGGCTGTGTATTAGGGGTGTAACGATATAGAACTACATTTTAATTTCAAGAATAGAAGTATATCGAAATGTAAACAGCAACATTGACTATATGTATCGTTTTGCAATGCAAATAATCGGTATCGAATCGTTTTGCTATGCAAACAATCGATTGTATCAATACCACATTTTTGTGCGTGGTATTTAGCAATTTTTTGAAGAAAAAATAAAAATAGGGGTTTAATTTCTTAGTTTAAAATAATGTCAATGTATTTTAAATAGTTACTGTATCGATTTCAAATAATTGAATCGTATCGGATCGCAATAATTAACCAATATCGTCTATGTATCGTATCGTCAACCATATTGTATCGCTGTTAAAATGCATCGTTACACCCCTACTGTGTATACATAAATATCCAAATTCTATCTTTGGATACTTTTTAGTGAACTACTGTAACAGGTTTACATACTGTAAATGTACATGATGTAGGGGTACCCTCGCCTGAAGACCAAGGGGGGACTCCCCTTTGGATGCGTACTTTAGATGTTTGGAATTAATCAATTAACCATGTGAGAGAGATCAGTGTGCTTAGGGTTTGTTGTTTGGTTGCAAGTGGGAACAAGGTCAAAGCCTCAAAACTGCCTGACAACAAATAGACAAACGGAAAGGTGTTGCTTATTCTGCTCAATAATCCATCTTCATAGACCGTTAACATGTTTCTATCATTTACCAATCCTGAATGATGTAGGTAGGACTCATCATATAGGCTATATATATAAAACACACAGCCCATGTATTCCAGCTGGGCCTATCTGTTGTATGGTTGTTTGCAGAGCTGCTGAGACATCCCCCCTGTGTTATTCTGACAGGTGTCATTCACCGTCCCACGCACAGCTGCTGAGGAGCCTATCAGCAAATACAGGAGGAGGCAGTTCAGAGAATAGGACAGCTGCCCCCCTTTTGAAACTAGCTCCTCGTCATTCGCCCTATAGACCAATTATTTGTTTACAAACATTTGGACTGGGCGCACTGTTTCATGTAATCAATTCCCAACAGATCTCCAAACCGGCAACAAATATGGCCCAATGTCTGCAGTGTGGAATTATGTAAAAGTCTCTGAAAGTGACAACAAAATGAATGTGTGATTTGCAATGACGGTTCAGCATCTGGCATCAGTCATGCTAAGAGGGAACAAGACACAACCGTTTAATACCTAAATGTATAAGCACCTGAATATCTTACATTGTGAAATATGCTCCTCGGAACATCCGTCATGATCCGTAGTGTGGAGGCGCGGAAGAGCAGCACTATATTTTGGAGAGAATAGTAGCAAAGCATATTGCAATAATTTGGGAGATATTGCAATTCTGTATCTCAGGTGGGTCGAAAATGGAGTGCAGTGTTCAGCCACCTAACAAATCACGTCATAACAAAGCAGTATTTAAAAAAACTAATCTGCATCTGCACAGATGCAGACAGGTGTTTAGTAAGCCCTACTAGTGGAAATTGCTATTGCAATATTGTTATCAGTATTGCTAATCGGTTGAGATGGCCATGGAAATAATCGGATATTAGCCTAAATGTATTTTGTGCATCCTAGCATACAGCATAGAGGCAGGAGGAGTGAGGGATATGCATAATCACACACTCAGATTTGTAGACAAATTTCTGGTCTTCCTGACATCCATATAATGGTTGCCATCCCAGCCAAATCTGCTGGGTGGATATGGTATGATCTCGATCTCTCTCTCTCTCTCTCTCTGAAAGTTTGCACGGCGCTGCTCGGCGCTGCTGAATGGAGGCGAACCTTTGAGAAAATCTTGACAGGACTTGGAATGCCTGACATCTTTTTTTTATTTTGTAAGATTTTATTATTTTTTGCACCTCTTGGTTGTCAATGCAGCCTCAATTTCAATGCAAGTTGCACTGAAACATCCTGAATCTTTCCTTTAGCCAGCAGTAGTAGGCCTAGTTGTAGCTTCCACTTCAGTTGCACCGGTCACATTCTGCAGTAGCCAGCCTCTGCTCGACAGTCTCACACACACACACACACACACACACACACACACACACACACACACACACACACACACACACACACACACACACACACACACACACACACACAGTAAATGCCACAGTCAAGCACCATCTCTATTCACTCCAAAGATGGTCCCTAGCCAGGTACACTGCAACCCTATGATGTTGCACTAAAGCAGCATGCCATGCAGCATCTGGGGATCGCTTAAAAAGATAGCTGGGGGGTAGAAAGTAGGCCACACAGCAGAAATGCTAAAATCAGCTTGTGGGAGCTTTCCTCAAGGTATGTCTCTGGCTCTGCACAGAATGAGGTGCCACATAAACAGATGCAGGCAGGCATGCATGCATGCATGCATGCACACACACACACACACGTGTGCACACAATGGCTATTGTCATCCGTCACAGAGGAATGATATCTCTGTGGCAGAGAGTAGACAGTACAGTTATGTAGATTTTCAATGCAAATTCACTGCCTGCTGAAAAAATGAATAGACCGTTCTTCAGGAGAATCCCGACTGCCTCGGCAATGGCAGGTGGCTTAACCGGTGGGGGGGGGGGGGGGGGGGGGGGAAGAGAGAGAGAGAGAGAGAGAGATATAAACAAGAAATAAATGATGCCGAGAGTGTGCAGCACCAAGGCTGCCGGCATGACATTTCTGCCCGGCAAGATTAATCATGAAAGAGATTAAGGACACATGCATGGGGGGACACCACAAATGAGACAAAAACCCTAGGTAGATTATTAGAAGGCCAACAGCTTACATCAAATGAACAGAGTAACCCCAGACAGCTGTTTATCAAAGCGTGCGAGGAGAGATCTTTACAACTCATAGAGCCTGGTTGACCTTATTGTGTCGACAAAAGCAGGCTGTCTGCTTTTAGAAACGACAGTCTAGCATCCTTTCTCCACACACAATGCTTTTAGAAACGACAGTCTAGCATCCTTTCTCCACACACAATGCTTTTAGAAACGACAGTCTAGCATCCTTTCTCCACACACAATGCTTTTAGAAACGACAGTCTAGCATCCTTTCTCCACACACAATGCTTTTAGAAACTACAGTCTAGCATCCTTTCTCCACACACAATGCTTTTAGAAACGACAGTCTAGCATCCTTTCTCCACACACAATGCTTTTAGAAACGACAGTCTAGCATCCTTTCTCCACACACAATGCTTTTAGAAACTACAGTCTAGCATCCTTTCTCCACACACAATGCTTTTAGAAACGACAGTCTAGCATCCTTTCTCCACACACAATGCTTTTAGAAACTACAGTCTAGCATCCTTTCTCCACACACAATGCTTTTAGAAACGACAGTCTAGCATCCTTTCTCCACACACAATGCTTTTAGAAACGACAGTCTAGCATCCTTTCTCCACACACAATGACGGAGACGGAGACAGAAACTAAAAGTGCGTGCGTGGGTGGGGGGGACGACGACTGGATGCAGCGTATGTCATACTCATACAGACACACACTGTACATAACACTTGTAGAAGTGCCCCTGCACTGCTTAAAGAACTGTAATAGATAAACATCTTGACTTGAAACGCTTCCTAGTTTATTCCTTTTGTTTAGTTAAAAAAAAAAAAAGTACCTCTTAGGATAGAAAAAGAAAAACTATTTACAGTGTGAGGCAATTATGTACAATAAGCAGAGCTGCTCTTTAGCATGCTAGCCGAGACAATCCAGTCAATTAGATCTTATTACATAATAACCTTTGTTATAGTAAAGGCTCACGTATACTCCAGTTTTTAATTCCAGGTGATAATTACCCATGGGGGGGGGGGGGGGGTGGATATGAATTATTTTGCAGTTTTTATACAATGCTCTAACCCCTACAAATGTGTTATTTAGAGCAGCAGCAGCAGCACCACCACCACCACCACCACCACCACCACCACCACCACCACCACCACGCACACACACACACACACACACACACACACACACACAGTAGACCTACAGCGAGTCATCATGTCATGATAAGAGAGATGATTACAAACTACAGTCAGAAGCACACCACAAGTTACAACAACAACTGGCATTGACAGGACACTGCAATCCTGCAAGTTTGTTTATTTACCCGATTGCTGTGATGGCAGTGTTGCCATATAGTTCACTTTAGAAAACCGCTGAAATAAGTAGGCTATAGTTCATTGCAGAGGGGCGGGCTGGCAGGGGCTTCTTTGTAATATGTCTCGAATGTGCTACAACATGACGTCACGCTGCAGTGATATAAGTGACTCACCGCTTACTCCAAAACATCTCTGTTTTTACTAATCGCCGCAAAGGTGAGTAGCTTATCACCTAAAACTGGAGCCTTAAGAGACGAGGCAGTGTTCCCCTCTGACACTGAAGCGGTGTGTATCAAACTTTAAAGAAAATAAGACACGGGACAATGCAAAAAACACATACTCCACTCCAAGAAATAATGAATCTTTTCATATATTATCTCACTAAAGGGTATCTGTGTCTGTCTTGCATACGAATCCCAGTCTGAGCAAAGCTATAGTGCATTTTTCCATTCGTAAGTAAAATGGAACCTTATCTTTTCCATTATGTATATTTATGCACATAATATGTGACCAGATTTGACTGAGAGACTGCCAGCGTGCAAATTAAAGCTTTTCACCAGAGGAGTAAAACCTTTTATTTCTTTTATTTTTATGAGTTAATAGCACAGGCAGACTCTTCACATACTGGAGCATGTCAATGTCAGAGCTGAAATCGACATGCAAAATCAAGCCTCTTTTCTCAACTCGCTGTTTCTCTGCAAGACATTACTCTATAAGCCACATCTCCAGAACTCGTGGGTCAAACTGAACAACCAATATATCAATGTGAAGCTATGATTCCCTGCTTTCATATGACATGACATATCACATATATCCGCCCAATCCTCTATAGTGATAGATTTGTCTTTATTTCCCCCCCCCTTCTTTTTTTATATGCAGATATCGGTTGAATGGCCTTGGATGAAAGTCTGTTTTCCCTCAAATTGAAATGTCACTTTAAATATGAATAGTAGACCTAAATATAACTTCCAGTCTCCAACACTTCACATCCTCTCCTGCAAAGTGTGATTTCTGTTTTGGGGTAATAAGAATTCTAATTAGATATTTCCATCCAAATTCTCTCTGTGAATTTGAGTTGGTACTCTACTGAAAGTTAGCTGTGACATTACAGTACTTTCATTTGAGATTCCTTGCCCAATACAACTTTGGTAGCATTTCAGAGACACACATAATGGTTCATTAGCCCAACAACAAATGATATTGATGAGATGATGAGAATGGACTTAAGACCCACCTTTTTAAGAAAGCATTTCCCTATCGTACACATACACAAGAGTTACATTATTTCGTTTCCTCAACATTGTAGCCACAAACAAAATAAGAAATATTAAAGGGTAGTAGAGAAGAATAAGGATAATAAAGATCATGGCAGGAATCCAAAGGATATATGACTATATCTGACGAAGACCCACAAGGGGGTCGAAACCTTCTCCTGTAGTCATCATGGCAGACCTTGGGGTGCTTGACCTACTTCTAAATAGTATGGACATATTTGTATGTGTGCCAGTGCTGATTTTGTCGACGCATTGTGAGCAAGTGTAAAATCTACCATTGCCACGCCATCAAGGCCGGCCAAAAAATGAAAGAAAAAAACATTTGTCGACAAAACCAACTGCAGATTTAGTCGACTAAAATCGTATGAGATTTTGTAGACAAAAACTAGACTAGCACTAAAACATTTCAGATGACAAAGACTATGACTAAAACTAAATCAAAATATGCTGTCAATTTATTTTGCTGTACAGAGTATGTTGTAAGTACTGTAGAATGATACTGTATGTGTTGCTCTTGTTGTACTGACATTGTCATCAACTAATACAAACTACTGTAGACTCAAATGTTAGGGAGGGACTAGTGGAGAAGAGATCCAGTAGAACTGTTATGTCATGTCATGTTATGTTTGGTGTCATGCTCCGAAAATAGCAGATCTACAAGCTCACAGCGCATCGCTCTGCAGCACGTTGTGAGCTTGTAGTTTGGCTATTTTTGGCACACAGCCAGCATTATGACGCCCATAAAGGCCTCCCAACCAAGATACAAAATCTTATGATATTTAGTTGACTAACATTTCAGATGCTAAAATATGACTAAAACTAAATGGAATTTTATTTTAAAGACTATGACTAAAGTACATTTTTTAAAATCTGTCAAAATCAACACTTGGCTGCAGATCCACTTGCAAGTTGTTGCAACGTGGTAGCATCTGAAACAGTTCCAACGTTGGTCATTATATGTGGCACATGGTTGTCTTAGAAGATACACGTCAACACATTTCAAACACACTGTTGATATGTTGCCATGTAATGTAAATGAAGGTGGACCTAAACGCAGCTGAGCACAATATTAACCAAAGTCCCTTGGTTAATGTGATATGGTCTTGACGGAACAAGAACCAATATGCTCTGATGCTGATTCAGGTTGATAGTGAAATTGGATCGAAGAAATGCAGATTGACAGGTGAATTTCATTTGCAAGTTTGCCAGGCTCATTTGGTTTGGAATGCATTTTGAATTCTATGCCTGACACAACAGCAGCCCACATCTCATCCTCCCCACTCCCAGAAGTTATTGTTCTGACAGGTATTTCATCGCAAAAAGAAAAGAAAGTCTCTGCTAGTCAATGAGGCCAAAGTTTGCTTGCATCCCTGTTCTATCCCTGTTCTAGCTTATATATCGGCAAATTTCTACGAAAGGATTATGTGTAGGAGGGAAATAAAGAGCGGAACAAATACAGAGCCGACCCCGGTCAGCGATTAGTTTACTGAGAATTGAGGGTTTTAGTGTTTAAACTCTCACTGAACCCCATTTACATTAGGAGTGTCCCATCACACCACTTTCCTCTAATTTGCCAAACAGCAGCTGCATGCTATCAGTAATTAGAGCCCGACCGATATCTCGGTTTGGCCGATCTATTATTTGACTTTCTTGACGACATTGGTACTGGCTGATATTTTTGCCACTTTCATGGTGTCCCTATTGTGGGCATGTCATTTTAGGTGAAAAATGCCTAAACGTTGTGTGCATGTGCGCCTGCGTGCGCGTGCGTGCGTGCGTGCAATGCATGTACGTTGGTGACATTACTGGTGGAACATTCAGCTGTGGAACAACAGCCGGCACTTTTGCAGCTGTCATTATTTCATGTGACAGGAACTGGGGGACGCACGCGTCAGCCATTCCAGCGGCAGAGTGTCACTTGGCTGCTGCTTGGGAGCCACCGCAAGGCTGCATGTAAATAGCCGCTGATGTGTCTTGATGCATGACCATGTCGGGCTGTGTTTCGGGTGTAGTGGAAGGTCATCGAGCTGAGGCCCGAGTGTTCATCATCGACCCCCTCTCTCTCCCCACATGTTCACATTGTCACACTGGGAAATAGGATTCATCTCTCAAAGTTTATTTCCCATGTGCATTTCATTACACCAAACTATGAGGCCCCATAACGCGTGTCAAGAGAGCAACGAAGTAGCCTAGATGGGATATATGGCAGAGAGTTTAAAGTATTATTGAGTGCCAAAAAGGGAGCGTGGATGTTTAATGGGGAATGTCTCTTATGATATGAGCTTTTCCCTTGGATATTTTCACCAGTAGACCCAGACTTCATTATCGCCACTGACTTCGCAGATGTGAAGAAACCCTAGTAGTCATCGCACGGCGGTGGCCGAAAATAGACGATCAAAAAGCTCGCAAAAGGTGTAGTTTTGCATGAAACACAGAACATGCCCATTTCTAATTGATCTTCTGCAGATTTCATTATATTTCAGGTCACAAGAGACTTGTGACCTGTTTGAGATAATATCAAGCATACAGAAATAGTGACTGAACATCAATGGCCTCCATCCATCTCTTAAAGGGCACAGGTGGGAATCAAGTTGTCTTCTTATAATTACGCTTGGCTTGATACAATGGCTTCAATAACACTGACTGTATGTCTATCTAGGTCTTATCACACCGGTTTCATTACCAGGTCACACTTTATTACAATCACTCACATCAGGAATTGCCTGAGGTGTTTACACACAGTAGGTTTATTTTTATATTTGATCATAACTAGGATTGCATTTACCCAATAGTGATTAAACCTTTGTTGCAGTGTACTTTTGACAGTTTGGTCCCTGCATATTTGGTCTATTTGTTTGTGACAGTCATGTCACACCGGTGTTACAAAATGCACAGAGCATGGTGAAATAATGGTTATCAGATAAATACGGAGATGAATATTGCATGAATATTAAATGCAAATATGTAACAAGATTGCTAGTCCTGCATGGACACATGATCAGAGATGTCCGGCCGGACATTTCCCTACACTCTAAATCTAAATTCAATGAATTGGCGAAAAGTGAGTGGAAACAATTCTGAACAAAACAAAACAAAACAAAAACACCTTCACGGAACCAATGCAAAGACTTTCATTGGATGGTGTCAGAATTTCCCAGCCGTATACTATACTAGGGGGAGATCTCCGATTGTCAGGCTATGCAAGACTAAAAGATTGCTGTAAACAAACAAATAATCAAAAACATTTTGTTTTACTTTTTTCACAAGATTATATTATTTGAGGTTTCAATGGTAGTGTGGAACAGAAGTACTGATTTGACTTCCCCTACAAAGGCCCTGTCCATGGTGCTGAAGAAAAGCAACACCTGAGACACAGTCACATGGCGAAGTATACTAGCTTAGGAATTATGCTGCTATCCTCACCAGCATGTTACCAGTGTTTCCTGCTAGATCTCACAAAGTGTTCTCTTTGTACTCGTTTGTTAAATGTTGTACGCAGCGGCAGCGTGGAGTGCACCTCTGTGGAAATCAAAGCAGCACTATACCCCCCTCAACCTCCACTAAGTGACCTGCAGGGTCAAGACAAGCTGTCAGCTTTAATGAGGCAACAAAGGGGCTGAGGCTGGTGATCTGTCAAGGTTCTTGCGGACAAATTGTGTTGAAAGAAAGTGCTCTGAGGACTTGAGTCAGAGTTTGAGCAGATTGACTGGCATCAAAGGGGTCAGGAGCAGAGGACACGGTGAGGAGCTGGCAAATTCCCACATTAACAGCCCAAGGATGATGAAAAGATCCCTGGAGATGGAGATGCAGTCTCTCTCTCTCTCTCTCTCTCTCTCTCTCTCTCTCTGAATGAGTCCAGTTTTGTAGGCATTGGCTTGATTGGGGAAGTAGGCACAGGTGTGTAATGAGAAAGGAACTGTTGGGCTGATGAGGCAGTGAGAGACAGGTGTATGGGTCTGCAGTGTGGTGGAATAGAATGTGGGAGTGGCCAGCATGGACACAGACCGTGACAGAATTAGTAACCCTTTAGTTTCTCTTTAATTTAACTAATGAGAATGTACCAATTAAAACCGAATGGATACGGATCATTTGGTTTAATTTGTACAGATTGTAATACATTATATTTGTTATAAATTAACACTTACAGTAGGATTGTCTGGGTAGTATGTATTCTAACTATTCTATGGGCCCCATGGCTCGGCAAGGCTACTTATGTATTCTAACCATATGAACCCTAGCAAGGCTAGCATCCCTGTGATGTAAATCACAAATCACAATGGTGAATCCGCAAAACCTTTGACATCATTACATTGATGTAGAGCCATATATGATATAACGGAGTTCCTACAATGAACAAGCCTCCCTCCTCGCCTACAAAGTGCCGCTCATCAGCGATGGTGAATGTAAAACCATGATGTAAATAATGCCTTGTGATAGGTGGCAGCAGCGTTGATGTAGGCCTATTATAAAATATATAACCATCCCGTGGCGCAGTCTGCCTGCATGCTCTGGGCTGCCTGTCAGCCTGTGTGTCACTCGATGCGTTAGTAGAAAGCAGGCAGCGAGCGACGGCTACAACCCTGTCGTGTTCTGGAAGCGTCATTCAAAGCCCTGATAGGGTTGCGTGAAGGGGGAGCTACCTGGTTCTTCTTCTTGTACGTGGGTGACTGGTCTATTTGGCAGCCCATTACCGCAACAGGACTTTGCCGTTTTATCTGGAGACCATCGCCGTCTAAAAGAGGCCTTAGACTCTCGTAGATGTATTTTATTCACCTGTTTGATTGAAAACTACAGACCTCCGGGTTTCAAATGCTTGCCAGAGAACAATCGGACAGTTGTGGCAGCAGGATAATCACATTAGATTTTGAATTTGTACATATTCAGAGCTCTCCGGAGGCAGTGGGGTTTCGCTCTCACTACCATGGGCATTGAAGCCTTAGACTCTCGTAGATTGAAAATGTCAGAATCGATAAGATACATCTACGAGAGTCAAGTATCAACGAAGGTTAGTGAAGGGTTTAAAGCCCCAATCCCCCGCCGGCGGGGGAAGAGGCGGTCCACCTCATGAACAGCTCTCAGCGGGTAAATGGGGCTGGTCAAGGTCTTAGGTTCCAACTCCGATATTTTTGATTTCCCCTCCTGGACCCCCCTGGGGTTTAAGCTCTTTCTTCAGCAAATAAATGATGTAGGCTACCGTAGTGCCTTTTGTGATGAGTGAATGGCAACGTGCTACGTACTATACTCATGGATGTTCAGACTCTCTGTAATGCAAGTAGCATTGCCATTATAATAACACCTGAAGTTCAGGATGCTCAAAAACAAAATGATAGAAATTGGCCGAATCCAACCCTCATGGGTTTAAAACATATTGATGGCTGTTAGTATATCGTCTAAAAATGTGTCAGAGACTTTTATTTTCGTTTAGTTTTAGTTTTGTCATTATTATTTATTTATTTTTGTTCTTTATTTATTGTTGTCAAAACATTTCGTGATAAGATTTTGTTTGTATTTGTGCTGCCATGGGGATGTGGGGGGGGATATATGTAAATTGTTTTGAAAATACTTATTTGTAAAGAAAATCAATAAACATATGTTTGTCTCTGACAAAAATTGTCAGAGACTGATAAGATGTGGTGGCACAGTCGGTAGTGCTCGCCTCACAGCTAGAACTCCCCCCCGAAGCAGCTTGGACTCCTCATGCATTGAAGGAAGAGTGAGGTCAGTCCGCTGCCCCCCCCCCCCCCCCCCCCCCCCAAGTTGGCAGAGGAAGTGTAATGCGCAGGATTAGTGTTAGATAATTGACACTGGGTGAAAAAATTGGTTGCAAAATCGGGTCAATCAGGGAGGCATACTATGATCCGACGGAGCAATGATCCGACGTGCATTGGTCCGAGGTTAGGTTTAGGTGTGCTGCCCCGGGGGAGGTTAGGGTTAGGGTGAGGGTCTGCGCTGGGGGTAGGGAGAGAGTTGGGGTTAGGTTTAGGTGTGCTGCCCCGGGGGAGGTTAGGGTTAGGGTGAGGGTCTGCGCTGGGGGTAGGGAGAGAGTTGGGGTTAGGTTTAGGTGTGCTGCCCCGGGGGAGGTTAGGGTGAGGGTTTGAGGTAGGTTGTCGATCAGACCAATGCATCGGACCAATGCTCCGTCGGACCAAACACAAAATCGTGGGATAGAAATAAAAATAAAATAAAAAAGTGATATCTGACTGAATAGGAATCCTGACTTCTTTACAATAAAGTGTTTTGTTAATTTAACCCTGAGTCTAAAAAAATCATATACTGTACAGCATGAGTGTTGGCTGTTTTTAAATACACATTGAAGCGGCTATATTTCGCCCAAAAAGCATATTCATTTGATATTTCTATGTAATATTTATCATGCATTTAGACATTCTTTCGGAATTCATATTTCAATATAAATGTATATTATGCATTACTATCTATGCCGTTATTTCTCAGACTACACAAACATCAGCTTCAGATAACATACAGGAGCTTCTATAAACTCAACACAAAGGATGGGTGGCCATATAATGTAACATCCAAGCTTTTATAACACACATGCCTTTGTTCTCCATTCAACGTCCTAAGAAATCAGCATGCTCTAGCTAGCCTATTGTAACCTGCATATGAATGGTTGCCCTCTTCAATATTCTCCCTCTCATCCTATCGCATGGTGCACACGCTCGCCCCCTGCATACAAAGGGCTTGCGCGTACTTGAACCCGTGCAACAATGGGAGTTGAATAGCCTGGTTAACATTTCATATTTGCAATCAGATACATAGATGGATCCAATAACCGTCACCTCCTGGACAGTGTATTGGCAAAAGATGGTGAAAGGGATAGCGGTCTCATTTTACCATGCAGGCTTTGTCATATTCCTCTTTGATACGCATCCAGTTCCTGGAAATGTGAATGCGATTGATGCAAATTTGTGTATAATATTGTATATTGCAGTAAATGAGGTTTAATGGCACACCCTCCAATTCCAAAGAATCCTGGTGACGTGCATTATTAACAGTACCCTCCCTTTTAATTGACTTACATATACATACATAACGGGAGGCAACTAACAAAGGCAACTTAAACTTGTTGAACTTACTCTGCCTGTGTTGCCTGCATTTGGGTTCCCATTTTGACACACACGTGACAAATTCTGAACATAAATCCTGTCGTGTAAGATGATCATATATGAAAATACACTTCTGCGACACCAAAAGCTTAGTTTCACCATGCCCAACAATGACGCAAGCGATGGGTTTGTCATTACGGGCATCTGGATTTCAGGGGAGAAATACACAGACATATAGGGCTGTATTTTGCGTGTCTTAAGTACCAGGTCTTATTACTTAACTTGTCAATGCTCTTTGGCCACTCAGAATAGCCAAATGGCATTGATCACGCCTCCAGGTCTTAAGTTAAGTAATAAGACCTGGTACTTAAGACACGCAAAATACAGCCCACGGTAACAATGAGATTTACATTCTAATTGTCGCCTTAGTATTAGTAATGTATGTATGCATGCCCAATGCTCACATTGCGGGCAATGGGCATCAGTTACTTTTCAGTTTTCACGAAATGTAAAAAATGTGTTCAAAATTCCAATTGATCCATATAGTCGATCCACAAGCTCAACACATCTGATCGCAACGCATAATGCCCTACCAAAGTAATGCATCAATTTACCAAAACAAAAATGTTGAAATATGGAGATACGAGGTTACTGCAACGATACAGTATACAAAACGTCACCTATATACGGCCAATTCTTATTCCCCCCATGGCACGTAGAACAGGCTCCAACTGTGATCTATAGCTTTGACTCACCAATGACGCCATAATAACCATACTGTAGCTACATAAACATCTGCCCGGTCCAGATGTTCCCCATCTCATAATGCTTGGCTAAACAAAATCACTTGCACTTAGGCTAATGACAATAATCCCATTCTGTCCTTTACCCATAGACTCACCTCCTTCAAACATTACGGTTCTTGCCCCATAAGCATTTTTACTTGATTATGCTGCAGTGCACAATTGGATATTCATGGCTTAACATATTGTATGAGATTTCTTTGTTGTTTTTTATATCTCATATAGGGACTGACATAACTATAGACTGGGCCCGCTGAGGGTGAACCATGTACCAGGGACTGACCGCCTGTTTCCCAAACAGCTTTACATGAACGCCACATTATGCATACTATTGTTTAAATGAACGCCACATCCGAACTCAGTCATGCAGTATGGCTTACAGTATGTCTCCTTAATCTAGTTCTACAAACAAACACAATTGCCAGGCTACGACCTGTCTAGACATTGATTTTGATGAATACCTTCTGACAATTATGACAATCTGCAGAGGACAAATACTTTTCCCACCTCCTAAATCAGTGAGCCATGTGGTGTGAATAGCGTCGCTGTCGAGTGGAAACCTTGTATGTTCAAAACCTGGGGGAAGGGGGGGGGACGTGTTCCGATGGATCCACTGCTGTTATTTAGTCACAAGCACTCCATTTTTATGAAACCCACAGACACACTTAACCACTTTCAAAATTGTTCAAAAGCAGCGAAACAAACAGATCCACAAGCTTACAATGAGTCACATCATGACACGTTGCAAGCTTGTAGATCAGCTTTTCTCATCATTACTTTTGCACTATACTATACAGTCTTGTACCACGAAGTCGCTATAGGGCATTCATTTACGAAAGAAATATGGAGATACAAGGTTTCTGCCTGACAGCAGCGATATTCACGTAGGAACAAGGACCATGACAGTGATGTATGGCCTATTAGCCGTTGGGAGCATGGGAACACTTTCCACTGCATGTTGCTCTCTGTGAGTATATAGGCCTATATATAAATATATACACACCACTGCAAAACTCCTTAGTGTTACATTTCCTCTGAGAGGGTACAGATACAGTAGGACCAGAGTTAAATGGACAGAAATAATTTTAATGTGCAATTGCACCACTTCTTTTGAGTGGTGCAACCACTCCAAGGAACAGCAATGTCCGTGTTAACCTATGTGACTATGTGTGTGACTATGTGACTATGAGTAAGGGAGAGCCGCCATGGTTGTAACACTTTGCACGTTTCATTTTTTTACTCAGAGATCCGTTTATCTACATATGTAATATTTTCAGGCAACGAACCTACACATGTCTGCTACCATAAACCACTTCAAGTTTTTAAATTGATAAAACAGGTCGGGAGTTATTAAACCGAACGTGGACGCTGTTCCAGTGTTACATTTGCTGCGGATTTCGGAATAATTGTAACTGCATGCGTGATAAATGTAACAACGCTAAAAAACACCATTAAACATATCGTTTTCAGCTTAAAGCAATTATATGTCATTGAAGAAACTCCTTAACATTGTTTTCATACCATGGATGTGATAAGAAAATGTATCAAACATAAGGGAAATATTAAATAGTACCGGGTGTACCAGTTTGGCCGTTTGAGTCAGTTCAATGGGAAAATACATTGATTAAACAAACGTTTGATTGATTGAGTTGTACAATGTTATACAACCCTAAACTAATTTAGAATACACTCTGTAATGAAAGACAGCTGACTGAACATATAATATTGGCCAATATGTAAATATTATAATGGTATTGAATGGTATGGCGTGTGTTACAATTGACCCACTTTTGCAAGTTGTTCTTTGGAGTTGCTTACAGACCATAATGGACGTGCATTCCGTCTAAACACAATGCAAACTAATGAAGAACATAAGCATGAAGACATCCATGTGGACTTTTATTCACCAACATCAAAGAAAAAGAATTGTAGCCCACATATACTCCAGGTGTAAAATGTATGCATTTTGAGAAAAGTCAGTTTTTAGCCAATAACTCCCCGTAGGATGAAGGTAAACACTTCAAACATCCTTCCTGGGCACGTAGAGTACGTTGCTGTACACATACTGACGCGATGGCGTCATGATGGCGTTGACCAATCAAGAGATAACGTGCATGTTACAACCATGACGCGTTACAACCGTGGCGGCTCTCCCCTACCAGTAGGGGCAAAAGTGGCGCTGTTGTGCCAGAAACAGAGAGAAAGAGAGATAGTGTTGCACTGTTGCCTAGTGCTAATTACAGAGAGAGAGAGAGAGGCAGGGGGAGAGGGGAGTTGCAACACTCAGTTGACACAGGTGTGATTTTCTTTAACATGCACCATTAGTCAGGTAGCAATGGCTAGAATTATCAAATAAAGCAGGGGTTTTCACCCGATGTTGACCCAGGGACCACCATCCTGACTAAGAGCAAACTGGGGACCACCACTATTGTGTCAATCATAGACCCACCTGACACAATAGGGGTTAATGCACCATCCAAGGGTTAAGATTAGGGTTTTTTTTTCTCCCTTGTTACTCATTAATCACACTATAACAGGCTACATTCATGCGCTGGACCAAAAAAAAAATCATGGTTTTTAAAGGCAACATTTTGTTCGATACAGCCACATGCCACCCTGGACCAAACTGGACACCCCAAGTCCTCTCTCAAAATATTATTCACAAGAAAAAAATGTACAGCAATAGTACATACACCAGCTTGAATCACACTAGTATACACACAGCATACAACACAATCAGCAGCAGCAAATAAGTAAATCAACAAAGTTCCTACCTTGAGCCGTCTTCTACTGTAAAGGTCCCTGCACACTGCTGCGTTTTGCAGGATTTTTTTCAGCGTTTTTCCGCCGATTTTCTGAAAAACGCGTCCAGTCTGCAAGGACCTTAAGTGAGGCCACGGTCAAAATGTGGAACCTATGGATAGAGAGAGATCTCTCTAGTTCGTGATGAGCCCTCCAGCGGTGTCTCCGGTCATCTCCATCCTCCTCATACATCTGGCTAGCTGGTCAGTATCAATGACTTCCGTATCAATGACCTCTCGCTCTCTCTTCTCCAGCAAGAGCGAGGTGAAATAGCAGCATTCTGGTGTAGTGCAGTGGTCGGGGACATAGACAGGCTCTAGGGTCCAGCATTCACAGCATGACTCAGGAGAATGGACTCAGGGCAGAGAAGAAGCTGAGCTTGGGGGGGGGGGGGGTCTGTCTGTGTCACACTTTGCTCAGTGCGAGGTATGGGCCAAAAAAGGCACTAGATCAGTACTCCCAAAAATCCACACAAATGGCAACATACCAAGAAGAATAGCTGCAAGCCAGTCCTTTTAAGCAAAATCAAACCGTTTTTATTCACCTTTTGCAGAGTTCACATGAAATGGTCGTTCAAACGAACACCAAAATAAGTATTTACAGCCCACTAGCCAGGTTGGCTCTATCTAGGCCTGCTCTGCTTCCTGTGCAATCATACATTGATTGTTGGGGCAGTGGCAGGTGCTCCTCTTATAAAGGCTAGGCCCTCCCATTTGGACCAAACCATCCCTGGATTGATTCCACAATCGAACCAGTGCATCAATGTTCAGAGACATCACAATTCATTCATAACACACATTTTAAAGGGTCACATACTACTCTAAAAATGATCCACATAATATTCTCTAAACAAACCCTCCCACTGTTGGCATGTTCCCCACACCCCACAGCTGGTAGTTGCTCCCTTCAACTGAGTCAACAATCAATTATCAATCAACTTGAATCAAGCATCAAACAATATACAGGTATATGTAAAGTCAAAATAACAAATATCACTCTGCAAAAGCTTTGAGTAGAAGTAAATACAGGAAGTAAAGAAGTAAGGTGGAAAGAAGTTGACAGCAAACTTTTGCACTTTGGGAGCATCAATCACTGTGCGGACACTGCTGCCTATTTTATTCTTACACTGTTACCATTTATCTATAAATTAAAATAAAAGCCTGGGTACCGAAGCTACTATTTATCTGTACAGCCCCCAATCTAGCAGGTGTTTTGGTTGTGTTACAGCTCCTTTTCCTACTGTGATTTGGGCTTTGCTGTTTAATGAAACGTCGTTCTGAAAGGGGACTGTGACGCTCTATAACCTCCCCTCTCTTTCAGTCCTCTGACGGTTTTATTTTACTTTATCAAGAGTTAATATCTATAAGGGTCCATTTGGTTACCAACTCTCCATCATTTAAATTTAACTGGGGACCACCTGGAACCCCCTCAAGGACCACTGACGGTCCCCGGATTATGGGTTGAGAACCACTGAATTAAAGCTACAATCCTCAACTTATTTTAATGTCTAAAACTTAGAAAGCATGAATGTCTATTTCAAACAAAGTGTTTTTTGACAGGGGGGTCATATTTTGACAGCAGGAATTGCTCAGTTGATATTCATTCATCAGCCAACACTCCCCACTCACAGGTAGTACCCCCACCAGAGAGGACGTATAGGGCCTTAGTCCTACTCCTCCCAGCCAACACTACCCCCCCCCCCTTCCTTTTGATTTAAGGGCATGTGAGCTCAAACCCACAATTCAACATTTTGGTTTTAAGATGTTGATATTAATTTTGGATTCATATTCATCCTTAGGACCCCAAATCACACCTTAGAAAGCATGAGTGTCTATTTCAAACAGTGTTTTTTGACAGCAGGAATTGCCTGTCATAATTTGACCCCCCTGTATTAGGATGCATTAGGATGTTGATATTCATTCATCAGCCAACATTCCCCACTCACAGGTAGTACCCCCCCCCCCCCAGAGAGGACGTATAGGGCCTTAGTCCTACTCCTCCTCCCAGCCAACACTCCCCACTGCGTGCGTGTCATTATGGAGATATTATCCAGTTGACCATGCATCTATGGCCACATCTAACTTTATCTTGGTCACAGAGGCCCATTTGAAATGAAAGCAGTTATATATCCTCGCTGACTATAACCTCCCCTCTCTTTCAGTCCTCTGCCATTACAAAACCCAGTCCCGTCAAATGGTCTACAAAGCACTATGAAATCAATGCCCATGAATCATAAAACTTGTAGAGATGTCCGTAACCTAATAAAGCATAATGGGGGCCCCCCCAGCCTCAAGGTTGCTCAGGGACAGAGGCTAAGAAGGGGGGAGGCAGGGCTGCATCAGCCTCCATTTCACATCCACATGATCGCTCTTTTTCCAGACCTATGCAGGCGCACACTTTGTTTAGTGCACTTCAAAGGCAGCACAGAATATATCATCCCTAGGACATTGTTCTGGTGAGTGGTTTAATGACACTTCAAACAATTCAAGTGAATTTCACGCAGCATGTTATAATGGTGGAAAATATCATGCAGCAATAATTGCTGGAATAAAAGAGAATGTTATTGCACACAGATCACTGGGCGGTTGTCGAATAAGCTTTGATATATCAAATGTATCTCTTGTCTTGGTGGTTCTTTACTGCAAGAGCCTGTTGGCTACTTAAAATTTAGGTTTGTTTATTTAGACCTTACCAGCATATAATTGCCATACAACAAAATTGTGAAAATAGCAAATTTTCTTCTTATTTGTGAGAATTATCATCCCAAAATACTGAGAATAAGGATGATTATCAGGTTTAATGTGGTAAAATAGGTTGTTTTAGTGGTTTGGTTAGATGATAGTATAGATTAGAATGATGATGCAAAACGAGCATCTACAGGCAGTGAGTCCGTTAGTGTGAGATCATCACTCACACTGGCCAGCTCTATGCAGGTGCAGTGGTGCATAACTGCACATGGATGATACTGTATATACTCTCTCTCGCTCTCTCTCTCAAATTATTCAATATTTTTCAGAAATAGCAGCTGCACAAGCTCAGAGCGAGGCATGACGTGACGCGTTGTGAGATTATAGATCTGCTATTTTTTTAAAGGGATTGTGACATTTAAAACACATTTTTGTAGATTTTTTGGCTTTTCTTTACATCAATTTCACCAAAAAAAAACGAAGTTTGAACATTCAGTGTATTCTCTGCTGTCTGGACTTTTGTGAATAATTATGCAAAAATGTCTCATCTGGTTGGACGGCAGGGATATACGTAGATCTCCGCTAAACCTCCGCCCTCTCCCCTCTGCTCCTCTCTTCCCCGCCCCTCTCCTCTCCTCCCCTGATCGTTCCTCTCCTCTCTACTTCCTCATTGTGACCGCGACTTTGTTTGTTTCAGTAATAATGGCTTCTAGAGAAAAATCTATCTGCTCTGTTTTTGGCTGTGTCAATCAACACAAGTCCTTACACTGGATACCAACTGGTCTAGATGACTCTTATTTTTGACGGTGACGTTCCTACCAAGTTGTCAAATAAGCGCATCTTGGGTTGACAGGAAAGGGGGAATTACCGACATCTACAGGCTAAAATAATGTGTTTTTCCATGGCTTCTCAGGATGAACTTTACACATACACAAAAACTCCTGTCAAGAAATACTGGAGTGGAGTTGAGTGTTCAAACTTTTTAGACACGTTTGAAGGACCATGGCCAAGACTTTTAATGTTTTTAAAATCATGTTATAAATCATGTCATAATACCTTTAATAGCCAACATATAAATGGTTAAAATATTTTTACGGTATATTGACTATACGTCTGCTGTGGACCCCCTGGAACCACCCCAAGGGGTCCTGACCACACTTTGAGAACCACACACACACACACACACACACACACACACACACACACACACACACACTTCCGCAACCTTCGCCACCAGCATAGACCCACCAGCAGAGACCCACATATACATTATGAAAGTCTGGTGTCACTTCATGTAAGTCTGGTGTCACTTCATGCTAAGACGTGCTGCGATTTCATTAAGTTGCACCCCAGGAGTCAATTACATTCAAGTTAAGACTGGTCCTGGTGTGTGAAAAGTCTTCATGACAGGGCTACATAGCGTAATACACGTGGGAACCTAAAACAATTATTGTTGAACAACTCGGCATGACTAACAAAACAGAACAGACTGAGAGCCTACGCGATGGCAGGCTCTCAATCAAATCTGGTCACGTGAGGAAGACTTCATACTGCCAACCGTAACCCTGATTTTATACTTTGTTGTACAACGGCATTGTGTTTCCGATTGCTGAAGATAGCAGACCTACAAGCCACAACCTGTAGCCTACTGTAAAGATAAATTGATGCTTACACAACTAAAGTGACATCCAAAGCATGCTGATCGCAGCGGAACGGGATATGACAAATTTGAGGGATCGTGGATTCGTATCTGATCTCGATGACTCCAGAGGGAATGTGCACCGATTTGTGTACGTTTTAGCAGCAGAGTGTGTGTGCAAAATGTGTGTTTTAATGAAAACTGAAAGCGGCAGAAATCTTCAAAAATGAGTGTGGCCTATATGGAAAGTTGCATCATTATCCAAGCAATCCAGGGGGAATCAGCCTACTATGGCACCACAATTTTGAAGGTTTTGGGGTAGAGAGACAGAGACAGAGACAGACAGACCCCAACCCTAAGCCATTCCGGCCAGGTGGAGACAAGTCGTTGTCTGTTGGACACAGACTTTGACCAATAATTCATAGTTAATGTTTACGGGGACTCTGGGAGGAACTAAACTTTACAAGAATATCAATGAGTATGGTGAATGTTGAAAGAGAGAGGCCATGACATTTTGTATACAACTGTCACATGCATGGCTGGCAACCCACAGCAATCATTTCCACCTTGGGAAAAACAGATTTTCTTTTTATATACAAATACGGAAAACTTCACGGTGAGATATTTGCAATTAACCCTTCAAAAATATGTGTGAAAAATAGGCCTATTGCACACCATTATGCTGTATTTCTGTAACTGTTGTCTGTCACTCACAACTAATGAGCCAGGAGCTTTAAGACAGATTCCTACTTTGTCATGACAAGGCAGAAAATACATGATCTACAAGCTCACAACGTGTCACAGAACGCAACATGTTGTGAGTGTGAGTTCTGGTGTGTGACACCATGGGATATGGTAGGAGACGGCCGGCCAAAACAAGGGATACGAGGCAGTGATGGGAAAACATGGGGTAGTAGACTAGGCTGTATTTCAGAAAATGGGCTTATTTAAAGTGCTGAAGGCAAATTGTGTTTTATTACATACATGTTTTTTAGGGGTATTAAGGGCTGCTGAATGTAAAGCTCAAAAATGGCCGCTAAGCCCTCAAAATGGACCATTTAAAGATGGCGGCCACCAGTATACTGGAATATATTACAAAGCATATTTTTGACCAAACAATAGGTAGATTTGTTTTTTCTTTTAGGTTTTCATATACTGTATGGGGAATCCAATGAAATATTCTGATTTGAACTAAAGTGTGAGGAAACTGCTTAAAACTCATATTGTGAAAAATTACATTTATTGGTGAATATTTTCAGTGTTATTTCACGTTAATCAGTTTAAATGCGCCAAATTATTCCCAGGTGTAGCCCAGGGCATGCTCTAATGATTTAGCTAGGGCACCCAAGTCAGCGACCTTCGGGGTTGCCACAGCGACCAAATCCAATATGGTCACGACCACCACCACCACCTGTAAAACGGTCTTGGCTCTAAAGTTTGAACCAAATTAGCTACAAATGCTAACTTGATATGTACAATTGATCTGACTTGAACCACAACAACATGTGGTGTATTAGCTGTCAAAGATGTAAAAATATATACAGAGTTGCAACATGGATGGAATGACATGGGAATGTTTGTACATTCTCACTGAGGATGCATGCTATTTTGATATGTCCTTTGCTCTATGAGTTCCACTATTCTATCATGGCGTGCTATGTACACCCCTTTGTATGCATAACAGCCATTCAAGATGTGTGCCAGTGTTTCAGTGATCTGTTCTGTGGTGAAAAAGACACAATAATGGTTTGGCACCTATGCTGGGGCCAATGGCCATAAAGGCATTTGTCTGTACGGTTGACATCAATGTTGTGGTTCTTGCAATCCACTTATTTGAGACATTAAGCATCACAGAGCTCTGGATTGGCTTTGGCTGCAGAAATAACTACAGGAACATTCCTGCTCATGAGATCTGCAATGCTCCTGGTCCCCATGTTGCCCTCACTATTGTCATGTTTTAGCTTTAAAACATGACAATCAACCTGCCTGCATTTCAAGTCATTGTGGGGTCTGAATGTTCCACTTGGGCGCATGCCAATGAATAAGGCCTTACATTTTTACACTGCATTTAAAGCAGCGTTCAGTATTCCAAGTTTTCTAATTACACCCCAAGTATTAACACGCTTGAGACTTTTATGCATTGCCTTTTGCGATGGAGGTTCAACCCATTTTATGAATAATATATTGTAATTAGCACCTAATTATGCTCTGAAATATTCACAGGTTTGTGTTTAATTGGGACTCATGATGCATTCGGTCATGGTGAAAATCTAACATCAAATGACACGCAAACCAGCGAGAGCGAAATAGGAGGGGGGGGGGGGGTCTGAATGATCACAGCGGCAATAAAAACTCCCTGGCAATAATGACTCAGTCACAAATGATTCCAACAGAGAATATGAATATGAATACCAGTCCTGGACAGGAAACAAACCTTAAGAGGCAGCCGGAGAACGACAAGACATCTCTATTAATCCTTAACCACTTAAGGCAGGGGTGTCCAAAGTGCTTAAATGTGATGCATGTGTATGTGACTTTGTTATGGTGTGAAGGAAGGTACATTATGTCTTTTTCCTGATAAAGGACCCTTTGGAAAAAAGTCCTAGCTTAGGTTTTAGGGCAGTGGTTCTTTGTCCCACACTGTATGCCCAAGGACCCACATCTGAAAAGATTTTATGCGAGCAAAATTTGTATTATTCATTTAATTGTTTATTTATTGTTTATTTTTAAATCGGTTATTTCAAATAGCTGATATATATCATTGTAGTGGAGCAGAAACCTCTTATCTCTATATTTCAACTTGAATGCTTTATTTCATCATGAGTGTCACACAAAAGCTGTGCAAATGCATGATCTAAAAGATTTTCAGATCGTGAGACCTACACACAACCAAGCATAAAATTACTTGTCTTATCTCTCCTGGATGTTTTGTCCCTGCCTAACATTTATCAAAATTTAGTTTATATTTGGGTTTTTCAAATGTTTTTTATTTAAGACAAAAATAGCACAACCAAATATGTTGAAACATCATGAACGAATAAAGAAAACAAAACAAGTAATACACATACACACAGTAAAAGATAAGGAACATAAAAACAAACACAAGAAACAAACAACCCCATCCACCCCATTTGTTGACGAAATTGTTAATATATTTAGTTTTCGTCAGTGACAAAAGGTAGTCAACAAATAATTTGTCATAGTTTTAGTTGTGCCAGGCCTTGCTGGTGGTGCCTGTGTGTCTGTTGTCGATTGATTTGACAATTGACATTGTGCATGCAATGTGTTGCATTGTCCACGTGTAGGACGATACAAGCGATCCAAGCAGCGATCCAAGCAGCCTAATCTCAATAATTTCCGGTACACACTTGAACATCTTGAAAGTGTTTGTGACCCACCCATCTGATGAAGTTTAAGATGAAGAATTCAGATCAAGTGGTCAGAGCAATTTTATGTTAATGATCAACTGATCGGGTTCTACTTTAGATAAATGGAACACAGTATTCAGTATTTTAAGTTCTTACTTACTATTGGTATAACTTTTTATATGATCATTAAAATCTTTTTCCAATTATTTCCAATTATCTGGCCAGCCATGGCGCCTGATGGAGGGGAAAGGAATTGGTTGGAATAACGTATTCCTTCCACGCGTTACGTCCAACCGGGGTAACTCCCCCCTGTCAGGTGAAAAGAAGCGGCTTGGACTACTCGTACTGCCGTGCATAGGAGGAAGCATGAGGTCAGTTCATTGCTCTCCCCAGGTTGGCAGAGGCAGTGCAGTGCCCAGGATAGACAATTACCAGTGGGTGAAAAAAAATGGGTTACAAAAAGCATGGGATAAAAGTTTAACAATAACAGGGATTAATGATTGGTAACATTCACCACAGGTGCTGCTGCCACTGTTTCTATCAAAGCCCATGCAGGGTGATTGGATTGCTGCAACACCAAGCAGTTTGTTACGGTCTGTTCAAGACTAAACTCAAAGACACGGGAGAGCTGTAATGAGGGGATGTTGTCTCGATGCCTCTGAGTCTACAGAGGTAAAAACACAAAGCGCATTCTCCTTTGCAGCGCAAGGCACCGATACAAGCCCACTTCGCCCAGATAATGAAAAGGTTTGCTCCTGCCGCCTACTGCATCAGTGTGGTCACTGGTGGTCAAAGCCCCTTTCACATGATAAGCAGGAGCAAATCATCGCTGTCGGGCAGAAACCTCCTATCTCCACATTTTAACTTTTTGTGTCATTTCGTAAACTAATGCCCTATACAGTACTTGATCATGATACTACAGCGTCACACAAAAGCATCAAAAGTAGACCCTGCGCAGCACCTAAGTGCTGCGTGAAACGAGGCGTTTTGAGCTTGTCGATCAGCTACTTTTGCCAAATTTTTTATTTGAATCTTGAAAAGTAACAGTTTTGGACATATTTTTTGCAGTCACTTTGGGACATATGAGGTTTCATATGGCATCTCTACTTTGGGACACATACAGCAAAAAATTGCTGATCTAAGCTCACAATGCAAAACGTGAGCGTTGTAGCCACTCTGTTATTCCCTGCATAACGAGGGGCTTAAGTGGTTAAGCGTAGGCCTACAGCCTACAACAGGTATGCTCTGAAATATATAGATGCAAATATAGATGCATATTAATAAATATAGATGCAGACCAGCTGGCTCAGCAATACCAGCCTGTCAATAGAATCCACATGATTCCACATAGCCTGGCCCTACACACTGCTACATCTGCCACAATAAGGCCAATTACCAGCACACTGCGGTTATCATATTGGAGATCAAAGCTGCCATCAATTTCTATAGTGACATGAAGAGACAGATCATCCACTGCAATTACCAGTTTGTTACATGCTTCTAGATTTAGGTGCGGGGGTGGGTACTAGTGTGTGTGTGTGTGTGTGTGTGTGTGTGTGTGTGTGTGTGGTGAATTACTGTGGAGTAGATTGCACTGTCACACGTTGAGTGGCTCTGTGCATCGATAAATCTGGGTCTCCCTCGAAGAATAATGAGAAGGAATTTGTATTTATTTATTTTACTGCTGAGGGAATCCTAAAGGTATCAGCATTGCAAACATTCATAACGGAGCCAGTGCCTGCCTGTATGCATTGCTTGTGAGCAGCGAGCTAGACGGGACGCTGCTATCTGTTTGACATTTCTGTCACTGCTGCATGGTATTTGAGCTGCTGGATAGCTCTGACAAATGCCATAGCTGCCACGGGCTCAATTTTAATTACACCTGACTGGGTCTTTCAGGGGGCTTTCGGGATGAACTTAATTAGCCAGCTAGTGCAAGGACTAGTATTAGTGCCAGTTGGTGCGACCTACAGTGTACGCGGCTTCTGCGGATAGTCATTGGCATTTTAATGGTCTCTGTCTAAACAAGACTATGTGAATTCACATGTGGGTGGGGGGGTGGGGGGGTCAAATGGGATCCAGGGCTGTCAGGGATGTACATTACTGTACACCATGAGGTGGGATGTTAATGTTTGAACGTTGTGTAATTGGAAATTGTTGTTGTCGGGTGAAAGCCTTATGTATGTCTGAAACTATTCCTTTGTTATTGTTTGAAAAGCTCAGAATGTAGATTTTCCTTTTTCACTAGAGTGACACTTTTATGATGCAGTAGTTGTTATTATGAAAAAGAAAGTTGAAATAAGGAGATACAAGGTTTCTGCCCGACAGCAGCGGAATGCTTTTATGTGACCCAGACTAGCATGCAAATGTTAGCGGCATTCATAACCATGGAGGACAATGTCAAAGTCACAGAGACTGTGATGTGCTCTCAGCTTGGCATCGTAAAACATAATGTAGGCTTCACTGTATAAATACATTTAGCTATTAAGAGGTCCATTAGGAAACCAGTTTATCTATTATGGAATATGAGAGGAAGTGGGAAAAAGCAGACTATTCAGACTTTGGACTCGAGTAAAACACCACAGACTAAGAAATATATGTACGGTATACTGTACTCAAAACGTATTAGCAGCCAAAGTAATAGTGCTCATTATGCAGAATGTCCATTTCAGAATCATATTTTATAGGACTATATAAACCACTTATCGTAGTGCTGTTGCTCATTTAGCTATGGACCCGTTGGAACACCCTCAAGGAGTCAGGACCCCTGGGGGTCTCCGGACCCCACTTTGAGGACCAGTGGAAAGAGCAGTAAAATAAAGAAATGTAGGCCTACTTTCTTTTTGCAAATGATAAAAGTCATAAAACAGGATTGAACAATTGAGTTGATTTGAGTATAAAAGTTAAGAAACATCAATTTTCAGGTGACGCACTTAAAGGGACACCCTTTTTGCAAAAAAGACAACACTCCCCCTATCCACAAGGAGGAGCAGTGCACCAAAGCATTATGGGAATTGTATCATCATACATCATCACATTCCGTGTTCAGCCAATCAAATAATCACATTCCGTGGTACACACAGACATAAAGCTGGGCATAGGCGCCCCTCAAAAACTATGTGCACAAGGAATTTGGAGACGATTGGTCCAATGATTGTGAGATTAGCGCCAGTGTCCGGACACAAAGACAGCACACGCGCACGCACTCCCCATCCTGGGCAGAGAACGTACTAGGCTTCAAAAGATGGAGATCTCCGTTCTGGGCAGTATAAGTGTTAAATCTTTGGACACATACTCCAGTCATCAAAATATATAATTATTGGCTTAAGAATGCGACAAAAACAAATAAATCTCCATGAATTCAAGACAATAATTCACCTGTATGGCTACCTCAACAGTTTTGCAACACACACACACACACTACTCCCAGACAGTAGCATCACGAAGATGCAAGATGCAGCTTAAAGCAGGCGTCTCTTCCTGGTTTTTAAACAGCTGGTGGATGGAAATGAATCTTGTGTAGCCCTCAGCCCTATTGGCACGGTAGGTTGCGCGTTGGTCTGGCGAGTGGGAGCCCCGGGTTCAATCCGTGAATGCTACAGTCTGGCGTAGTCGGCAGGACGTGGAGCGCGATATCGGGACATGAGGGACATCGTGTGTGGCGGTCCGCGCTGTGAAGTGAGAAGCGTGAGGACGCGCTTCAAAGACTGGGGGGGGGGGGGGGGGGGGGTGATTGTAGCCCCCAGCCAAGACCCAGCCCGCAACAGCCCTGCCAATCGGGCTCAGCCCTATTGCCACGGTAGGTTACGCGTTGGTCTGGCGAGTGGGAACCCCGGGTTCAATCCCTGCTTCCGTGTAATGCTACACTTGCGCGCAGCTGCAACTTTGCAGTGGGGGCTAAAAAACGGAAACGCTTTGCCCATGCTGCAAGTTTGTGCAAAAGTATCCACAAAATCATCAAAGTCTGGTGTATTGATCAGTTAGCTCTCAATTGCCATGAGAGAAAGTGCCTTCAGGCATTTATAGACCTAAAACCTGTTAATCCAATAGGAATTTGCACAAGCATCGCTTTCTTGAAAAAGTATGATAATAGGCATAACAATATTATATCTGCAATAAATAGGGCATCATTGCTTTCTGCAAGAGTGGTCTCCAATAATCTCTCTCTCTCTCTCTCTCTCTCTCTCTCTCTCTCTCTCTCTCTCTCTCTCTCATCTCTCTCTCTCTCTCTCTCTCTCCCTCATCTCTCTCTCTCTCTCTCTCTCTCTCTCTCTCTCTCTCTCTCCTCTCTCTCATCTCTCTCTCTCTCGATCCTCTCTCTCTCTCTCCTCACTTGTCCCTGTTAAGGCCTAATACTAGAACATATTCAAGGAGCATACAGTCAAGTGTTATGTTCCTGCCAAAATGAAATGGTCACTTACCGCAGGGTCCGAAGTCAGGTTTTTTCCTACAGTGTAGCGGACGCAGCTGGCCATGAAAGGTTGAAGTCTGAACTGATGATTTGAAGTTGCTTTATTCATACATCAAGTATAACTGTACAAGAAACAGGCATAAAATGTGTGACCATAAATCAGACAATAATCCATACACATATATCAGCAACAAACATTCCCATAAACCATAATTACATATCCCATACAATTCATACAGTACTACATAGCTTAAAATTACCATATCAAATGCAATATGAAAACCACTACAATAAACCTCAGACAATATATCACAAGAATAAGACCTCGATTCACCTTGTCCAATTTCCAGCTGGGTGCTAAAGTGTGCTTCACTGCTTGGATATCCATTTGTTCCATAAAGTTAATTGGCTTTTGTCAGTCCTTTCAATTGGCCTTCCTTTCCATAAGCCTTGACCAAACCTTCTATATTAAGCACAATGTGTGTCCCATAGTGATGCTGTTCTCGCTCCTCTACCACTGAGGCTGTTTTATAGTCTACTGTTGCTATCTGCAGCACCATGCTGGGTGTCAGCAACACCACAGGTGAACTTGATCAACCTAATCAGTGCCCATTGATGTGCTTCTGAAGTTTGGACAGGAAACTAGTCAAATAAAGGTCTGTGAGACGCAACATGGCAGGAAGCCCTTCACAATAAAGGTTTCACCATCCTGGGATCCGTTACATACAGTATTGTCCAACTTCTCCAATCTATTGCCCCATCCAAATTGAATAAAATAGACTTTATTATTTGCCATTTACACAAGGCAGCTGCGTCACATAATGGTGGAGATATCAAATATGGCTTGGGAGTCAGCTGACGAAATGACATTCAATTCAATTCAATTCAATTCAATTCAATTCAATTCAATTCAATTCAATTCAATTCAAATGAGCTTTATTGGCATGAGAAAACAAACGTTTACATTGCCAAAGCAAGTTTCACAATAAAGATAGTTGAAAATGGGGAAAGTATATAGTTGGACGGGGTACAGTATTTTGTAAACAGAGCTGTCACATTGCATCTTTATGTACATGTTATAACAGGGTATAAAGCTTTTTTGAAACAAATAGCAGCAAAAAAAATTGCAGTCACTTTGGGACAAATGGCAGCATTTTTCTCAGGACTATTTAAATAGTATACAAAAAACTCAGATTTAAGATCTGTTTAAAGGTAGCAGCTCTGTTTGCATGTGCAAGGTCCAGCGGTCTACTTGGTATAGTAGTCCTTATGGTGGTTGTATTCCATTGGCTAACCTTCTTTTGTCATAACAGTTCACAAATCTTGCTGCTGTGTTTGCACATTGTTGTATTTTTCCCAATAGGTATGGGAGTTTTTTTTGTCATTTGTCATAGTTTCAAACTCACGTTGGGTGTGTGTAATCTGTGGGAAGTATGTGTCTCTGACCTTCAACAACATCCCCAAACATATAAGCTCTATAGTCTCTACCTGTGCTTAAACGTGCAAGACGCCGCATAATCAAAATATAAAAATCAATGATCAGAGTGGAATCTTACAGAGCAGCAGAGCTACAGGCGGCTAATCTGTCTGCATCGGACATTTGCAGCAGTAGTATAGTAGGCGCAGCTAAATCTGGCAAGGTGATTTTTTATCGGATATCTTAAATTCATTGAGATTGAGCTAACAGTTAAGTGTATGTGTAGGAATGTTTCAGATGCTTTGTTTATCAGTTAGGTAAGGTAAAACAAACACGTCAGATCAAACGTCGTCTATCACATATCATATGACAACTACCGGAACACAACACACTGACAAGGAAACGCCTAAAAAGGACCTCTATGGTGGATTTTTATGAAACAAACACTTTGCAGATAGAAAGTTTGGATGTATGGGCTCTCAATGGGAAGTTGCACCTAGTTAGCACCTTGCTGGCAAGATGGCCGCCGTCTGAAGGGTCAGCATTTAAAAAAAAGACAGAATACAGATAAGACAGGGAAAAAACATAAAATCCAATATATGTCGTATATTAGAAATACAACTAAACTGACTAACCTAACAAACTAGAAAAGACTGGAGTCCCCTAAAACAAACTATAGACTGTGAAAACCTTGTCAAAGCATCAGAGTACATTCAGTCCCCACCCCCCCCCCCCCCCTCTCTCTCATGCCGCGTATATGCAAGTCTTTATAGCCTCACCTGTTCAATTATTAGTAGGCCTACTCATTACCTTTTTTTTGTCACAGCCCACATCATGGTCACATGGTACACTGTTTGCTTCAATACTTGAAGCATTTGTGTTGCAAAAAACATGATTAATACAGCTACTTACCTTATTGATTATGATATTATTTCTGTAACGTTTGGGAAATGTTTTCTTTGTTTATTTTCGCTAGTTGTGTATTACATCTGTATCACCATGGTTCATATACTCAGCCAGTTCTATTGCATGCTCTTCAGTGAAAATTTAGAGTCGTCATGCACAAACTTGGGAAATCAACCTTTTTTTAACCAACAATCTTCTAAGTGTGAGTTCTAAACTCACAGTCTCTGCCGTTCCAGTCATGTACTGTATCTTAACACTCCACCACCATGTTTCACTCTTAATTAACGGATCTGCTGCTGCTTCCTGCAGGATGTGCACATTGGAAACAGGTGGTATGCAGTCCCGTTCAGTGTCTTTGACGAGCGCTTCCAAACTTCAACACTTAAAAATTATCACCTGCACAGAATTTCTTGACAGAAACTAGCTCATAACATGTCTACAGTGGATTTTTATGAAACACGCGCTAACTTTTTGTGTTTTGTCGTAAATGAATGTCCCTCTTGATCATACTACAGCTAGTACAGCATCACACAAAAGCATCAAAAGTAACAGAACCGTAAGCTCGAAATGTAGCACGAGGTGACATGCTTTGAGATTTTTTATTTGTAATCCTGGCTGCAGCGTGATCTAGTATGAGAGTGACGATGCTAGTGTTACTCCCATTGTAATAATTGAATGCGGAAGTGCTCATTCTATCTCAATGGGACAGTTTCAATTAACTGAGACCCAGGAGCAGTCTTGAGGCAGTAGGCTATGCATGACCGTTGAACATTAATTCTTAAGATAATACAGAGATCAGAATATCCCAGTAGCCCTCCCACGCATATGACAGGACCATAGAAATGATTAAGTGGTTGGTACATTTTAATGAACAGAAAGCCATCCGAGTGGAAGGTGATTTTAATTGAAATCTCCATCTGTTTGTTAGGAGTTGTGTTGTGTTGTGTGAAAGTGTTAAATGAACAAGTAACAATCGTTCTCTCTCACTTTTGGCTGACGGTGAATTTGCATAATGTGCTGCAAAGCTGTTACTGTTTCTTGACACCATACATGACACATTTTATCGAAACTAAAGCCTGATTTATATAGACAAGCTGCAGCTTAGTAGATCTGCTATTTTGATGGTAAATTAACCCCATTACCTTTTTGCCAGATGACACCATTTTGTGATGGTAAATTATACATCATTACATCATTCTGACACAGCCATAACCATATAAGGAGTGTGCCTCACCTCAATGTGAAGGCTTGTATAGATTTCTGCTAATTTGGAAAGTTTTGGTACTTTTCCCTCAAATGTTTGAAAGTTTTCTAAAAAACTAATTATAATTCTATAGGCCCATATAGCCTGGTATGGCAGCGGCTGAACTGTGTGCACTGCTCCAAGCTTGAGGTGCAGATTCTGCAGACCAGTGTTGTTTTTGGCAGCAAATTGATTTTAGTTTTAGTCATGAAAAGTTTTCGTTTCGTTTCAGTCACATTTTAGTCACCCGGAATGTTTTAGTGTTAGTCTAGTTCTAGTCGACTAAATATCATAAGATTTTAGTCGACTAAATCTAGTTTATTTAGTCGACTAAAATGTGTTTTGTCGGGCCTTGATGCCGTCGTAATGACTGTTTTTACACTTGCTGAAAATAAAACAACGCGTCGCAGAGCTTGTAGATCGGCTATTTTCAGCATGCAACCAAGTGTAAAATGACTTATATTGGATCTCTTGTCCACTAGTCCCTTCCTAACATTCTAATTTGTTGAGGAAATTGTCAGTATATTTAGGGTTAGTTTTAGTCATCATAGCTTAGCTTTCATTCAAATCAACACTGCTGCAGACTTGCACAACTAGCTCATAAACTGCTACCTGGAATATAAGATCATAATCATATAGAGCATAACTCCCATTATGGTATATCATTAAAAACAGAGTTTAACAGACTTTAAAGAAAACCCAAACAATAATTTATTGTCATTTCTTTTTCAATGATCACAATTATCACACATTTTACCTGGCTACAAATGTGCCAACTACTGATTACTTGAAATAAGACCATTGGACACCGACTTTAAACAAATACAAGAATTGGTTTAAAATTTCAAATGTACAGTATTTTCCAGTAAAAAGTAGGCATTTGGAATGAGCACGCTGTACATGTAACTGTAATATGTTGACAGGCGGAAAGTAAACCCAGTGTCACCAATGGACTGAACCGCTATATGTTCTGAGACCTGCTCAGCAGTGATCGTTTGAACGCATGAGTTTGAGATTAACACCATAGATAGACCTACTGTAGCATACTGTGGCAAACATTCAGCAAACATAGCCAATCTATAGATTGACTATTTTCAGCGAAGAGATTTGGTGTAGATTAGAAAATAAAAAAATACAAACAAAACAAAGGCCAGGTATAGAGCACTGATGGACTCTGCTCAACTGAGTATGTAAGGGGTTAATGATGGTTCACATGTATACCTAACAGTAAACAGTTAAAGTGTCTAATAATGTTTTCCAGATTTCAAATAGCAGATTATATGATTATAGATTTATGGCTGAATTATAATCTCTCCATCCTACAGGAGATTTTTTCATGTGTGAACCATCAGTGTGCATCAGTGTTGCATGAATTCACTTCCAGCTGTTTAAGGCTATGTGTGGAGTTAAATGTGGAGATATAAAAACAAACAAACAAACAAACAAGAAATACTGTCTCGTAAAAGCTATGATCAGGTCCATTTGGTGTGGGATATAATGTATACATGGAGAATGACATTTACATTTTGTTGACAGCTCAGAAAAGATTACTAAGCGGTCTAAAGGGACTGAAATAAACAGGATTTGCTCTGTTAAAGGAGAGACAAACTTTATCGTCTTATTGAATGTTTAAGATTTTCCAATTAAAATTACTTAATTGTATTGTGTGAACCATGAAGTGAAGTGAATTCTAGCTTTCAGGCCACCAGGAAGAAATTTGTAGGGTGTATATTTCTTTTGTTTTGTTTGATTAATTCATTTCTTCGTCATTTTGAATGGAGTAATTTATTACATAATTTGGTAAGGACTATACGATTGACAAGAAATACATAAACAAGTAATTACATTACCTCAACCGTGTCAGCATAGTTTTTTAGTTAGAAAACAACTGAATTCAAAGGGTAGGTTATTTATGAATCATTAACAATCATTAACAAGTTAGACATTCTTTGTTATGCATCTTGTATTGTACTAAAAGTTGTACAGTACTATGTCTGGAATGTGTGAATATTCATAAGGTTTTTTAAGTAAAATATAGAATTGTTAATTACATAAGCAAAAATTAGGTCACGATTGCATTTTGAGCAATACAATTTGTATACACAAAAGAAAGCTCCCAACTCCTATCTGGAAACTCACACTGCTGCCTTGATTTGTATGGGTAGAAAGGAAGAGAAGTATGAAAATAATCAATGATCAAAAAGATAAACATCTATAGCATGAAATAAGAAAAATAACTACATTGCATCGCTATAATTTCATACAAAATTCTTTTCTGGGAGAGTTTGACATGAAAAACAATCCTGAAAAATAAAATAAAAATGCCATGAAAACGCTGATAAATTCTTTACAAAAATGCTATTTGGGTTACAAAGTGTGAAAAATATTCCTATTGTCCGCATAAAAATGCCACATTGAACGAGGCAAGTATATTATACCACATGGGGTAGATTGTGTGTTTGTTTTGATCTCTTTTCTTTATACAGTAGTGACTGATAGGAAGGCGTTGTGCACCTTGGCCCCTTCGGGGGCCTTGGTGCCATGAGTCATCAGTTCCTGGATGGTCATCCAGTTGTCCAGGATCTTTTTGTTGCGTTTCTTCAGCATCTTCTTGTGGCTTAGCTCGATGATGCTGACCTCCTTCCGGCCCTCGCTGCCGCTCTGCGGGCACTCCTTCAGGCTCTCCAGGCGGCTGCGCTGCATGAACTCCCGTCTCCTCCTCTGTTCCTTGGCCCTGACCAGGTGCTGCTTCCTCTCCTCCTTGTTCCAGTACCTCCCCAGTTTCATCTCGCTCATGGCGTCATCGTCCGTGGTCATGCCGCCACTGCGCTCCTCCTTGATCTTCAGGGCGCGCTCCCGCAGGATCTTGTCTCTCACAGGCCTCTTGGTGATGTATCGCGTGCCGTCGCTCCGGATCTTCACCTTCCACTCCATCTTGTGTTCGTCGGCAGGCCGCTGTGGCTCCTTGCAGACGCTGAGCAAGCTCAGCTGGCTCTGGGCGTACTCCACGGCAGAACGCTGCTGGATCAGTTGCATATAGCTCTGGTAGTGGCGGGCGTGGGCTGGGATGTTGCTTTGTCTCTGCTGGGAGCTGTGGGACGGGGACAGGTAGGGGATCTGGGAGCCCAGCGGCTTCAATTTCCCTTTCCTCTCCTCTCCCGAATGAGGCGCCTGGTCCGACTCAGAGTGGTTGCAGTGGTCGGGGCTGCTGCACTTGGCTAGAACTGCAACCGTGTGTGTGGGGCTGGGACTAGGGCTGAGGCAGTATCCCGTGGCCAGGCTGCTGCACAGGTTTTTCTGATTGGTCAGACTCACCATCCTGTGGAGGGAATGATCCGGGGAGCGATCCATGGCCAGAGGGGTGCTCCGCGAGCTTTCCGCCGTATTATAGGCACTGGAGCTGTCCTTGTCCGATTTTTCCAGCCTCTCATTCATGTCTGCCAACTTGCCCCTGGTGGGCTCGCCCCGGCGGAGGCTTTGGTCCTTGGCAGAGGGCGCGGAGTGGCCCGTGGAGGGCGACTGTTGACCCTTGCGCAGGTTGTGGGCCTGCATGATGTTCTGGCACTCCAGCTCGATGCTGCGCAGCTCATCGTTGAGCATGCGCAACTCCCGCTGAACTCCGCCCTGCTCCGCCACGGTGCACTCGATGGTGCTGCGGCGGCTGTAGAACAGGTCGTACTCGCCGCTGTTACGGATCTGACACTTAAGCTCCAGGAGCTGCTGGAAGCGGTCGCCCTCCCTCACCTCCTCTTCGTCGTCCTCTTCCTCCTCCAGCCGCATGGAGCCCGCGGGCCGCTTGTCTCTCAGGCACTGGGACAGACGCTTCTGGATGTGGGACAACATGTCACGCTCCGAACTCTCCCCTCTGCTCTTCACTGCTCTGTCTTTGACGTGAGCGAGCGCGGAACAGGTGGGTCTGTCATCCTCGGCTCTCTGAAATGAAACAGACACACACGTGATGAAAATTCATTTCTCAGATTTGTAGACTTTCCATAACTTTAAAGGAGATTGGAGAAGAAAACGTCATCTCTATGGAGGTTCAGCAATGGCGCTTCGCTATTCTGGATTATCCTCTAGGACTGTTCCTTCTGATGTGAGTAGTTCTGTTACTTTGGGGAGTGTTTCTTCTCCGCCCATTTACATGGATTTTTATAATATGCTAATCTCCCAGCAAAGAGGAATTTTAAATTATGATCATCAATGTTGTGGAATTTAAATGGATTGTTAAATCCCCTGCCATACATATTAATGCTGGTTATTTTGTAGTTGTATTTCAAAGGCTGGCGCCGCTGCTTGATTTTCCAAGTAATTTTTTTTTCTATACTGTACGTGTAAATAAAGTGAGTTTGAGAGTTTGATATCCCATATCCACCACCTTTCCAACAGCATTTGGAGTGAGAGCAAGTGACCCATATTCAGTCAGTGCATCTCAATTATTCATGAACCTGAACACATGATGGAGAATTAATGTATATTATTATTATTTGAGGTTTATTATCAAGATATATGTGTCTTTTAGCCCAACCGTTCCCAGCACGGGGCCCGGAGGTCCTTGAAGGGGTTCCAGGAGGTTCCCAGTTAAACGATTGATAATGTAGTTATGAACCAAATGGGACTCTTACAGGTCTGTAACTCCAAGAGTGGAATGGAACCAAAAAGATCCTTACGGGTCTATTCTCCACTATTCTCCAGAGTTAAATTCATACTGAGGATTTAAACAGTGTAGATTGGGGTCTCAGAGATATATATATCAAATGGGGATCTGTGCCTTAATGCATAAAGCCCAAACCACACCAATGGGTCCCCATGCAACTCCTCGCAACCAGACAGTTGCGAGGAGTTGCATGGGGACCCATTGGTGTGGTTTGGGCCGTTGAATTGAACCAGTTGAATAACTTGGGTCGACGTGGGTCGACATGCAACAGGACTTATCACACCGCTGGGTCGAACGCTAAAACCGTCTCGACCCTTTGGTGCAGTTTGGTCTTGTGGAGGGTCATTGAAATGCAAAAGGTTGACTCACTCCCAATCTTCACCTTTTCAGACTCCATCATGGCCCGTAGCACTTAAGAGCGTCTGCTAAATGCCTAAATTGTAAATTGGTTGAGAATCCCTGTTTCAGCCCACACGCAGCCTAAAGAGCACAGAAACCAGGTCAGTGAGGACTGTTTAGCAGATGGGTGCAGCATGCCTTGTGTTCACCTGGCAGGCCTTCCTTTAATTGAACAAAATGTTTAACACACACTTTGGGGACCAGAACTGTTCCTGTTGTTGCTATGAGACTATTCAAAATCTATCTCCAGTGGGATGGCCTTTTATCATATTTAGCAAAAAAAAGAAAAAAAAGAAGAAGAAGAGAGAGGGAGAGAGAGAGAGAGAGAGAGAGAGAGAGAGAGAGAGAGAGAGTATGTTTTTGAACCCCTGAACCCCTTACATATATTATGCCTTCAGCTGAAATGTCAGTATAATAATATATTGGTATACAGTGATGTATTGCCATGCTTTTTGTTCTTGCTTAAAGGTATATTCAGTGATTTCACTTAATTCAAATATCACTTATTTTTTTGTTTTGTTGTGATAATCCTCCCTACTATAGAGTGTGCTGGCCATATAAGGAGTTCCTCCCTGTCCCCAGTTAACCCCTGGGGGTCAAAAAACCTTAGGTTTCGTTTTTGACTCTCTATCCTGATTGGACGAAAGGCTGGGTCCCACAGCCAAAAACGAAACCTAAGGTTTTTTGAGTGAAATCACTGAATATACCTTTAATGTAAGTCGCTCTGGATTAAGAGCGTCTGCTAAATGCCTAAATTGTATAGCGAGCGACAGTATCACATTGGGTTTATTTTCTGGCCTATATTGGCATCAACCACTAATGCCTATTTAATGCAGGCTGTAACAGAATTTGATTAGGCTATAATGAATAAAAACGTGGGTTTTCGGGGCAGGCATGATTGGGGACAAACAAAGTTCAACGGTTTTCATCACATAATTTATGTCCGGTGCTCTCTTCTGTCACATGCTAAACGCTAAGACACCGCAACCTCGCTCCAGGTGTGATAAATTGTGTTTTGGTCACACTGCCAAGCGGTCACACAAATCCATTTCACTCTGCCAATTAGTGGGTGCAAACGAGGCTCCTAGGACTCCCACCTGTTGGTTCTCCTGCTCCTCCTGGAGAGCAGCCAGCTCCACCTCCTCTCTCTGCTGCTCCTCCAGCATCTCCATCTTCAGCTGCTCCAGGAACTCACTGTGCTCATCGTCCAGCCACGCCTCCTCCAGCTGGAGAGAGTATATTGATTCAAATTAGGTCTGCATCTGTGAATGTTTTGACTGATTGCCGTTTGATTGGCGTTTTCATTGACAAAATGTCATATGGACACAATGTCGCTGGCGCCGCTCGGGTGTAACGAAAACAAAGACATAGAAATTCAGTAGACAGTCTTAAACACTTTAACTTAAATACGTTTCGTTGCTATTGATGTTGTTGTCTTCTTTTGTGTGAGGGAAGGTATATGTAAGGTTGTTGGTCTTTTAAAAATTGAAAATGCTATAATTAAAGTAATTAAAAAAAAGTTTTTCAAAAATAGGAAAAATCACAATCGTAATCGTAATATGACAAAGTAGGGCCTTCATTGACGAAAAAACATACAAAATTGAAGTATGGTGATTTGGCGGTTCCTGCCAAACAGCGATTACATATCTGTCACACAAAGAAAGCTTGAGAGCTTATTTCCATCGCCAGGTTGAAAGTGGTTAAGACTTTAGATTTACTATGTGGAGAGACTTAATTTAATTACAAAGTATCCTCCATTGCTCCGGCTCCTCTACGCTCCTCTGTGGCTGAGCTCCGGCAACGACTCTCAGCAGCATGGCCATGGGCCTGAACACACTCTACATTAGCATGCCATTATAGCTTTTATGGTTTACCGTTGGAAGTCAATTACAGCAACGCCACATAAAAATAAAACATGATGAGGTGTCCCAGTGCTAGCTACTGTATACCACTACCACTGGGAGTAGACTAGAGTGGTGAATAGGAAGGTTGGCTACAGCACAGCACCGATGTTTATTATGAGGCCATACACAGAGTAAGTGGTGGAGCCCCGGGGCTGTGAACAGTATGCTTTGTTTACCTAATTTGAGCCTACACACTACATGTCAGTGAGTTCCTTAATTGACCAAATGCAAATGGCTGTAATTTGCTTGTGTGTGCATTATGGCCAATGCCTCAAAGGGTCTGCTTTGGGGATTATATTGGATGTGCAATTCACCTGCAATTCTGGTCTGGCAACGAGCAAGATGATGTTTCTGCAGTCTTCGTTGGAGAGCGCTGCCACAGCCTCCTGTCTGTCCTGCACATCCTGACCGTTTATCTGAGGGAACCATACAGACATACATGATACACCATATTGAAACACAGACCCAAGTGTGCACTGTACACGCACGCACTCACGCACCCATCCACAGTACACATGCGTACACGCACACGCACGCACGCACACACACACACACACACACACACACACACACACACACACACACACACACACACACACACACACACACACACACACACACACACACACAATATTCTCTCTCCTATAACAAAAGAATAAGGCCACAATCAAAGTGGCACTGCACAATAATCTCCACTCCAGAGGCGAATGCCAGCAGTCTCCAGTTTATGAGGCTAGACGAGGCGTTGATTATGAATGGAACAGTGGCCAGGGGTTGGCGGAACTGTTGTGTTCACTAAAGTATCCGGCAGCATACATACATCTAGCTGCACAATTAACTGGCCGGTGACAGGGGACGTCCATCTTTTTGCGGGCAGAGTAATGGCCCTGTCACTGTTGGATAATAGTGGCACAGTACTGGACTGCCTCGCAAACAACCCCCCATTCCTGGATCAAAACACACACGCCAGCGTACAATTAGGCCAGCAAAGTGCATTATCTCTGACCATACCGCAGTTACACATCCCTCCTCTGTCCCTGAAAAAATAATCACCAGCACAGAATATTCATCTCTCTGCCACGTCTGTGCTTCTCCTAACTCTGCACAATGAACTCATTAAAGCATACACACAGCATAAACAGAATCTATTATGATGACACTCGGTTGCTAAAACATCCACCTGCTAGTGCAATAGTAGCCCACATTCATTAGTGCTGTCCCATTACCTACTGGTAGCCTATTCAAAATGACCACCAATTTCAACCATAACATTAGAATTAGTGGCTAGGAATTAGGACTGGGAAATATATCAATATTATATCGATATTGTGATGTCACACTGTGACACTAGATATCGTCTGAATATCGTAATGCTGAATAATAATGGCTTGTTGATCAAAATGGTAAAAAAAAAAAAAAAAAACTCTTTGCGTTGTGAGGATGTGCATCAGCTATTTTAGAAAGAAACTGACCATGATACTGACTCGTTATCGAGGTATTTGGTAAAACATTGTGATATTTACTGTTACTGTCCATACCACCCAGCACTACTCTCTGAATCACCTGTGCCCAAACAATAATCACCCATCATCCAGCAAACCATAGCAATGGTGTTGTGGGCTGCCTTTAGCCCACGCACGCACGCACGCACGCACGCACGCACGCACGCACGCACGCACACACACACCTCTTCAACATCCCTGCCTAAAGATGGAACTAGGGGCTAATAACATTCATCCCAGAGGGGTGTAAGGGAGCTGTGATACTACTACGACTCTTAAAAAGCCCTAGTGGTGCTGAGTCTGTAAGTAAAACGGAGGAGGGTGTATTTCTCCCCCCTCTAACCAGTTCCTTCTTTAATGTTCTGCCATTAAAAATGAATGGGCTCTCTCGTGCTGTGAGACAACGGTGGAGCACAACCAAATAAAGGGCTTTTACATAGAATCTAAATGAGAGCTGGTGGAAGAGGAATGCTGATGAGGGCGACGTCCTTCAGTACTGTACCTGTAAAATGCGATCCCCCTCTCGGATGCGGCCATCCCTGGCAGCGATGCTGTTTGGGCCAATCTGTATAAAAAGAGATAAGATTTGATATAGGTCACTTGTTCAGTCACACATGATATGAATGTTATTTAAATAGACGTACAGTACAGTACAGTACAGTACAGTACAGTACAGTACAGTACAGTACAGTACAGTACAGTACAGTACAGTACAGTACAGTACAGTACAGTACAGTACAGTACAGTACAGTACAGTACAGTACAGTACTGTACAGTTTGCAATTATCTACACTTTCTACAGTAATAGTATAGCATGTTGTTTAGATGATAGGTTTGATGTTCAGCTGGTATATCCTAGTTTCTTTGTATGGTTTTCCTTACACTCTGGTTAGTCTGATCTTAATTGTTTTAAGCTGCACTGGAAAAGACTGACTAAATGCCTAAATTGTCAATTGTAAGAGATAATAACGTCCCTGCTGGCTCACAGAAAACGAAAAGAATGTCTCTCAATCTCGCAAATCCATTTTCAAGACATCCTTCTGTTGCACATGGCAGTATAGTCTAGACATACAGTCTAGACTCATAATAACACAGAAACTTCCTTGGAAACGATCAGGTTTCCAAGGAAGTGTAGTGTAGTTAACTTGACACCTCACTTCCAGAGGAAGACACTTGCTGTCAAAAACCATTATCGCAGCTGCCTGGTCACGTACGTATCGAGGCCACTTTCACCTGCTCTGCTGGCTAATAGAAATCCACACAATTCAATTCAATTCAATTCAAAGGGCTTTATTGGCATGAGAAAACATACGTTTACATTGCCAAAGCAGAAAGAACAATACAGCAAAACAAAAATGGTGTACATTTGAAAGTCAGAATCTTCAATAGATCAATTTCTATGTACCAAGATCACTCGATGCAGGTATAGTGCAGGAATATACACAATGATTAGTCTTTAGGGTGGTTGTGTTCCCTTTGATATCCTTCTCCTATCACAGCAACTCACAAATCTTGCTGCTGTGTTTGCACATTGTTGTACTTCGCCCAGCAGATATGGGAGTTTTTTGTCATTGTTCATGTTTTCAAAATCTCCGTGTGTGGTTGTAACACACACACACACACACACACACACACACACACACACACACACACACACACACACACACACACACACACACACACACACACACACACACACACACACACACACACACACACACACCTGTCAGTACTGTACATGTGTGAGCTAAAGGAGAGTAGAACTTGACCATGATGCCACTGCTCAGAACATTTAGCAGTTGCTTTTTCAGCTGACTTTAACCGGCAACCCACCTCAGTCGCTGTATTTAATTAAATGTATTCAATTAAATTCAAATCACCTACAGTAAAATGTTTCACCACCCCAAGAGCGTTTGGTTACAATAAAACTATATTAACCACAGCATATATACTACACCATAAAGTCTTACGCCATACACTGATTGATACACCAGAAGCTTCTCATAGTATCTATAAATGGCACCTCAGCCCCTGATCGGGAGACGCACATGCGGCTTGTATAAATAATGCCAGTTGAGCGAGGGGGCAGGACACTCTTTCATCGGCCAATCAATTGGCGACTGGGGCCATTCGTTTCACTCTGTCCAATCAGATGGGATCTCCGGAGATGGTTATAGGCCCAGCGGTGTTCCATCTTCATGATAGTGCAGCACGCCACGGAGGGAGCGCTCATTAAGGAGGAAGGTCACCAGACTGGACTGGGACTCCGTCTGGGAGCATCAGGGGACTGGATCAGTGGTGTCTGGTCTCAGCCACAACAATGTTTTTCCCCTTTTTTTATGGTAGCCACAACAATGGTTTCATGAAACAGAGAAACTGGGTGAGTGTCCTGTGTGGGTTTATGAAGAAACACACTATCTTTGCATAATAAACAAATATATAACTAGAAAGATCAGATCAGCCAACGCAGGGAAGCTGGAAGTACCCTCACTAAAAACGCCGGGACAACGCTCCACACGTCCCAAACTCTTCTCCCTTCTGGCTCCAAAACTGTGGAATGCACTTCCCATTGCAGTCAGAACTGCAGCATCACTCCCAATCTTCCGCCGTAGCCTGAAAACCCACCTTTTCAGACTCCATCATGGCCCATAGCACTTACCCTACCCCCTTAGATAGCATTTATGTTGCCTTAGATAGCATTTGATACAGACTTATAGCATGTTATGTAGACAGCACTATAATTGTATTGTATTTAGTCATAGCACGCCATAGTACATATGTATAGCATAGTAGTAAATATGTATAGTTTATATGTATATATAGTATTATATGTATAGTGTATGTATAGTTTCATTATATGTATGTATAGTTTCATTATATAGATATTCCACTGTTACTTTCTTAGCTTACGCATGTTTCATGATAAATGCTTTTATGTGATGTATTCCCATGCTTTTGTTCTTGCTTAAATGTAAGTCGCTCTGGATTAAGAGCGTCTGCTAAATGCCTAAATTGTAAATTGTAAAGGGATGATCAATAAAGAGCAAATCTCTGCCAGGAGGAATGCCCTACCTCCCTCCATCTTTCCGTTTGTCTGGGGCTTATGATGACAATGTTTTGGGTTTGTGCGTGAGTACGAAAAGTCACAGAGGGGGGACAGAGATATAAGAGTCAAGAGAGGACTGTCAACATCATTACGGTGCAACCAGAATCACCAATTCAATCAGCCAAAACAAGTTATTTTCAAATCTAGCATTCAGCATGTACACATTTGTCATGTCAGTTAGTTTTGGTATATGCATTGGCAAACATCAACGCTCAACTCTTTCAAGTGGCTATAGACTGACTTAAAACAGCTTGGAATTAGTTGCATGTTCATGGACGTTGATACATGATGCATTGCACGCATCATTCATGTCATGTATGGTTGAAAAACATTGTCCCCTGGCAGAGATAATAATGATACAATAAATCTATAATGGCAGTATTTAATCATGCCATTTGGTGATGTAAAATGTAGTGCAACAAACACAACCACAGATTGCGAGTGAGAACAGAACCGAACGCCAGCAGCATCCATAAGATCGAGTAAGGTTGAGGAAACCAAAGAACACTGCCGTTGGTGCACAGCTCATGCTGTAAGCAGTTGAATTAAGAGCATAAGGAAGGCAGGTCAATTCAGTTTGTTTTCATAATGACCTTGTGCTAGCTGCTCTCTCTCTCTCTCTCTCTCTCTCTCTGATCTGGCGTCTTACGAAAGATCACAGTGTACGAAACACGTCGTCTGACACGTCTGGCACACACAGTTATATTCACACGCAGCAGGCTCATCTGAATGCAGCTCGCTCCACTCGCCTTGTACTGTTTTTCACAGAGCCAGAACCTGAGGACAGGCTGCCAGGAGCCACAAGAAAGAGAGAGAGAGAGACAGACAGACTGCACTGATCTGTATTCCACACGGACAGACAGACTGCACTGATCTGTATTCCACACGGACAGACAGACTGCACTGATCTGTATTCCACACGGACAGACAGACTGCACTGATCTGTATTCCACACGGGTCAGGGACCAGTACCTTGCAGGTTCTGACTGAGCCACTTCAAACGCAGCAGAGAAACTTGTTTGGCGGAACGGGAGAATGGTATTTTACTTTTACATGCTGTCAAAGAGTGGTATATAACAGTGATCCTTCCCACAATTTCACCCCCCATTTGGTAAGATATTTATCTCTGGGGCTCCAATCTACATGTTTACTGGTACAGTAGGTAATAATAATAATAATAATAATAATAATAACAACAATAATAACAATAATAATAATGTTTACTTAAAGTTCAAAGTGCACAAAGTGCTTTACAGGGCAGAACAGAAAAAGGTAGGTATAGGGAGTAAGTACAGTATAGAGAGAACAGTGAAACTTGTCCTGTACATTCTCTACATCACTGTTTCCCAAACAGTGATGTTTGGTCACGAACCCATTTTGATGGGTCAAGAGTAAATATATATACCCCCCTCCCCTTTAAGAAAGCCTTTCAACAATTAAAAACAATTCTAGCATTTTTCAAAAGTTGTTCATAATTTAAAAAAAATCTAATGATTTCCATTAATGAAAAACCTTTAAAAAACTTTAAGAAGTAGTGAAAATGAAAATAGCGGCTCTACAAGCTCACAATATGGCACAAAGTGATGCGTTGTGGGCTTGTAGATCTCTTATTTTCACTAGTTTGGGTCCCGTGAAAAACGTCTAAGTTCTGTTTTGGGTCTTGAGCAAAAACATTTGGGAACCACTGCTCTAGATGTATTTAATTGTACATTTAATAATGGTGAAGATTAACAATCAATCATTTGACTGGGGACCCTCAAAACCCCCTCAAGCACCTCTGTTTGGCCAGGGACCACAAACTGACAAGGTTCTATTGGCTGACAAATATCTCTCCTGTTTTATCTCTGTGCCAATGGGCTGATACAGACCTTTTTAGTTAGTGTGATCACGCACGTTGAAAAACATTCAATAATCTCATTCGCTCTTGATAAATAGGTTCAATCGTGAGATTATTTCTCCTGACAGAAACTCGCTCTACTCACATGAATATTAGACTATACTAAATTGAAATAGAGAGTGGAATATTAAATGACACATTTGATGTACAGCACAGTTCGGCCTATATGATCTAGAAAACTACTGTAGTCTTTCTACAAAGCATGTACTGTATGCAACGATAATGCAACACTTCAAAGAGGTGAGAAATACATAGAAGATTTCAAAGCATGGCTCTTTATTTCAGATTATTCCCATTTCCTATTATTGCACTGCTATATCTTGTAGGGGACGATTAATATTGCATGTTTGCCGTAGCATCACCAGGAGTTGGTAAAGAACAACAAAGTAACACTGTCAAGAGGATGAGAATAGATTTCAGGTGTGGCAGTTTCTAGATCAGTAATTCTCGAACCTTTTAATTCCAAGAGCCCAGTTTGATATACCGGTATGTACATTAGCCAACAGAATGTTATGCTTATTTTTTTTATTGATAGGTTTTAAATATACACTGCTGGTCCTGAGTACGATTTTTGTTTTATATGTGCAAACATGTAAAGTGAACCTTGAACCTTGAGAACAGACTCCCCCATTTCACTGTATATATGTATGAATGGTCTCATTTGTACACTTACAGTCCTGTAAGGCAGGGGTTCTCAACCCGTGGGTCGCGACCCCTCAAGGGGGGTCGCCAAATTATTTTGGGGGCTCTTCTAACTTGAACAGTGGTGGAAAAGTTACAAAAAATTGGTAATATATGACCTATTACAGTTACTAAAAAGTAATATTACTTTACATATTGCTCCCTGCCAAAAGTATCTACTGTAGTTACTTATTACTTTACTTGGGATTCTTTCCGCCCCTGAGTAATGGCATCTTATTCTTTTGTCCCCAAAAGAGTCACACTATACCCAGTTTGTTCCGGATGGTTTAAGGCCCGCCCTTCCACATCCAATAATTCATGTACAGACAAGTGCACATTGTCTTATCCGCTCTATAGAGTCTAGATCTAGACCGGATCAGCAGCCTCTATCCCAACCCAGTCTACCATTAATAAACACTCAAGCCCACAGTACCACCAAGGCTTGTGAAAGTAGTAATGTTACTTTTGGAAAATAGTAACATATTAGTAATATTATCACTCAAATTGTAAAGTAATTAGTTATATATATACTATTTACTGGAAAATAATATCGAAAATGTTTGGACATTTTGAATAATGTTATTACATCAATCTTCTCTTCTGGAGGTCCCTGGCAAAACCTTTTCATATTCGGGGTCTATGGCCAAATACTTACAACATGAAAAAGTTTGAGGAAAAGTGATAGATAGATTTGTAAGGTGTGCAATCTTCTCACCTCACTGACATAGATGTCCACATCATCTTCCTCGTCTGTCCTGTAGCAGAGCGTCAGCCCCAGCTTCTCCTGGTTGTTGAGTCGACACAGCTCCACCTCCTGCACAAAACAAACGATAGAACTACGGTTCTAGATTCATCTTAACCACTTAGTTGAACCCCATGCATGCAGCATCCATATTCTGGGCATACCTGCCAACATTAGATTAGATTAGATGTCTTTATTATCCACAAGGGAAAATTGTTTTGCTCAGATCATTAGACACTGAAAGTAAGTAGTTAGTAGCCTTGCCAGCCATGAGGCCCATAGGGCAGGAGCCTATCTCCTGTTTCTGTAGCGTGAGGCAGCTTGATGTACAAGTACACCCCCTGCCTGGACATGAAGCTAGTATATTGCAGGGATTTACCCCCAATCCAACCCTTGCTGCTGAGTGTCAAGCAGGGAGGCACTGGGTCCCATTTTTAGAGTCTTTGGTATGACCCGGCCGGGGATTGAACCCCGACCTCCCAGTCTCAGGGCGGACACTCTAACCACAAGGACACTGAGCTGAAAACATACAGACAAATCATAAGAAAAACTAAAGGGTTTCCTCCACCATTATACAGCGATGGCACGACGCCATGGCTGAAATATAATATGGCACCATGGCTAACATCTAGTCAACATTATGCAATGTTACTCCTATACACGTACACGACACGGCTCAATAATTATTTGTATTGTTGTATATTCTGTGAATTAACTATAGTCTACACACAATTAAAATGGCTGAAAATCACTGAGTTAAACTGTAGACTCTACAGCTATTTAAATTTTAAGGACTCCCAAATTAAATTGATATAAATTAGCTCATTTAACTCAGAGTGTGGGCTAGTGAGGCTAAAAATGGTAGGACTAGCTAGTGCTCACATCAGATAGACTCTTTTCATTCATATACATTATAGGCTACTGTCTTGTATTCAATCATAATGCCTGTCACCTTTTTTAGACATCTGTTTTTAGATATCAATTTGATGCATTGCTGTTTTGTTGCCTCATTTAGGCCTATTGCATTTATGCAATTAATCAAATTAATTAATTAATCAAACTTTTTCGGCACCCTGGCCAGCACCACGGCAAAGCTTTTTTTCCTGCAGGAAACACAAATTAAAATTAGTAGAGGTTCTGATAAACAGTTTACCCTTTCACGTGAAGAGTGTTGGCACTTTCTGGGGGAAACATTTGGCAAAAATGGCTGATCTACAAACTCACAAATGCGGTTATTTCTGGCAAAGAGATTTGATGTAGACAGTTGTAACTGTCCAGTTCTCTAACAAGAGGGTCTAAGGGCAGAATTTTCGTTCGAGGTCCCTAAAGCCACTATTTGGGGATTTAGCATTGGGGAAGTGGTTATTTTGGTCACCTGCCTAAATCCCTAAAACACCTCTGCTACACGTTACATTATATGCATAGGTGTGGTTTGGGCGTTACAATAATGTCTAACTGCGGTGATAACTAATCACCGTGCCACATGCCATTGAGATCCATTATCCGTTGCCCGTTATGCCCAGTGCTATATTGCTTCCTAGCCTTACAGTCTATGGCTGCTCATAGCCCATGGAAGAGTGATGCGTTGCTGCCTTGAAGTCTCACTTGTGGCAACACATGACCACACCTCTAGGCGCAAATACTGGCATAATGGATAGCGGGTGACGCTGGACCAAAATACCATTTAGGGACAGAGCAAGCTCCTATACTTATAATTCTCGGGCAGCAGCTGACTTGCGGGCAGCGTCGCGGGTAACGGCAGTGCCTGCCACTGAGTTAATGCCTGCCACTGAGTCATTATCAGGAGATCCAGACAACTAGAGCACACTGTTTAAAAGCAGTAATTGTTGTAATTTTTCTTTTTTTTAAATATATTTTTATCCCACGATTTTGTAACCCATTTTTCACCCCTGTGCCTAATGTAATCCTGGGCTCTACACACCCTCCGCCAACCTGGGGAGAGCAACGGACTTAACTCATGCTTCCTTCATGCTTGAGTGTCCAAGTTGCTCCTTTACACCTGACAGGGGGGAGTTTCCCTGGTTGGACGTAGCGCGTGGAAGGAACACGTTATTCCAACCAGTTCCTTTCCCCTCCATCAGGCACCCCGGCTGGCCAGGGGGAGGCAGTTTAGAGACCAGGATTACTGCATGTTTTTGTGAGGGTACCTACCCTAGGGGACACAGGGAGAACATGCAAACTCTACACAGAAAGGCCCTTTCGCCAACCCCGCCTTCGGGTATGGGCACTGATGACACGGAGGAGGAAACACGCCGCCAGCACCCACAGCGCCCCGAGCGGGAAACGAACCCAGGACCTTCTAGCTGTGAGGCGACAGCACTACCAAGTGTGCCACCGTGCCCCCATTGTTGTCATTTGTGACAGATAATGTCAAGTGGCACATTATAAGATCAGATTATTGATCCCCGGTGTCCCCGCAATTTCTTCGCCTAAGCCTACTGTATAATGACATGCAAATAACCCACAAATGTTGGTTAAAAGACATCTAATAAAGTCCAGGAGTTATTTCCATTGTGGTCTTCTCACAGATAAACCAAAAAGATGAAGAATCGGCCCAGGCCGTAGCGTAACGGTCTGGGCACCGGACTGGTAATCCAGTCGCAGTGTGCCGCGGGTTCGACTCCCGGACCCGACACGGCCTTTACTGCATGTCATCCCCCCATCTCTCTCCCGTTTCCTGTCAGCCTACTGTCTGTCCCTTCAAAAATCAATAAAAGGCGTAAGCCGCAAAAAAATATCTTAAAAAAAAAAAAAAGATGATGAATAATGTCAATCAAGTGTGGCAAAGAAATGTTTTAGCAAAATATCACAAAACGCATAAACTAACATAATAACAACTACAAACAAGTGTCTGAAAGTGCAAAACATTTTAGCGAAAGCAAATTTACTGTGTGTAAATAAATAAGAAACTTATATGAAGCTCTTAGAAGTGGCCATGAATGCCATAAAATGCATGCTGAACTCTCGATAGTGTGCCAACAATGACCGCATTAAGATTCAGATATGCTGCTGTAACATTCTTCAAACTCCACCAGCTCAAACACCTCTCTTGATTCTAAGACGCTTATTGACGCTGGGCTGCCGTCGCTCATCCAAGCAAGTCTGAGTGAGAGAGTGTTTGATGATTAAAGCCGTTTTCGGCATCAGTGGCTCGATCGGAGATGCTTTGATAAATGTCAGAGGACCTCCAGTTCTTCTGTTGTTGCAAGCTGTTGCCGAGTACTAGAATATTAGATTATTATAAATAAAGTATAATTATGGTAATACTATTCACTCATTGTAGTGCCACTAAAGTATTCCTCGTCTTGTCCCGCCGGGAAGTGGCACCAAACTATTGACTTACAAATGAGCAAATTTCCCCATGGGCTTTTTGGACCACCCTCCTGTTTGTATATGCATCATTTAAGCCTTTTTTAAGCTCATAAACAGCAAGTGAGATGAACATTAGCTAGAGTTAGTGTTTAAAAATGGCACACTTTCCACTCGTCCCCAATATGTGAGTTATGATTAACCCATTTTGACCTGACAACAGATTCTAAAAAATGTCTTCTAAATCATGACAGTTTTCTGAAAAACCTCATGTTTCTCGTCGTTCTCAAACATTTTTATGTCAAGGACCCCCAAAATTACATGTAATTGGCAGCCGACCTCCATCTGAAAAGATGTTGTTCCAGGGACCCCCCCAAGACGCAACATTTTTACGATTAAAAGAAAATAGCAGACCTACAAGTTCATAGCGTGGCACTCGGTGCTGCGCTATGAGCTTGTAGCTAAAGCATACCATAATGCTTAAAACACCAAAAGGGGTTCCCACCAAAAATATCACTGATAAGAGCATCTGTCACTGGATAAGAGCATCTGCTAAATGCCTAAATTGTAAACTCTAGAATGGTCAAATATCAAGACAAAATGTAGTTGCATAATGATAATTGATTTTGCTTCATGTTTACACGCATGTGTTCTATTCATTTTCTAATTATATAAAATACACCACACAAGGACCCAAACAGCCAAAAAGACAAAACAAAACGGCTTGATGCGTTTTAGTTTGCTCTTTCCCCCACAGACAGTTCATACGCAGCTTATGTCCCATTTTTGCTGCTACTTCTAACAACAAGCAGACCAGCCTGCAGAGCCTCTCTTCATGCTTAACCACGTCAAGGCTGTTGAAGGGAATCAACTGTGAAATGGCCTCTCCTCTCTGAAGGTCTTCATTAGAGCAGAAACACACCAACTCTTTCAGCAGCCAAGAGCTGGTAGAATTGAGGGGGGGGGGGGGGGGGGGTGGGGGGTGGGGTGAAGGTGGGTTGTGGGCATGGAGGGGGGGTTGTCTGGGGGGGCTCAGACGGGTCTGTATAATTCTGTAGGGAGAAACCGAGAGGTCCATTTCCTCCTCTTCTCTCTGACATCCGAGGGTTGGCTGGTTACATGTGTCAGACGTGGCATTGGGGAAATGGAGAAGTAACAGACCATTGGAAGGGATGGGGGGGGACATTGAGCTGCCACCTGATGCCTCTCACCATCCTCTTGCGATGCTAACCTCCACCCCCTGCTGTCCATACCCCAGCAGTAAAAGCAACAAAATATTAATGTATTTCCTTTTTGCCTTTTAACCTTCGGCCAACTTTTCAGAAGGAGTGAGTGCATTTTCCGGCAGCAGCACCTGGGCCATCTGCTGTGTGTGAAATTATTAATTTAGAAATATTCAATGTCAGGGTTTAATATGGTTTATCACATTACAACACACATACGGGCTGATCATCAGGATCATTCACTCTGTCGATCAATAACGCTTTATGTCATTTTATTTGATATGATGCACAATCCCTGTAATCCCTGCAGAGCCGAAGAGTTTGATCAATCCTCAAGGGGGCCCGTTCCCCCCCCAGCAGCCCCGCCTCCCCACCCCCCTGCCACCGCAGCGGGGAAAAAAAGAAGTTGTTGTTTTCGCTGGTACTTTTAAAGCAGCTTCTATAGGCCAATGTCCGGACTATATTATTGTCTCCACCAGGCCGAAGGCATGGGGGGAGAGTATGTTTTGCACTCCGTCCGTCCGTCCGTGTGTGTGTGTGTGTGTGTCCGTCCGTCCGTCCGTGTGTCCGTGAGCAGCTAATCTCGGCCACCGTTAACCCGGTCGATGCCAAATTTTGCACACACACTCCCTGGATGCCAACGATGAACCTCTGCCCCAAAATTTCCAGAACGGCCTGTTATAGCGCCACCAGGAGGCCGCTTTGTGCAAAACAAGTTTTTGCACAGTACACCTACAGATTTTCGCGCAAATTGGTACACAGTCTCTCTAGAGCCATTCAACGAAACGGGTCTTTCAGATTTCTCAGACTCCATCCTGATTGGTTAAGATTGGCTTCCAAAGTTCACAGGAGTGCTCAGTTTCAAACAAAATGCTGCAAATCATGAACACATCGCGTGATTTCCGTGAAATTGTGCACGCACATTCCCACTAGGCCCAGGAAGAAATGCCACATGAACAATTTCAACTCAGCCTCAACGTGGCGCTATAACTGGCCGAAAAGTGTTTTTACCTCTAATTTACTTTTGTTGCCCTTTTATCCAACCACCAGATGAAGGCAAGCTGCAATGTCCTACATTCCTATCCTGGTGGAGACCTGTGCCCAGAAGGGCACTTTTTCTAGTTATTATTATTATGAGAGAGAGAGAGAGAGAGAGAGAGAGGGAGAGAGGGAGATAGAGAGAGAGGGAGATAGAGAGAGATACGGAGGGAGAGAGAGAGATATATATATATATATATATACGGACTTATGGAGGGAGGAGGGGGAGAGAGAGGGAAAGTGAGAGGGGTTGCTGGGATCGGTGCGGAGTGATTGATTGATTGATTGCGCGGTGGCGGCAGCCGGTCAGGGTAGAGAGAGACGCTGAATCACTTTTTTGTGCACGCAAATCTGCGAGAAATGTCACGATTGCACTGTAGTGTAGTTGGAAACAATTGCTCTCAAAGACGGGGCATTTTCATCATGGTGCTCCTTGAACCAGGCGAGTCTCTTTGGTGAATTCTTTTTTTTACTTAAAATTTTTATCCCACGATTTTGTAACCCAGTTTTCTTTTCACCCAGTGCCAATTATCTAATGTAATCCTGGGCGCTACACTTCCTCTGCCAACCTGGGGGGGCAGCGGACTGACCTCTTGCCTCCTTCTATGCATGAGGAGTCCAAGCTGCTTCTTTTCACCTGACAGAGGGGAATTTCCCCGGCCGGACGTAGCGCGTGGAAGGGACACGTTATTCCGACCAGTTCCTTTCCCCTCCATCAGGCGCCCCGGCTGGCCAGGGGGAGGTAGTTTTAGAGACCAGGATTACGGCATGTTTTTGTGAGGGTATCTACCCTAGGGGACACGGGGAGAACATGCAAACTCCACACAGAAAGGCCCTATCGCCAACCCCCGCCTCGGGTGAATTCTTCATCAGTGTTATTATGTCACGACTCAAGAACAACTACCATGAAATTCTGACACGCTTTGATGGACATCTGGCTAGGTGAAAACAAAAGAAACCCGATTAGCATTTGAGTACTTTTTAACACCTCTTGGACGGCCGACGGAGTAGTCTCTCAAGACAGACTGTTGCCTCGCAACAGTTGAGGAACAACAGGGGAGGCGCTGTTTTCCCGAATATTTGACGATGGGATTCTCAGATTGCCGGCGGAGAGGTCCAAAATGTTCGGAATTCCCAGAAAATCTGTAATGTAAATGTAAAATGTCCACGAAAATCTTCATGGGGGCCTAAAGGGGCCCTGGGAGTCTTCACGGGGGCTGTGGCCCGTGGCCCCCACAGACTCTACGTGGTTGAATCCCTGTATCCCTATAGCCACCTCACGTGGACACGTGCAGTTAGTGTGCCTATGTGCAGCCGTACAAGCAATCTCCCACAGAGAGAAAGGAAATATGCCCGAGTTCTGTCATTTCATCTTCTCTGACGGCGTCAAACCTGACAGGAAGCTCACGTCTTTAATTGACTGTCTCAGAAGCAACGGCGACTTCAAATCCCAGCAGATTCTTTGAATAGGATATGAAGGGAATGGGGGTTGTTGGAATGAGGAAGCTTTGGTAGCGAATAGCAGAACAAAGTGAATTGCAAACATCAGTCACCGGCAGCGACTAATGAACTATCACTCCCACATATTAAAGCAGCACATGTCTCCTGATGCAATGAAGTAGTCATGGAGGTAATCAGAATCATAGTGACTGTAGTGACAATACACTATGATTGCCGGTTTTGCCTTGATTTATACGCGGGTGCGCATCACATCTAACACATAAAATAGCTGATCTACAAGCATTAGATCGGCACACACAGCCAGGGACAAATTAGCCATTTGGCCAGTGGGGCCGTGGCCCAGGGGCCCTTGGCTCTCAGGGACCCTTCGGGGAAATTGGACCATGAGGTACTAGGTTTTGACTAAGTTTGGCTCCTGGGGCCCTTCATTGGCTGTTGATTTTGTTAAATTTAGGTTAAAAAGATTATAAAAGCACGGAAATGTCGCGCACATGCGCGCTATGGGGGCCCTGCGAATATTACCGGCCCAGGGGCCCTCTTAGGGGTTAATCTGTCCCTGCACACAGCCAATTATAAATCAGGCCTTTGATGCGAGTGAGATGCAATTTGAGCGGGAGCACATGATAGAGGATGTCTGTGGTTAATATGCAAATGACTGGGAGTGTCGTAAAGACATCTGTCTAAAGATAAACTAAGCAGATTAACAGCTACACTGAAGGAAAACGAGAAGTATGAAGATCTGGTGCAGCCAGGGCATCATCGTTCTCCTGCTCAATGGGAAGAGCCTCCATTTGCTTGTGACTAATTCATGTATGCATTTGGAGGAACAAGACCTGTGGCTAAATCTTCACAGAAAACGGATGGCTGTGATTACGGCATGTTGGATGGAGCATGCTGTGTGTGTGTGTGTGTGTGTGTGTGTGTGTGTGTGTGTGTGTGTGTGTGTGTGTGTGTGTGTGCGCGCGTGTGTGCGCGTGTGTGCTTGCGTGTGTGTGTGTGCGTGAGTCAGAGAGAGAAGAATATTACACACAAATGGATGAGCCCTGTCCCCGCAGACATGCACGCACAAACACAAACGCACACAAACACACACAGAGATGCTAGTAAATCGCCAACAAGGGAACATGTCTTATAATTGCACGCACACACACACACACACACACACACACACACACACACACACACACCACACACATCTCTCTGGAACGCTGCCTCTTCCCGCCTCGTCTTTTTTCGCTGTTTTCAGGAGAGCTCTCAGCCTCTCCAGTGGGGAGATTGCAGCGTGGCGCACGGATGAGGGCTGACAGTAAATTAATGACTGCGATGGCGTGATTAGGGGGAGACTGCTGCCCACCGCCGAAGCACATTGGATGCTGTCATAATAATCGTGCCTTTGATTACCAGTAATTGAAAAAGCAGTCACAGACACGTGGACGGCTGCCACTGGCAGAGAGAGAGAGAGACAGATCCACTATCTCCCTCTGAGCTTTGGGCACTTTGCTTCTTTAGAACTCTGTGGAACTAATGGAAGGATTCCTTTATAACCTATGGTATTGCTATACAGCTCCCCCTTTGAAAGGTAGTTATGGTGCATGTAGGCAATTTTGTCGTCTTGCCACACTAATTGAAGCCGTGTGCCCCCGTTTATCCGTTGGCCTTTGTTCGTCTTCTCCTACCAAACCACACTGTTTGTACAGATCTCTCCATCACAACACCTACTGCATGCCTGTCCAGACATAACGCACTATGTTGCATTCATGCAACTTACCCAGGGGGCAAACCACCCTTTTTTTAGGAAACCTGCATTTGCCATGACCTCAAAGGTTGTCCACCAGAAATAGTATCTATGACCCCGTAGGATCACAACCTATATGGACAACCCGGTCAATTTTTTGCTGGAAGTCCAATATGGCCGCCGCAATATTGGCCCCTATTAGTTATAATGGGGGGTGAATAGGGCAAATTTTTTAACCAAAACCAAAATCCACGAAACTGCTCAGGTTGATCAATGATATAAATATGAACATATTTTGTATTGAAGGTTTCCATGAAATTCAATATGGCCGCCACAATATGGCCGCCACAATATTAGCACCCAGAAAATAGGTTTGGCTCTAACTTCTGAACCAGATGAGCTAGAAACGCAAAATCAGTGTCTATTTCATGTTTTCTGACCATGAGAGACTCAATGGAATACCTATTTTCATTATTGGGTGTGTCTGGACCCTTATTGTGCATATTTACAAGATGGTGGCTACCCGAAATAGTGCTTTACCATGATTTCTACCATGATTGTTGACTGTTTTGAATATCGTCACCTTATTAAACTAATTGCCTAAGTCATTTTTTGCCAAATTGCTTTTTTGGCCTAAATCACCACCTGGTGATGCTGGCCACCTCTGGTAAAATCACCCGAGCCCTAATGTAAAAGGCCTTCCTGTTACACCCTATTAAAACAATGGCCTATGTCAAGAGGGAGACTTAGGCCATATTATTTTGCCTAAGTCATAATAAAATGTGACTTAGGCCATTTTAACACACCTTTCAAAATGGGAGTGAATGGGACTGAATGGGAGGTACTGTTACTATGGGACTGATATAATGGGAGTGAATGGGACTGAATGGGAGTGAAAGGGAGGTACTGTTACTATGGGACTGATACTATGGGAGTGCATGGGAGGTACTGTTACTATGGGACTGATACTATGGGAGTGAAAGGGAGTACTGTTACTATGGGTAACAGTACCCGGCCAGGAGACAACCCACAGAGCCTAGTCCCTCCATGTGCCAGAAGTGTACCTCCCAGCCTTGGCAGAGTAGTTCTGGAGTAGTTCCAACAGATTGTGTGCCCCTGGTTTTTCCCTAGTGGGACTGATTGAGGGTAGCTACTGGGACGTAAGTCGGGACTTGATCACTCCTGGCTGGGTCGCCTAAGTGATGGGTATGATGTTGAGAGATCCGAAACACCGTTGACCTCAGGATACATCACTGAGGATACGTCCCAGGTGCATCCATGCGATGTTTTTTAGTTATAGTTCTTCTATTTATATAGTGACTCATAGGAATAGACTATGTGACAACCAGGTATAGTCTGGTGACACCGGAGAGACGGGTGACAGCCGGAATGTAGACGGCACCCGGGTGAGCAGTATGGGTTAGTGCCCCAGCCTGTGTCCTCTGTGAGGATGAAGTCCAACAACCCTCGGTGAGGCCTTTGGGAGGGCCATGCAAGCAGCAAGCGGAACCGCAGCACCATGACCCTGCGGAACCATTGCCCAATGCCCACCACTCCTGAATAAACTGTCTGGTGCTGGGACTCGCTCTACTGGGACTCGCTCTACTCCTGGTGAGAGCAGGAGTGGACCTGGTGAGACGTAGGAGGGGCCCGACCAGGAGACAACCCACAGAGCCTAGTCCCTCCATGTGCCAGAAGTGTACCTCCCAGCCCTGGCAGAGTAGTTCTGGAGTAGTTCCAACGGATTGTGTGCCGCTGGTTTTTCCCTAGTGGGACTGATTGAGGGTATAGCTACTGGGACGTAAGTCGGGACTTGATCAACCCCGGCTGGGTCGCCTGAGTGAGGGGTATGATGTTGAGAGACCCGGAACCCCGTTGACCTCAGGATACATCACTGAGGATACGTCCCAGGTGCATCCATGCAACGTTTTTTAGTTATGGGACTGATACTATGGGAGTGCATGGGACTGAATGGGAGGTAGTGTATGGGACTGATACTATGGGACTGAATGGGAGTGAAAGGGAGGTACTGTTAATATATGACTGATACAATGGGAGTGAATGGGAGTTACTGATACTATGGGACTGAATGGGAGTGAAAGGGAGGTACTGTTACTATGGGACTGATACTATGGGAGTGCATGGGAGTGAATGGGAGGTATTGTTACTATGAGACTGATACTATGGGAGTGAATGGGAGGGAATGTAACTGAATGGGAGGTACTGTTACTATGGGACTGACACGATGGGAGTGAATGGGACTGAATGGGAGTGAATGGGGTGTACTGTTATTATGTGACTGAATGGGAGTGAATAAAAGTGAATGGGAGTGAATGGGGGAGTGAATGGGACTGAATCGGAGTGAATGGGAGGTACTGTTACTATGGGACTGTCACTCCCATTCACTCCCATTCAGAGTGAATGGGACTGAATGGGACTGAATGGGAGATTCAGAGTGAAAGGGAGTGAATGGTAGGTACTGTTACTATGGGACTGTCACTCCCATTCACTCCCATTCAGAGTGAATGGGACTGAATGGGAGTGAGGGAGTGAATGGGAGGTACTGTTACTATGGGACTGTCACTCCCATTCAGTCCCATTCAATCCCATAGTATCAGTCCCATAGTAAAGTAATCTCTAAGATACATTGTTTTGGTCTCTGATTTTATCTGAAATCATTCCTACAACTCTACATAGGATCTGAGGGGAAATGACAATATGCAAGGTCAAATATATATGTCCCTTCTGTGTCATAAATCTTAGCCAATGGATTAATATTGCTTGTGTTTGCTAAAACAGTCAACAAGCATGGTAGAAATCATGGTAAAGCACTATTTCGGGTAGCCACCATCTTGTAAATATGCACAATAAGGGTCCAGACACACCCAATAATGAAAATGGGTATTCCATTGAGTCTCTCATGGTCAGAAAACATGAAATAGACACCGAGTTTGCGTTTCTAGCTCATCTGGTTGAGAAGTTAGAGCCAAACCTATTTTCTGGGTGCCAATATTGTGGCGGCCATATTGTGGCGGCCATATTGAAATTCATGGAAACTTTCAATACAAAAAATGTTCATATTTATATCATTGATCAACCTGAGAAGTTTCGTGGATTTTGGTTTTGGTTTAAAATTTTGCCCTATTCACCCCCCATTATAACTAATAGGGGCCAATATTGCGGCGGCCATATTGGACTTCCAGCAAAAAATTTACCGGGTTGTCCATATAGGTTGTGATCCTACGGGGTCATAGATACTATTTCTGGTGGACAACCTTTGAGGTCATGGCAAATGCAGGTCAACCCCCTTTGCCCCCTGGGTAACTGTCATAATTACTGTACAGTTTGCATTTGTATGAAATACCATGTTATTGCGCAACATTTCACGGTGAAGCAAAATACATCACAATTCCACACACACACACACACACACACACACACACACACACACACACAGCAGTACAGTACGGTACAGTACGGTACAGTACAGCACATTCTGCTACAGTACAGTACAGTACAGCACAGTACAGTACAGTACAGTACAGTACAGTACAGTACAGTACAGTACAGTACAGTACAGTACAGTACAGTACAGTACAGTACAGTACAGTACAGTATGGCACAGTATTGTACAGTACAGTATGGTACAGTACAGTACAGTACAGTACAGTACAGTACAGTACAGTATGGTACGGTACAGTATGGTACGGTACAGCCTGGTACAGTACAGCCTGCTACAGTACAGCATGGCAGAGTACACTGACCACCTGGATGGCATGGTGTGGTGCTAGACTCTAGAGTGAGACCGGCCAAATGCCGGTCGAATTCTAGTTTATTCAATAGAGCCCAACACCGAAGAGTGATAGTTTGGGCCTGCCTGCCTCAGCCATTGTGTAATAGCAATTAAATCTAGACTTAAAACCCATCTTTTTTCCCTACATTATGGTTCCCCCTAGTTTCACTGAAATCACTATATTCACCGTGCTTTACATGGTCTTCTTTATCTCAAGTTCAGTCTTACATGTTTCTATGGCTTTTTGTGAATATTGTTCTTATTGCTTATTGCCGTCCTGCTTGGTCCCGCCTTATCACTGCTTGCAGCTATATTGTTATTGGAATTGAACTTCATTATAAAACCACTTTTTGCCCCCTCTGGCCAAGATTCAAATCCCATCAGATGTGTATTTTATGGCCTACTTTATCTCCCTCTCGGCTAGCCTCTGCTTTTCCAATAAATGAAATGTGAAGTGTACATTGTGTTTTATAAAGACCCTCTCAAGCCGAACTTCGAGGTATGAAGACGCATAACATTTTTCTTGGAAATTCATAGCAATGCGTTCTTCTTTTTCCAACGTCGATTTGAAGGTAAAGAATCTCCATTCAGTGCGGAATTGGAGATTGGCAAATAACACTCAGCACTATTTCTTTAGGGCCACATGCGTATGGTTCAACAATAAAATAAAATCTGCACACCGGAATGCTACTCCCATCGGTGAATTTTGTATTAGGTATACTGTATCCTTCCCTCAGACCTATTATATAGGGCAGACACAGACAGCTTCTATTCAGTGTGTGATGAGCCCCACACATGTGGCTTTTTCAGCCAATCAATCAGTCCTGACAATGACACATTGAACACCCGGTCCCAATGCATTATTGCAATATTAGTTACATACAATAAATAGGCTACAGTACAATATAACGCAATATTTTGGCCAGTATTTTTTGGAGCCACGCTATAGCCACTCCAAAAAAGACACTTTGGAACAAGAGATACCCTATGGCAAGGAAAGACCATAGAGTTATAATCTAGAGACTGGACAGCCCAGCCCCCACTGTTCATGGGAGAGACTCCACCCACTCTTTGGAAACAACTCAGAGGACAGAGGATGTCCGTGTACAGTACACAGGAACAAAGTGAACCTGTTGCATACATCAGAGAACCATACATATATACTACATCCACATAAAAACCTTTGGTAAGAGACTATAATTGTGCTCTTACAAAAAAAACGGTCTGATGTCATACTCCTCATTAAGCCCTTTTGGAGCTAGCGTCTGTAATGTTAATGTATGAATCCAAAGAAATTCCCATCTTTCTCGTTGGTCATAGTTTCAAACTTGCTTTGGGTGTGTGTAATCTGTGGGAAGTATGTGTCTCTGATGTCTTGGTATATTGGTTAGGAAGCGTAGCTCTGTTTCCACCACATTTTGTGTGCAGTGGGAGCATAGTCTGTCTTCCCTTGGGAGCGGGGTCTGTCTGTGGCGGCCTTTCTCTCTTGCAAGGCTGTTTTCACTGTACCTAGTCAATGCTTTCCTAAGTTTTGGGTCGTTTACCGTGCTCAGGTATTCAGCCAATGTATATTCTCTTTTTAGTGATAGATAGCAAGTTCACTAAAGCATTTCGGGGTGACCTTAACACCTTGGCTAGACAGTCGGAACTTACAGTATAAATGAATAAAACGTTATGATAATCTGTATGGTAGAGTATGTTACAATACTAGCAGATCTGCAGTGGTTTGAGGTATCCCATACTCTGAAATGTAGTGCAAGCATTAGTGCAATATCTCCCCTGGCCAAGCAGGGATTGCCTCTGGCTTGAGAAGGGTATACATTTCTGATGTGTCCGTGTTTGAATCTCAGGTAGGACATAAAAGCTCCAGAATCCAGCTTTAACACAAGGTTTTAAAAAAAGAACAAAATCAAAATATGTACAATTTTATGTACAATCAATACTTTGATGGCATTCCTCTTCCTAGGGCGTCAGCTATAGTGATTGCCTCTGTATAGCTACTAACAAAAGGAAGCATCAATGTCCTTGCGTATTAGAGAGGTAAATTAGATTTAGACGTTTCCTCTCTGATGTGATGGCAGGCTTCTTTTTATCTGACTGAGGTAATTAAAATAAAAGTGTCTCTCTCCGACCCCCTCCCTTCCTCCTCTCTCTCTCTCTCTCTCTCTCTCTCTCTCTCTCTCTCTCTCTCTCTCTCTCTCTCTCTCTCTCTCTCTCTCTCTCTCTCTCTCTCTCTCTCTCTCTCTCTCTCTCTCTCTCTCTCTCTCTCTCTCTCTCTCTCTCTCTCTCTCTCTCTCTCTCTCTCTCTCTCTCTCTCTCTCTCTCTCTCTCTCTCGCTCTTATCCCCTCTCTGTTTTTCTTGCCCTACCTCTATCTCCCACACTCTCTCCCCCCTCTCTCTTACTTTCTCCCTATCCCTCTCCCTCTCTCTCTCCTCCCAGTGTGTGCGTGCGTGCATGCATGCGTGTCTGTCTGTCTGTGGTTAATGAATGGAATATTAAATATGGAGTATAATTTTTATTATATTTTTTTGGAGTGTATGAGAGTCGGTCTACTTTCTCTTTGCTTTGCCCCCCCCCTCTCTCACCTCCCTCTCTCTCTCTGTCCCTCCTCCCCCCCTCTCTCTCTCTCTCTCTCCTCCCTTTCTCTCTCCCCCTTCCCCCCCCCACCCCTCTCTCCCTCCTCCCCCCCCTCTCTCTCCCCCTTCCCCTAGGCACAGTGCACTGAAGTTTTTTAATTCCCCCCCTCTCCCCCCCCCCCCTCTCCCCCTCCTCCCCCCTCTCTCTCTCTCTCTCTCTCGCCCCTCAACCCCCCCCCCCCTCCCTCCCCCCCCTCCCCCTCTCTCTCTCTGTGCAGTGAGTAAGAGCCTGGGCAGAGAGCGGCATTGAGCACTCGCCTACTACATCTTCCTCGGAGGACGTTCTTATTGACATTCGATAAGTGGGGTTGCATTAGTGCGGAATCTACTTCCCCAAGCATGAAATAAGAAGTGGTACAAGCCTAAACACAGGCACAAGCACAAGCACAAACATAATAGGATTTGTTAATAGAAATCAGGCATAAAGAGGATTGGAGGGCTTAATATATTATATGTTGACGCTGGGGCCTCGGCGGCAACACAAGTGGATGCACACATCTCCTATGGAGGTGTAAAAATAACTCTGAGCCCAGTCGGTGGAAGCAATTTCAGACACATCCAAATCAAACAAATGTAGGGTGGGGGTGTGGTGGGGGCGGGGGCAATGATCATGCATCAGATCAGGCAGAGGTCCTGGTCTACTCTGCTCCGCAATGACTTGGAAATGAAGAATATTAGGATAGAAGTCTCTGGGTCGAGACGGCCCGCTATGCAACTGAGAGTCTGTTTATCACCTCCTGTCACACAGCTACTAGCACATCTGTGTGTGTGTGTGTGTGTGTGTGTGTGGGTGTGTGTGTGTGTGTGTGTGTGTGTGTGTGTGTGTGTGCGTGCGTGTGCGTGCGAGCGTGCGTACATGTGTAGACGTGTCGAGACGTGTGTATGTGGTGTCTATATACACCACATGCACGTGTATCTGTATGTGCATACTGCATACAGTGTGTGTGTGTGTGTGTGTGTGTGTGTGTGTGTGCATGCGGATGTGAGGGAGAGTGCCACGCTTAGGCAATCCAGGAACCCATCGGCAAAAAAAACACTTGGAGCAAATCGCCCAAAACAGCTGATCTACAAGCATAAATGACAAGTGTAGATTGGAGATCCATAAGTGGTGACTCAACAAAAATAAAGTAACTTGTATCGGTACTCGGTATCGGCAAGTACTACAAATGAAGTACTTGTACTCGGTCTGAAACAAATGGTATCGGGACAACTCTACACGAGATATTACACTTTGGATGATTGTGTGGTTGACTCCATCTGTGTGTGTCTTTGTGTGCTAAGGACGTCTCGTTTCTGTCTGCGTCTGTGTATCTGTGTGTCTGTGTAAAGGACGTCTCGTTTCTGTCTGTGTGTCTGTGTGTCTATGTGTCTGTGTGTCTGTTTGTCAAAATCATCTATCAAGCTAATCTCAGCGCCATGCAGTCTCTGCACCTCCATTACTTCAGCTCCAGTGAAGACGGTATCAGAAATATGCTGCTGTCGATCTCAACACGCCGTCTTTCACTTTGTTCCACACCAACACCTCTGTTCCTCGTATACAACCGATGGCGGTGGAGGAAGTACGGGGATGTTGTGTAAAAGTATCAATTCCACAATGTAGAAATGTGCTTGCGTAGTACAAAGTACAAACGTTTTGGCATCAAAACTTAATTAACCCATTTAGACCAGAGGCCGATTCTAAAGAAATTGCTTCTAAATCCTAACAGTTTTCTGAAATTTTCTGAAATTTTCAAGTTAAAGGACCCCCAGAATTTGTAATCTGAAAATATGTTTTTCCAGGAACACCCCAGAAGTGAAGATTTGAGTTAAAAACGTTCGCTCTGAAAGAATATATATTCAAAGATTTGCGCCACATTTTCATGATTTTTCAGAAATAGCAGATGTACAAGCTCGTAGTGGCATAGTGCACTTGTAGATTTTATATTTTTCAATAGCTAAAGTATAACATATGCTTCAATTTTAAAACATCAATCAGTCTGATTATTAGAAAACATGCATTAACCACTTCAGCCTTATATACTGTATACTTTGGCTATATGAAAATAGCAGATCTACAAGCGCACAATGTGACCCAGGGTCACATCCACGTATTCACAGCATTCATGTATTACCTGCTGCCCCTTTATTAGAGTGCTAACATACGTTTTACAATATACCTGCTCAATTATAAGCGCTAAGTGGTGAGCTTAGTTATCTGTCATTTTTGTATAGTCTGCTGTAGAGTAGACTATACTGTATGAAAGTACTGTCTACTCTATGGGCTATATCTTACCCCTTTTCCCTAAATTGCTATTTTGGTCACACACATTTGGGAAGACGATAGTGGAGTTTAAAACCACCCGTAATTTATACCCGTAAGCCGTGCCAAATTAGTTTGGTAGAGCGGCACACGCTGCGCGCCTGCATGGAGATGTCTTTGGAGTAAGGCTGCGTCATCTCTCCTTATTCTCCTATACGCATCTCTTTGTAATTTTCCTATAATCAGCAGAAGTGAGTGCCTACCACTTCCTTGTGTCCATTGTGTTTTATAATTGTATAGTCAAAGACGTTATTTGGCTTGTGCCAGGCATTGTGCGGCGTGCGCGATTCCAATCCAATTGATTTAATCCAATTGTCCGACCTTTCCTTTTCGCTTGATACCGTTTCGTAGAGACGGCCTATACGCACGATCTATATACCAAATGAAAGCCCGAATTTCGTAGTCTCTGAATTAAAAAAAAATAGTTGTGACTCAATGAAAAGACGAGTGTTCTTGGCTCTGTGCGGGGTGGAGAAAAAGAACGCCCCTTCCACAATGCTAAATTCCCAAATTGTGGCTTTAGAATGCTCGGACGAAAATTGAGCCCTATACTGTTTGTCTGTATGTCTGGAAGTATGTACAGTCTACTACTGTACAGTATATATACTGTACTGCCTAGATTCAATGCTCGGCTGCACATCACCAGACACGAAAGACAATTCCTCATATGAATTCTGAGCAAAGGCACATGGATAAACAAATGCAGAGGTGTCGTCATCACCAGGGGGAGTGTCAAAGGTCTTGAGGATTTTCCAAGATATGTGTCTGTTCATCTGTCACTGCTGTGCCCTTGGGGATTGTGTGGGGACTGGGGAGTAAATTAGTGCCGGGCTCTTGGACTGATTGGTAAACAGAGTGTTTTATAAGCATATGTTGTTGGAGTATAGGGTGGGGTGGCATGCCTGTGTGCGTGCGTGCATGCGTGCGCGCATGTGCGTGCGTGCGTGCGCGCATGTGCGTGCGTGCGTGCGCGCATGTGCGTGCCCAAAATATGTAAGCACTTGTATTGTAGCTGCACCACCATATAGTTACTTATGATGATTACAGGCAGGGTTCAAACTGCTGGGGGTGAAGCAAAGTCCATGCTTCTGATCTACAAGCTCACGACACATTGTAGATAGGCTTCTTACCTCATATTCAAACTCCTCTGTCCTCTCTCCATCGGCTGGCAGAGGTGAAAGGTAGTCAGTCCCTTCATAGAATTCCTGTTCCTGCAGAGAGTGACAGCTGTCAGCGGAGAGGAAATAGCAGGGAGAGAGAGAGAGAGAGAGAGAGAATGTGAGGATACAAAGAATAATATAAGTGGTGGGGGGGGTGGAGACATCGAGAGAAGAGCTCTCCTTTGCTATGGCGAAGCTAGAGAGTTCTCCCTCATTCTCTTTCACATAATATGCATTGAATACCTTGAAGTGACAGGATGCCAAGTCTGGAAGAAAGGATTTGTCAAGGGCTTTCACTACCAGTAGAATGGCATGTGATAAAAGTACAGCCTTTCGTTAATCCCAAACACAGTCATTTAATTTGCTTCCTGCTCTTGACTGACAACCCCCCACACGTCGTATGGTGTAACTCTATTATGTTGCACTCACTCACAGAACAAAACAACGTTGAATGGGAACCGCTGCAGCAAGATGAGCGACTTGAAAGCCACACAAGATACTAATCAAGGCTTACAATAAAACATCATCATCCAACTCTCTGTCTGGAAAAGGCAGACTACCCGCCACTGTAAGATCAACAGGGCCCGTCTCAAAAAATGATCTCCTGGGCAAAGGACCAGACCAGTAAATGTCAGAATGCTTTATACTCTGATTCTACTGTACAATATTATATATTGAAACATCTCTGGCGGTGCGCGCGTGGAATACAATTACAAAGGTTTACAATCCACCCTGAAAAATAAGAAACATTTGTTATATCTATAAAACCTAGCAATATATTGGCTTGTGCACCTGATCTCCGATGAAGAGAGGGAAATGGGGGTTTTATGGGTCACATTGATTACATTTGGGATGAGCCCGGGGCTGCAAGTAGCCAGCGAGCTAGCATTGCACTGTGTTGCCTAGTTTTTTATTAGCCCATTCACTTTAATCACCTTGTAAACCTTCCATGAAACAAAATGGATATACCAAGCAGCTGCAATTATTACAAGCAGGCCCTGTGGGGAATCTATACAGCTATACTGAAAGACAGACAGAGGGTTAGGTCGGGTCATGCATGAAATACCTGGGCCTATAAAAAACAGCATTTAATAAATGTGTGGTTACACCTTATCATGGGTGTTTATCAGCGGACAATGGCCATATTTGTTTTCAATAATGTAGATAAAACACTAAATTGAAATCGGATCCCTCGATGGCTGTATGAGGTCTCTGGTGGACTGTAAATGTATACTTGATCATATTTAAACCCATCAATTCATCATACATGAGCTGCTATTGGAATTGCACTGACCTGATTAAGATCCTGTGAGGATCAAAACGTTGTCTACTCAATGAAGTGATCCTTTGCCTTGAAGACGGTGTGCAGGCTCAACCTCTTTAAATATGAGTTTCTTTGGCCTAGCACCCACTGTCTGTCGATGTGCGTTTAATTAGGTTTAGCTTTGATGTTATTGGAATTAATCATACATCTGTCTGTTATCTTCCACACGCTGTAATAAAAGCCCACTGCATAGTTAATGTTTCAATTTCCCAAGAGAAGAAACCTAGATATGCTAAACTTTGTCTTGTTCGCTTGTTTTCTGCTCCTGTGAGATTAATAGTATGAACAAAACTCCAAGCAAAGGGAAGTAATAAACCCCAGATTTCTTTGTTGTTTTCCCAAGAAGAACATTCTATTTGCTGCTGCCTTTTATTGAGGTTTTTGATTTAAAATAATTTATTTAAGCTTATTCTTATTTTATTCCACTCTAGCCGGTATTCAAATTTTAATTCAAATGACATTTGAGTGTATCAAATGCAATTTGATACACTCTAAAGTGTAACGTCTTGTCTCAGAGCTTTTTAGATGCTTTCATGTCTTGTTTCAGGACACAGTATCAGTATGTCTTTGAGGTATTGCACTTCCCTGCCTTTCAATTGTGACGGGCTTTTAGTTGTAGAATGTATTGATTGCACCACACACGTCATGTTCGGCAGGAGAAAATGATTTCAGTAAATAGTCAACAGTGCTAGTGAGTGGATTTTTTAATCTGAACAAAGTCACGTTGCAATGACAATAAGGATAGATTTGGCCAAACTTGTAAAGCTTTTCATGTACATGTATACCGTGTATATACCGTATTTGGGCAATTCATGTGTATTGCGTATGATTATGATATACATTTTCTCCAGTCATTTTCAACACTTTTCAAATCAGTCTGCGGACTCTGTGCTTTAAAATGAAAACGATTAGGTCATTTTGAGAAGAAATAACCACACAATTATAGAATACGGAAGTCCTGATGTCACTATTTTATCCCCCAGGGTCACAGCATATTGAAAATCTAGCAGCAGTGATGTCTGACTTCGGTTCTCTATAGTCAATCAGTTAATATGCCAGTAAACATACTGTAAACAAAATAGCACTCCCACAGCCTATCAGGGGTTACAGGTGTGTAGGAGCCTACCTATTAGGGTTTACACGTGTGTAGGAGCCTACCTATCAGGGTTTACAGGTGTGTAGGAGCCTACCTATTAGGGTTTACACGTGTGTAGGAGCCTACCTATCAGGGTTTACAGGTGTGTAGGAGCCTACCTATCAGGGTTTACAGGTGTGTAGGAGCCTACCTATCAGGGTTTACAGGTGTGTAGGAGCCTACCTATCAGAGTTTACAGGTGTGTAGGAGCCTACCTATCAGGGGTTACAGGTGTGTAGGAGCCTACCTATCAGAGTTTACAGGTGTGTAGGAGCCTACCTATCAGAGTTTACAGGTGTGTAGGAGCCTACCTATCAGGGTTTACAGGTGTGTAGGAGCCTACCTATCAGGGTTTACAGGTGTGTAGGAGCCTATCTATCAGAGTTTACAGGTGTGTAGGAGCCTACCTATCAGGGTTTACAGGTGTGTAGGAGCCTACCTATCAGGGTTTACAGGTGTGTAGGAGCCTATCAGGGGTTACAGGTGTGTAGGAGCCTACCTATCAGAGTTTACAGGTGTGTAGGAGCCTACCTATCAGGGTTTACAGGTGTGTAGGAGCCTATCAGGGGTTACAGGTGTGTAGGAGCCTATCAGGGGTTACAGGTGTTTAGGAGCCTATCAGGGGTTACAGGTGTGTAGGAGCCTACCTATCAGGGTTTACAGGTGTGTAGGAGCCTACCTATCAGGGGTTACAGGTGTGTAGGAGCCTACCTATCAGGGTTTACAGGTGTGTAGGAGCCTATCAGGGGTTACAGGTGTGTAGGAGCCTACCTATCAGGGTTTACATGTGTGTAGGAGCCTACCTATCAGGGTTTACAGCCTAGGTGTGTAGGAGCCTATCAGGGTTTACAGCCTAGGTGTGTAAGAGCCTATCAGGGTTTACAGCCTAGGTGTGTAGGAGCCTATCAGGGTTTACAGCCTAGGTGTGTAGGAGCCTACCTATCAGGGGTTACAGGTGTGTAGGAGCCTATCAGGCGTTACAGGTGTGTAGGAGCCTACCTATCAGAGAGCAGGAAGGGACAGACATCAGGCACTGGAGGGGTCGTGGGTCGCAGCTTGGCCAGTGCCATGATGTGTTCAAAGGTGATGTCGGTCTGCGTGCACACATCCAACACGTGGATTTCCTGAGGGGAGCCATGGGGACGGCCTCCGGGCGTCCGCCTGATAACCTGCACCACGATGGGGTCTTTGGTGCTGCGAAATCCTTCCGCTGTTTCCTCATGGCTGGACTTGGACAGCTCTTTCCCATTCACCTGAGGAGGAGGAGGAGGAGGAGGAGGAGGAGGAGGAGGAGGAGGAAGAAGGGGAAAGCCATCAGACACATGTTTTTTGTGTGCCACTTCAGAACATGGTGTTTTGTGACATACATACACTCTGCCTACTGCAAATTGGCAAGCCACAATGTCCAAATCGGCATGCCACAATGTCAAAGCTCTGGAGGGCCAATGAGTTTTTTTTAACTATACTTGAACTCTAGCATCCCAATGCTGGGTCACGATGGCTGAACATTCGTCAAAGAGATTTGGAGTAGAGGGGGAGGGAACTGCTTTCTCAAGTCAGGTGTCGATCAAACAAGAGAGCAACATTCTGTGTATTTCAAAGTCGTCCACCCCTCTGGTCCTTGACAATGCAGTACAGTATGTGATGATATGCTGCAGCGTAGTTCTAGACGCTACAACAGGTCCTTGTAATTTTTATAAATTACGCTCGAGCACTTTTTTGCCTCAGAAGATAACCAAACACTGCATCTTTGTAAAAGCATTCAAGAGAATACAGTCTGAAGTGACACGATAAGTATGGCTGGATGAAAAGCCCTTGGTTCTCTATCACTGCCCCAGTGGCTCTCATTCACTCATAAGTGCATCCTCAGGCATGGCTCCACAGAATCAACTAGATTTTCTGGCAGAGTGAAAACCATTTGCACTGCAGCTGGCCCATGTATGAAGAAAAGCACCGCTTCATTTAGCCCCAGTAATTGCTCTGGAAAAGAAACCGTTGCTGTGCTATACCTCAGAGAATGTGATTTGGTATAGATACTGAAACTAGAGATTATAATTTAGATAGCGGCAGAAAAAAGGGGTAGACGGAGACGCGCAAGCACAATTATTCAAGCTGTTTGATTCAAGTCTGGCATTTGGATTGAAGCCTTTTGCTCTGTGGGGCACGCTTGTTGAATTGAGTTAAAATGATTTCTTTAAAAGGACAGGAAAGAAGAAGGTAGAAATCTGCATTTAGCATCCAACCAGTAGCGGCTGTGAAAAATAAACGACAGGAGGGAAAACTCAAAGGGTTATTACTCAACCTATATTTTGAATTTCTGCATTGCAATGCAAAATATACTGGCAGAGAGGATTAAATCCTATACAGACTGGCTCTTGACAAAGTGACCTAATTTCAAGTGCTGCAGACACTTCATGTAGTGAGCCGTGAGCGTGGGATTCTTCTAATGCTCAGTTTAAATGCCTCGTTCACAGAAACTCCTATGGAGACCTTTAAAAACCTCCCAGCAGGCACAACAAAGATGATTCACCAACATGTGAATAACTTTTCTTGGTAAATCACTGCCTAATCCCATTACATGTCCAAATGACCAGTAACTGTGTTTAAAGGACAACTTTAATTTTTTTCAACCAATGTTCACGTTTTAGGTTGTTATTAGAGAAAGTAAAAGATGAGTGTTCATTTTTTTGTATTTGTTTTATATTTTTTTACACAATTTTATAGCGATTTATTTTTCTATTACCGGTATCTACTGACCCCAGGAAATTACATCTGGCCACAAAAGATCACAGTATCTACTGAATGTGAAGGGGGTGACAAACTGACTTGTTGAGCCATACAATACAGTGTGGCATCTCCCATAGTACCCCCCTGTCAAAAATAGCTAAAATCGCTAAACACTCATCTTTTACTTTCTCTAATAACAACCAAAAACTAAAGTTGTCCTTTAACCGTGTGGCTTCACTAAATACTAGTTCACTGGCAATGCTACCTGTATAAGCATTAACTTTTAGTAATAGTATAATAGTGTTTTACATTTGTCTTTTACGTTGTCTCACTTTGACGATGTGAGTAAATGTCTGAAATGCAATAAAGATGGCCGTGTATTCAATCCAGTGTAACGTCTGCTTCAAATAACATTGTCAACCAGAAAGTGTCCAGTCCTATCGCCAGTGTTAAATGTTTCAGTAGGGAGACCTCCATCCTCCATCCACTGCAAATGTGCTGGTTACAATATTGAATTAGAATACTCAGATTGGTTAAAAATAGCATTTTATTCATAGTTTTAACTGATACATGTTGGTGGTCCTGGCTTGTGGCTGGAGAGTGAGACTGCAGTTGCCCTACAAACACTATAACATATATTCTCAGCTGTAAAGAGCAGTGTATTACTGTATTGTATAACTCTCTTAACGCCTGTTCGGCACTGGCCTTCTTCTCCCCTGTCTCCTGGTGTGACCTTTGTTTGTAGCATTAATCACCTGAGAGAGAGATAAACTGGGTCAACAGCACTCCTGTGGAACTGCAGCGGCAATTTGGAAGAAAAAAAGGTGAAAACTGTGCAGTTCATGTGCCCACCCTCCCCCATTCCTCCCTTTTATTACCGCCACAGACCTGCTTTCTTTCTGTTCCACTCTCTTTGTGGCCAGTCAGCAGTCTTTAAATATTGCAGCCGCGTGCATTATGCTATAGAACTGTGTTGAAATAACACAGGGCTGTTGTAATAATTAGCTCATAGCTGTTTTGGTCCCCCCCCCCCCCCAATTCTCCATCTCTCTCGCTCCCTCACTGAGTAGCCTAATCCTGGACCAGGGAGCCCGGTGGAAACAAAGGAGTTTGAGCAGACAAATGAGGCTGCCTATTGCGTATGACAGTCCCAGAGAAAAATGATCAAATTTTTTCCCAGCTCTCCCTCTGGTGCAGCCCGTCCCGTCCACGCTTCACTCCCCCCCCCCCCCCCCTCCTTTCCGTCTCTCGCTATATACAAACACCCATGGCCATAATGAAACAAGGATTCTTTTCCCCTTTCATTTTCGTTGTCATCTCAGCCAGATGGAGCAATTAATCCCCGATCAACATTAAACTGCCTGAAACTCCTGCACGTGGAACGGGATTTTAACATCCAGGGTGTGTCCCTCTCTGGCTCACGGGAGTGCCAGATAAAACGATGTGCCTTTAGTATGTTTAAACAGTAGTTTAACCGTTTTAACAGTTAATCTAACTTTTTTCCAGAGTTATTTAACTCTGGAAAAAAGTTGTTAGATTAAACCACATAAACCCTAGCGTCACTTTTCTGGGCATGTCATAATAGGCAAACCCATTCGCCTGTTTTCAGTGAAAAAAGGCAACATTAACAGTAAAAACAGGTGATCCCAACGCATACAATTTGGCTATTTCATGCATGGAAGAAATTTGGGATAGAGGGGGGGAAAGGGGGAGGCCATTCAACTTGATGCAAGTACAGACCATGGGGGGCCTCGGTCAACAAAGTACATACGGTTTAAGTGGTAACACTAGATTGTATACGTACATACAGTACATGGAGATCCATGCTCTTGATTCCAGACAGACTGATTTCTGGAGATGCTGGCATCCAGACAAAGTATAGTACAGTACTGTAGTACAGTACAGTACCAAATCAGTGACCTAAATCAGATAAGATCATGTTTTTGAGCTCTCCTGTAAAGTGAGCAGCCCCACAATGATATGTCCATGCTCTTGCTCGTTAACAACACCCTAAGCACTAGAAAGCAGTGAAGCACATGATATTAGATGACTATGTCCTATCACCACCTTTGTACATGATTTTATTATTGACAGTAAAGCTAACTGACTGTTGAAACAAAAACTTGGAACACTGTTTGATCTGAAGGATCTCACTGTGACGCGACCACGTGGTTCATGTATCGCAGGCGCTTCATCATCTCCCATTATAAGGATTAAATGACTGGAACTATACAGTAGTGTTTGGAACAGGACGGACCACAGCACGGGTCACGGACAAAGTCAGAGAGAGAAGGATGAGGCTGACAGGGCACTGCGTCAGGCACCCAGAACTTGAGGCAAGTACATTGACCCTATGGGAGCCAAGTTCAGCCAACCCAGGGCAAAGCCAGGAGGGGAAAGAAGCGTACCACCTATGTAGACGTGCTGCGCCGCGACATCTTGGCTGACAACACTGCAGAGCTCAAGAACCTGATGTTGGATAGGAACTCCTGAATTCCTGAAGGAGTTGGTGTTGGCTAGACCTCACTCTCGCAGCAACTAACTAACTAACTAGTGTTTGGAACTATCGATCGCCTAGCCTCGGAAACCCAGACGTTTTTATTTCCAGGGAGAAAAAAAAAGTCTGGGACCGAGTCCACTTCAATTTGGCATAGAGTAGCGCACTCTATGCTGAGTAGTAGATCACTCTCTGCTGATTTCTGATCGTCTGAACCTTTGTTAAATTTGACACACACACACACGCACGCACGCACGCACGCACGCACGCACGCACACACACACACACACACACACACACACACACACACACACACACACACACACACACACACACACACACACACACACACACACACACACACACACACACACACACACACACACACACACACACACACACACACACACACACACACACACACACACACACACACACACACACACACTCCTCTCTCTCGCTGTCGCTCTAATTAATTAGTCTCATGTTACCCAGCGGATCCTGCCGGGAGCTGCCTATGCCATAGAAAGCATAGGTGGACTCCAGGTTATCGATCGCCTGATGGCAGGCATTACTTCTGTATTGTTCTTGTAAAGTAAGTTGGCTTTGGCAATAAATGATTGATAAACAACAGTTCGTATTAGCTCTGGCTATGGCATGGAAAAGTTTGGGAAACCCTGCTATAGGCAGGTAACTAACTTAATCAGCATCAGTATATTTAACTATACATTATTTCCAGGACAAAACCTATCTACCTTTATTTTCAACTGCAGTAATTAACCTTCAAAATGAGTGCACCTGCAGAATGTGATTACATCTGTAGATCAACAAGTACATTAGCAAAGAGAAAGGAGTGAAATGCATTTTCTGTGCACTTAGGCTTGTTATATTCATGCAGCCTCTTATGATTCCGTCACACAGATTTCAGCATAATTACACCCAAACCAATTTTCCACTTCAAGTGTGCAAAAAACATGCAAATACATATTCATTCATAAACACATCCTAGAAGTAAACAAGAGCTGTTCACAACAAACTATTCAGCAGCCACAATTTTATCAACTAAAACATTGCTCTCTGTGTGCGCTTTGTGTCCAAAAGCACTTTTATGTGCCAAAGAAACAAACATGAATTATCTGATAGGCATCACACGATTTAGATTATTTATCAGGATATATTCCTTTGTCTGTCTTTGTTTGTTCTGAAAGCAGCCTGTGTAAGATATCAGTTAAGTTGGTTGGAATGTAGCACTGAGATGGAGTATACTTGTGAGTGCTTGGCCAGAGGTACATCTGGCAGAGGTTTGCACATGGATACACAGCAGCTGTAGCCGGCAGAGAAATGCGTTTTTGTTCTAACCCCCTGGGAAGACCACCAGCCTTCGCACAACAAATGCAATAGACTGGCTTAGTGGAGTGAAACGGAAAAGGATGAAACCTTTTTTCTCTCTCTCTCTGTTTCTGTGTGACCGAGTGCCATGTTGACAGATAACATTCGTGTTCTCACAAGAAGACTAGAGTCACCTATGTGTGCAGTGTCCAAAATCCGTTGTGTTCTTTGTGTCTTCAAGGTGAAAATGACGAGCAAGCGAGAGAACGTGTACAGTATCTATAGACCAACTCTTCTGGCGTCCTCTTCTGCAAGTGCCTTTGACTTATCGACCACTGGCCTGCATCAATATTCTCCGTGGACTGAGGGCAGAATGTAGAGACAGTAGTATTAGTGAAGTATAGGGCCAGTTTATCTGCTAACACACTCAGTTCCATCTCACAGTGCTTTCGCACCAGAGTCTGTTTCAGTGGCAGGGGAACATCTAACGCTACCAGCAGCTTTTCCGGAACTTACTGATAGAAGTGATTGATGTGCTTCAACTGCGAGAACGGGGGGAAAAACGGCTCGGAGGCAATAACACTGCTAAAACCATTAGCCTTTAAATGAACACCACACAACTATATACCTTGCATGCAGCCCATGCTGTGCTTTAATGAGATGTGTTAGAGTGGCTTAGGAGAGGTTATGCTGAGGTAAGTAGCTTCTGTGCTGGTTGACCTGGGAGCGTGCTGAACGGAATGATAATGATATCCTCTCCAAATGACTCCTGGCAACAGGGGGCAAAAAAAGAACACTTTCAACTGCAGGGAAAGAGCCTCGCAAGCTCACTGTTAATGGAGTACATTCTAACCTTGAGTTCTAGGCAAACCGCGAGCACTTGAACTTGTATCTCCTTAACATATGCCTCCTGTGTACTGCCTGTCACCATGCAGCCATTGAGAACATTCACACGGGACGAAGAGCAACCAATTTGTACTGTTCTGTAGGTCAGTGGCTCCCAAACGGTTTGCCAAGCCACACACAGTGTGTCGTGAGACCATGTCCCGTTGTGCCTTGGGATTTTGTGACAACACCACGTTATTATTGTAGGCTACTATACTATACAAACAACTATATAAGGAGATTTTTTTCGTTCCAAGTGCCAACAAATTCCTCCTCAAACACATGGCTGTGTTGTCACTGCTGTGGTATCCTATACTGGCTCACCTGACAGTGAGCAGTCCCCACCAGGCTTCCGTCCTACACCTCCCACCCAACACTCCCCACTGACAGGCGCCTCCCCAGCCCGCAGGAGACAGTGACAAATATCACCCTCCACGTCCGGCTTCCCTCCCCTGAACACAGGCCAATTGTGTTGCTCGACAAAGTCGACAAAGTCGAATGCACCACAACGGATTTGAATATTACAAAAAGTTTGCAATATCAACTTCCAATACAGAGTTAAATTATAAACCACTATATACAGTGTGTGTGTGTGTGTGTGTGTGTGTGTGTGTGTGTGTGTGTGTGTATACAGTGTAATTATATCCTGCTACAGGGGGTACACGAGCACATGGCCGTTTATCCATGCTCTATCTCCGACCGAACCACACTTTTACCACACATCTCTCTATGCAAAATAATTTCTGCATGCTCCCAGAATTAACATAGGCTACATTGCATTTACTCAAATGTCTTATTTACTTTACAAATATTACTTTTGTGAAACACGCTGTTGTTGCGCAAGCTCAACAGCCTACGTCAAAATCGTCATGTTGGGGCCAGACTGGCCAGTCCTTCACAGTGACACGCGTTACATGAACCACGTGACCGGGATGGTTTCTTACCCCTCAATGTCGTGAACGCGCCCTTCTAAGGCAGCCTGCGGCACGCCTACTCTACACTGCTCCATAGCAGCACGCACAGAGCCCAGCCATCCGAACGAAACCGTCGCGCAAACGAAACCGAAACAGATGCTTCTGACAACATTTGCCTGTGCGTGCTTAATCGTTTGCACGCCCGACGCGGCGACGCCCATGCATTCTGTGCTTGCGTGTGCATTTCCCAACTCTCAGTGATTTATCCACACATCGCCCTGTGTGTGTGTGTGTGTGTGTGTGTGTGTGTGTGTGTGTCGCGTCGCCCTCCAGTGTGCGCTGAACCCAGACTCACACACTATCCATTCCATGCACATATTAGTCCTATATTTACTACAGTACGCCTGACAGACAGTGTTGTCGTTAAGCAGCTCGACCCTGTACCTCAACCCTAGCTGACAGGAGTGACGGTGCTGTGCTGTGCTGTGAGTAAACTGACAACGCTTGGCTTTCTGACATCCCTTTCTCACAATCTACAACAATAGATTTGTTACTAACATTAGGTTGTGGCGAAGTAGAAACGTGGAGAGCAGATAGTGTGTTTTGGACAAACAGGCTAGCATTGGTGTTGATTTGGGTCAAATGGAGTCCATATGGCTAAAGATAAATGAACACATGACGTCGGTGGGAGAGGAGTTATTGTGTGTTTTGGACAAACAGTGTTGTTGTGATATGCTGTGTAATGACACTTGGTACTTGTACGTGAATATGCAATGTACTTATATGTATGGTGCACTGCCTGAACTGTAACATACTTTAGGGCTGTGTTAGGGGCACGCTGAAGGCCGCGTGCTGCAGGCAGTGATTGTGATGTCTAGTCAGTGACGTCAGTAGGACATGAAGTATCCAAGCTATATATGATCCTGTAAGTGTAATAAACGATGTGAATGAATTAATGTGAACCATGTCTCCGTGTCATGTTAATCTCGTTCTCCCGGAGCAGGCCTGCCCGTATGTCCGTCTGTCCGAACCATGGAAATGTCAAGGGTCGACACACACCAGAACCAGACGAGGGTCCGAGTACTTAGATAAGAATCATTACAAGTGTGGTGTTGTTTTGTGTCAGCTGAAGCTTCATGTGTTTGTGTTGGAGCACCTCAGTGTGGCCGTATAGGTCATGTGCAACCTCTTCCAGAGAGAGATGGAGACACTAAATCTCAGCTGGAGAAACATGTTTGCATGCATGCATCGCTGCCTTGCATGCTGTGTGCTACTGTTGAGTCTGTCACTCACTTTGACTGATTTATGACATTGTCTTTCTGTTAAAATCCAACTATGTTAATTTAAGAACTCTGGACATATTAGGTCATTGTTTATTAACTGTGCACACGTGTAGCCTATTGTATGTCAGACTGTATGTCTGTCACCCCACAGTCACAACCCTTTAGTAATTAGGCTGTGGAAATATTCACACTACTTTTACAATGCGTTGTCACGTGCTGAGTTGACAAAGATTGACAGATTTCGGAGAAGACTGATAGTATGATGATTTAGTAATTAGGCTGTGGAAATATTCACACTACTTTTGTATTTGCAGGCCCGGCGCCACGGGGGGTAAAGGGGGTATATAGTTACAGACAAAACAATGGTACATTTCCAGCCATTCAATTAAATTCCATTGCTTGAAAGGGAGGAAGTAAGGATGCATCTTAATACAGGATGCAGCAGCATCTTAATGATCTCCCATCTAGAACTGGAAAAACAACATTCCTCACCTATAGGCCATCCTTGGGGTGGGGAGGGGTGCTAATGTCATTGTTGCAGTGGTCAGGGTGCTTAAGTGGGCAGCTACTGTACCTAGCCTATTTATTTGTTTGTAAAAATGTCAATAATAAAATATATATATTTTTATATTTAGCAATTTTGGAATCCATGTGATAATAACAATCACAATAACAATACTACTAATAATAATCATAATAATAATAAGCTTCTTTGTAAACTCACTCATTTACAAACAAGCTCACATCAGAACAATAATCCATGTAATAATAACAACAACAACAACAATAATAACAACAACACTAATAACAGTACAGTACAGTACAGTACAGTACAGTACAGTACAGTACAGTACAGTACAGTACAGTACAGTACAGTACAGTACAGTACAGTACAGTACAGTACAGTACAGTACAGTACAGTACAGAGGACAACATACAGTATGTGTGCAATACTAAGGAGTGCAGTACAGTACAATACTAAGGAGTGCAGTACAGTACAAAGGGGTACAGTACAGCACTTGCATCGCCCTCCCGCTATTGACTTCTTCCCATTTGCCATGCATCGAGGATGCGTTAGGATGAGCGGGCTGCAGGCCCGCGAAATTCTAGTATATATAAACCACGTTCTACCTTATTTTTGGCATGTACATACAGTAGCCTCCCCACACACGCATTTTGGGAAGTAACAAAATTAACTAATCTACTGTTGGTCGTGAGCTTGAATCGTCTATTTTCGCTGTGTATACATTGAAGTGTGCCTGCCCTTGGGCACTGTATACAGGTCATCTCGTCTCAAAAGGCAACAGAGTGGACACAGGCCCAAAGGAGGCAGATATACAGACAAGACAAAGGAGGTGTACTGTATACGGTACAGCTTACAGCAGAGACTGCACTAGGCACCACCAACAGAGCGCCAATGGAAGGAACACCTCTTTATGTCCAAGACACCGTGACCGCCAATGCACTCGGGATGAGGAGCGAGACGGCGCTGTGTGGATAAACCCTCTCACGCAGGTATCTGGCATTGTCTGTGCTCTTTATGGAGACAACAAGAGAGCGAAGGAGCACAATGGAAGGTCAGGAGCGCTGCTCATTTCACACAGGCTGGCAGAGGGCTGCACTGAACACCATACACCTCCCGCACGGCAGTCGCTGTGGCTTAGAGCGGCCGCATGGGGACTGCTCTAATCCCAAACAACAACGCATTGTCAACTTCCCGCCTTTGAATGAGCGGAAATCAATTTGCTTATTTATTTTGTGCCATAAATCAAAAAAACAATATACACAGGAAGTAGTGGGGAATAATCAGTGGGAGGAAAGCAGCATTAAATCCTCTTAATTAATTCATCCCTGAAGTAAGTCCTGCATGCTGGAGGGCTGAGATTGCGACGTGAATGAGTCAATGCGACCTGCCACCTCATCGTCTTGGCGAGGAGGACGGGGGGGGGTGTCGCATTCTTCTTCTCTGCACCCCAAATGTCTCATTTCAATAATAAGTGTCAGAATAAAATACAGGCAGCGGTCCGCTACAGTACGGCCCTTATGACTGCATAAATCACACCCGGACAGGCGGAGTCACTGTTTGAGTGGCTTCGAGCACTGCTCCAGTGACACACAACTAAGAGGGAATGAGAGAGGGAAAGAGAGGGAGGGGGAAGGGGGGGGGGGGGGGGGAGAGAGAGAGAGAGAGAGAGAGAGAGAGAGAGAGAGCGAGAGCGAGAGCAATTCTCTGGGGAAATCTGACATTCCCCCATGCCAACATCTCTACATGAACCAACTCCTTTAACCCCTCCAACCACATAAAACACACTCCAAAAGACCCCTGGGCTATTTTTCACATTAAAGGACCTACTCACTTCTGTCAGTGGCTTTTATGCCCCTCGAACATTTGATGAATTCTGCCAATTTTCTTTTCTGCGCGTTAGTCATCGTTGGAGTGCTCCCTTCGTTGCGCAACGCGCCCAGCGTGCATTTTTCATTTTCAATTTGTGCAGCGATTCATCGGGCCAGTCGTTTACATACTGTACTCTTTTATTATTCTGTACTCTCGGGGCAGCGAGCGGTGGCTCAGGAGCTTTGAGACGGTTCAATCCTCAAGTGTCCTTAAGCAAGACACCGCCATCGGTGTGTGACTGAGTATGAGAGTGAATGTGAACCAGGGTTTGGTGACCATGATATGAGACAGGATGAAATCTGGGATATACATGGTAATATTGTGTTATGGCATAAGTGTTGTCTTTTCCTTGGTTTTAAAGGCTGCATAAAGTGGGATCATTTTCTTAATTTCTCTGACTGTTCTAGCTGTCTATTGTTTGCTTGTATCCACTTAGATAGTATACAATACAGGTATTAATGAAGATCATCAAAGATCTCATTGTGTAAATACTTTCTGAAAGCACCATATTGCTGTAGAGATGTGTGTGTGTGTGTGTGTGTGTGTGTGTGTGTGTGTGTGTGTGTGTATATATATATATATATATATATATATATACTGTATATATATAGTGATGTGATATCCCAGCCCTAATGTGAGGCACATACATAAGTACTGTAAACTGCAGACCATTTACCAGTTATTATATTATTATTTATTTATAAATAAAATAAAATTGGGGGAGGGAGATGGGGGGGGGGGGGGGGGGGTGACATGCAGTGAAGGCCGTCGGATCGGGAGTCGAACCCGCGGCACACTGCCAGACTGGTCAGACTAGTCACCTCCATATATGGGCACAAAAGGGGGCATGCTATATGGGCATAGTGTATACTACTGCCATCAAGGATCTCCATATATGGACATAAAGGAACAAGGACTGACGAATACAGAGATCTCCATGGGCATATGAGCATCAGCTTTTTGTTTTGTTTTTCGTTTTCATTTCTGGAAAATCTCTACATATTCTCTGAACGTATAAAGTAAAAGTGTAAAAGTACAAAGTGTGTAAGTGAAACTCATGAAGCACAACTCTCACAGAGCAACTTTCACTTGTCAAGTAGTAGTAGTAGTAGGTGAATAATATTTGAGTACCGGTATCTCAAGTGCTGGGGTTGAGTACTTTGACCAGCACACTGTGTGTGGTGGTGGGATTATGGGGATGGCTGAGGGCCCATTCTTAGCATCGTCAGCTGCTCTGGGGCTCACTGTTGTTGGGCTAATGAAATGCTGCTGCTGCCCTATGTCTGAAGGAGCCTCTCACAGTCTGCCAAGATGACCAACACACACACACACACACACACACACACACACACAATCACGTGCAGACAAGCACGCACGCATGTGCACACAAGCACACACGCAGCCACGCACACGCGCACGTGCACACACACACAAACACAAACGCGCGCACAATGTGTGTAAAGACAGCACACAAACAGACAATACAGATGGGCAGAAGGACATAGTCTGGCAAGTAGCCAGATAGCCAGACAGAAAGACACACAGGTGATAAGTGAGAACGCAATTACAATTGCACACCCACACAAAGCAGAGTTTTCCGTAATGCAGAAGAAAGACACATTTCATCAGACTCCATTGACTATTGTGCAGGGTTTTCTGCTTCAGATGGGACGGGTACACACACAATCATCTATTCTCTGGCAATGATCGTTTCAGCATAACTTAGATCAATGCATGGTTTCATTTCCACCGCTAACAGATTACACTCAGATGTGGGGTAATTGCACTATCCAATTTCAGTTATGAGTTATGGAATTCTACTGTGGATTTTAAACATGATTTGGGCAATCAGTAGGGGAAAAGTTGCAGAGTTAAGTTAATCAGCTTGTCCAAGGTTAATGGTACATGCAGAATATGTTTGTTGAAGAGATTTAGCGAAGCACAGTTAATCTCTGTGCTTAACTTCTAAGAGCTCGGCCTCTTACAGTGAGTTTTAATGCCAAAACGTAGGGAGAAAATCAAATTAGAGTGAACATGGCGCATGGCTGAATGAATAACTAATGGCGGAACAGCCCCCCTCCTTGGTGATAACTGATAATTGGTGTTGGGTGGTGGGGGGTAGATGGATGCTGCATACATATTGTCGCTGTCAGGCAGAAACCTAGTATCTCCATATAAATTATTAACTTCCCACACCTCAAACTGCTATTTTTTGCTATTTTGAAAAATCTAAATAGAGATGCCAGGTTGGAAGTGGTAAAGTCTTGGGGCGCCCGCTGGCCTAGTGGTCCAGGCGCATGCCACATAGGCTCTGGCCTGACAGCGTGTCGCGTGTTCGAGTCCCAGTCATGATGATCCTTGCTGCATGTCTCCCCCCTCTCTCCCTCCCTCTTTCCTGTCCATCTTCACTTCAACCATCAATAAAGGCAGAAAAGCTCAAAACAAATCATTAAAAAAAAGAAACAAAGTAAAGTCTCTATATGAGTTTATCCCACTAAATATTTAACTAAGTATTAACAAGAGCTTGCGCATAAATAATAATTGGATCAATTGGAACACAGGTTGTTTTTTTCCCCCCAGCTCCCGAAAACTATGCATTTAGGTCACACAAGGTTTCCACCCGACCCGACAGTGATGATATGTGCTGTGCATATCAGCAAAAGGGCTTAGCCGGCGTTAAAAGATGCTGTAAGGTGTAATGTAATGGTGCCATTACACATGCTGACTGAGTGAAATCAAGTGGGCTCTGTTACGGAACACCTCTTTATGGGCTGCGAGTGAGCTACTCACAGTGGGTGGAAAGAAAAATGCACCTGCCAACGTTGGCTGCACGGCGAGCAAGCCATCAAGGTTTGGATTTGGGGGTAAGTCCCTGTGACATACTAGCGTAGCGTCATGTCCAGGGGATCAAGCTGCTCACGCTACAGAAACAAGAGACGGGCTCCTGCCCTATGGGCCTCATGGCTCGGCAATGCTTACTTATATACATTACCATTGCCGGCAAACATTACTTTTCATCTTTATTCCTTTCTTTTTCTTTTTCTGTTTATTACATCCAGTCTCATCACTATTATATTATTGTTTTGTTTTTGCGGAACATATGCCACTCCAACATTTTGCTGCTTGTATACAAGTATTATGACTTATGAGACAAGCGACAAGTAAACCCAAATCTTGAATTATATCTCTGACAAACAGCAGGCTGCTTCGTTTTAGAACTCACGCAAAGCGTATGACCGTATGTCGTGTACACAGTGGCCTGGGGATACTTTCATAGTTGGAACTAAGTAGCTTTGTCCACATTCAAACATTTTGGTGTCGTCCGACCTCCCCCCCCCCCCCCGTTCCTTGCCTTCCTCTTTGCACCTGTCACATGACGGTTCCAGGCGCTCCACTCATCACAGGGGAGATGGAAAGAGAGCTGGGGTCAGTATGCAAGGAGCTGTGAGATCTGACATAATAAACCAGGGGAGTCTGACAGGTCATTCAGGACCCCTGCAGCTGCCCATTGATCTGCCTGTTAATGGTGATTGGGAGTCTGCTGAGTTGGAGTCAAGGGGCATTAAATACTAGAAGAAGCCAGGCTAATGCTTAATTTATAGTCCGTCGAATAACGAGTGAGTCGCCAGCCAAAAATAGCTACAAGATACAACATGTCGCAATTCTACGGAAATCTGATCTACAAGCTACAAGATCTATAGTGTGTCGCAAATTATCGCAATGTGTCAAAAATAATTGATCAACAAGCTCTCAACACGATGCGATGAACTTGGAGATCAGCTATTTTCAACATGCAGCTCTGTCATCTGACCAAGTATAACGGTACAGTCACACATGAGTGACTGAAAATCATGTTCAGTGCCCTTGCTTGCAGAAAAGGAGTAGATAGAGTTACTGGCTACACTGTCGCATCAGGAGTGGAGTTCAACTTTGACACATTTATTCAGCATTCAGGTGGGGACCTGAATGATGAATAAAACGGTCTAGTCTCGCCAGTCGTGCTACGAGTTGGAATAAAACTTGGACGATATAGCAAAGGGGAATTCAGAGGGGAAGTATATAGGCACTCTAGGTTTACGGCCTTGTTTGGTAAAGTGAAGTTATATCCGCTATATAATAGACTGTATCAGAGAACTGCAAAATGAGTTGATCCCAGTAAGCTAGGTGCTTCAAATCCTAGCCAAACTACTAAAGGCAATTACGCACGCACGCACGCACACGCTCACGCACACGCACACGCACACGCACACACACACACACACACACACACACACACACACACACACACACACACACACACACACACACACACACACACACTTTCATAGTTGGAACTAAGTAGCTTTGTCCACATTCATCTGCACACACCATATCACCCAAGGTATTTACTTTTGCACATGCTGCAAGTAATCACTGCCATATGCGTTGGCTGCTGTTTGCAACACTTTCTATATGAGCCAAATGGGGCAATTAAAAAAATGTCAACTACTTCAAAGGACAACAAGGAGGACAGGCAAAGATACCGTAGGCCTTTCAAACTGACAGCAAGTGGCTGCGGTCAGCAGTGTTAGCGTTACACAATGGACGCAAAAAATAAATAATTCAAATTCACTGTTCACTGCGATGTTTTTCGCTCCGCTGGGCAAACAAGATAAATGTCAACACACAGAGGACCGTTTAAGGTTTGCATTCCTTTGTTAAACAGTCCAGAAGGTTATATCCCATGACAGTTGTGAACATGCCCACAGCCTCAAACACCTGAAGGTACAGTATTCACTCAAATGACTGTATGTTGAGTGTTGAGTGTGCATGCATGGATGGCCCCACCAGGGACATTGTGTTGATGACAAACAAAATTACTATGCATGATGAAATACGCACATTTATGAGTGCTTTACAATTAGCCTATTATTTATTTTTTTGAGAATATTTGTTCTTGGTTTAAGTGTTACCAGATCACCGGAACTGGCTTGTCATGTTCATCTCTTACGTGTCCTACCTGGTCAAAGAAATAGCGTTCATTTTTTGTCAATTAAAACATTTTGGAAAAAGGTGAGAATACGTCAGCGTAATCTATTTTCAACTGTAAGCCATGATAGATTTCTGTGAATTTGTACAATATGTGTCAAGTTGGAGCACTGGAGAGCTAATCTGGCAGTAATTTTTGTATGTCTTTCTTTATGACCAAATGACTGAGCAGTACTCTGGGTGTGACAAAACTAAAGCTTGAATTACTACTTTCTGAGTATTTAATGTTATATACTTTTATATGTTATATACCAGGAACATTTATTGGTTATAGCATTGCTCCTTCCCATTCTAGTTACTATATTTATCAATTTGCTTAGTCCAATTTATCTTAGGATATAATACAATTCCAAGTAGTTCAGCCTCTTTCACCAGTTCCACTGGCTTCCCAGCAAGTGATATGCTCAATTGAGGATCATTGTTATTGTCCAATTATGTCTAGCTCCAAACACCATGCATTTACTGTAGTTTTGGCTATGTTCAGTACAAATTTATTCTCACCGACTCAATCGGCTACTGCATTTATTTAATAATTTAGTAGATCATTTAATTCACCTACTGTAGATGCGGTACTGTACACACTAGATTGATTTAATAAAAATGGTAGGTCATTAGTGAATGAAAAGAGGACCTAAGGAGCTTCCTTGAGGAAATCTGCACTGCAGCTCCTTACGGTCAGAAAAGCTTCTATTAGAATACTCCCTCTGCTTTCTCTTGACAGGTACCTTACTGTAACTCTCCATGCAGGACAGAGCAACATAACTAAAATCATAGAATTCAAGTTTTCCCAACAACAGACAACAATAATCAGTAACATCAGAAGCAGCACTGAAGTTATACTGTACCTACAAGCCTTCTATCACCCATGCTCTTTATCATCAGTCATAAGTGCTGTAGAATCGGAGCGGCAGGGGCGGTCGCTGTACCGCACTGTTGTGACAAAAGAGAGTTGAGCCAGAAGGCAAAGCTCTCCGTCTACCGAGCAATCATCGTTCCTACTCTCACCTATGGTCATGAAGTGTGGGTCATGACCGAAAGAATAAGGTCGCGAATACAAGCGGCGAAATGAGTTTTCTTCGAAAGGTGGCTGGCATCTCCCTTAGAGATAGGGTGAGAAGTTCAGTCACACGAGAGAGACTCGGAGTAGAACCGCTGCTCCTTCGCCTGGAAAGGAGCCATCTGGTTAGGATGCCTCTCGGGCGCCTCCCTAGGGAGGTCCTCGACGCACGTCCCACTGGGAGGAGAGCCTGGGGGAGACTAAGGCGCAGTTGGAGGTAACACATCGACTCACTAGCCTTGGAATGTCTCGGAATCCCCCAGGAGGAAGTCACTAATGTTGCTCTGGAGAGGGAAGTCTGGAGCACTCTGGTGGAGCTGTTACCCCAGCGACCCGTCTACGGATAATCGGTTGAAGATGGATGGATGGATAAGTGCTGTACTTGTGGAGTGTCCTGGAGTGGCATGAAACATATTACAGAGCTCCCTCAGAATTCCCCAAATTAGGCTTTCTGGGGCGCTTCCCACCATATTTCAAACCCTGGTGGTCAGTGCAGCCAACATCAAAGTGAACAATAGGCTAGGATTACTGATGATAGCCTGGGGCTACCGGGGCTGAAAGACCCCATTCAGACATACTCTGCACACGGCAGAGAGACAGAGGGGCATTGGGGATCAGCTGACGGTAAGTGGCTGCTGTCAGTGTGACTGTGTGTGTGTGTGTCTGTCTCTGGACAGCTAATCTCTGAAACCCATGAAACTTTGCACACAACCTCCTACTAGGCCAAGGAAGTACCTCCATCCCAATTTCTTGGCTGTCTACATGTCGAGGTGTCCTTGAGCAAGACACTGAACCCTACATTGCCTCCAGTGAGTTGGTCGGTGCTAGCTTGCCACCATCGGTGTATAAATGTGGGAAGTGAGGACGCTGGGGTCGACTGTTCGCCGCTTCACCTACCAATATATGAATGATATAAAGTGTTTTGAGCACAAAAAAGCGCTATAAAAATGCAATTAAAATGCGATTAAAATGCAAGATGATCGTCATGGAAGGGGAACCTTCTGAAAGCTTCATGGGCAAAGATAATCAACTTCAAAATAAAATAAAAACTGTCAAAATGACCTCTCAGACATGCTAGTGTTAAGAGTCAACCTCACGATAGATGAGAACATGAACTGTAGATGGAATGTAACACCATTCACAAACAACAAACAAAATAAAGCTATCACGTACCCCAAAACAAATTCAAATCACACATGAAGGGAGCTCTAAACTACGCAGAGCCAAAAGCAATTATACTTCCACCAAAAAGGGTTGCCACAAAAGCAGCCAATGTCACTGTTGCTGAAATGTAATTATTTTCCATAGAAATCAGGCACAAATAGTCTTGAGAACAGTGCCGTCTCCAGGGAATAATCAACAGGGGCCTTCATTTTTCCAAAGGGGGCACTTGATTTTTCAAGTTTTCATAATAGCAAGCAAATGCTCACATATACAATAAACAACAACACAAAAGCCTTGGAAAAAGGGCTACAAGTATAGGCTCCAATTATACATAAGAGAACAATGGAAACCAACATGCACCAACAACAACATTATCAAATACAATTATGTTGAGCGTCTCCACGGCGGGAGGAAAAGGAAAAAAAGCTACAGTATGCGCCGTACCATTCACCAACAACAAATATAGTTGAGCTAAGTTAATTTATAGGCTTTAGTGTCTTTGTTATGTCGCCACTCGCCGCATCTTCACAGCGGGAGGAAAAGGAGAAAAGTCTATATGCATTATGCACAAACCAACAACAACAATAAGCCTATCTTTCTTTCTTTTTTTTAATATATATATATATTTTTTTTTATCCCACGATTTTGTAACCCATTTTTCACCCCTGTGTCAATCATCTAATGTGATCCTGGGCTCTACACACCCTCCACCAACCTAGTCCCCATATATGGGGGACAAGGGGCGACAGCCTCACAGCCACCTTGCCCCCTAGCCTATCTTTCTTTATAAGCCTGTCTTTCTTTATGCCGGGAGGAAGGGGGGGTGGGGTTACTTCACCGGCAACCATTATCCAAGACCATGGACAGTTCCAACTTCCTCAGCCAACTTTAATGGGACAGTCAACCCTGACAGAGATGTGGTTTCTCTATCATCGTCTTCTTTCATCAATCTGTCATTCTGAAGGTGGTGGTGGGTCAGAGTTTGCCGATTCTTGCGGCGTTTTGGCTTTAATTGAGCCAGTTCCCTTACATGATTTTACCAGTTTGGTTTTCCCTCTGAAAATATTTTAATTGAACCGCACCACCTGTGGCAACAACATACTGTAATGACGTAGCGTTGGCGTTGAGGTGTGCTGCATCGAAACAAATAATACAATAAGGTCAGACTAAAGAGGTCCTTTGTCCACCAGTCGACCTTGAGGCTTAATCAGGAGTTGTAGTGACCACGGGGTAATCTAAGCGGTGGATATTGCTCTTGTCTTCATGTCTTTATGTATGTAAATTGTCTCGTTCTTTGAATGTGTGTATATGTGTTCTGCATACTTGGCTGCTGGGTCGCAAGACAAATTTCAGTGTGAACTGACAATAAAGTACTATATCATAACATCTGTTGTGCAAAATCTACAGTATAACAAGATTACAAATAAATAAAAACTCCCTAATGAATAGCTTTTCAATAATAGTACAGCTTTAACAATGAGACAGTGATGAAGTTGCGGGTGATCATTTGAACCATGTAAAGAGTGCAGTGGCACAATGTATGATTAAAAGGGAGGACATTATCTGGGGAGAGTGATCGCAAGTGTAATCAATCTACTTCAAGGCTCCCTGCCTTGTTATTCACAGCACTGTGGAAACGACACGGAGGGGTGAACGCAGCCAGCGTCTGTCTCCTTTCTCTCGGCTCACATGCACCTTGTCAGGTCCCTCAGTCAGTCAATAAACGGAAGGAAGTGAGAGGAAAGTGGCTGTAATTCACCACATACCACGAAGCCCTGATTATCCATTTGAGACAACGGAGAGACACCGCTCATGAGATACCGCCCGTTAGGCATGATTTACTGTACAGAATGGCAAGACTCGCAAAGATAAGAAATCCATAAGAGGCACTAGACTTTACGTTCACGTTTAGAATACTGGAAGAAAGTAAATCATATACAGAGTGAAATGTTGCAATGACATTTTTAAAAGCATCTTTAAGAGAATTAACCTTTTATACAGTGCTAGTACTTTGTCGTACACGACGATTCACAAAAACTGCCTTCGACTCCGCTACTACCCAGAGCCTCCTGCCAGGGCCTATCACTGTACGGCATGGCAATAGTTACTCCAAGTCCAAGGATCTGCGAGTTCTACGGATGGTGGTGCGGTCTGCTGAGCAGAGCACGCCACAGGGTGCTCCCTCCTGTCTCCACAGGACGCATAACAGTAGACTGTGCTTGGGGAGGGCTAAGAGGATTATGAAGGATAAACCGCACCCCAGTAACGGGACTGTGCATGATGATGTGGATTGGGAAGAGCTTGAGATGTCTCACTCTCATAGCCCGCAGCGCAAGGCTTATATGAAGCGCTTTTTTGCCAGTGGCTGTCAGAGCTCTGAACACAGACTACTGAACACAGAAAACTAAAGTAAGTGCCCAAATAAAAGTTGGGGCTGCATTCAATTGCAGTAACAAAGTGTAATTCCTATAAATGTGTGCATGGTAAACCTTTACCATATATGAAACTCCCTACAGCGTCCCCTGGAAATCTTATCATGTATTGCTGAAGATTAATGGCTACAAATAAATAACTTTTTTTTTAAACGTTTTTTATCCCACGATTTTGCAACATATTTCTTCACCTAGTGTCAATTATCTAATGTAATCCTGGGCGCTACACTTCCTCTGCCAACCTGGGAGGGCAGCGGACTGACCTCATGCTTCCTTCTATGCATGAGGAGTCCAAGCTGCTTCTTTTCACCTGACAGGGGAGATTTTCCCCGGCCGGACGTAGCGCATGGAAGGAACCAACCAGTTCCCTCCAACAGGCGCCCCGGCGTGCCCCAGCCCCCTGGCTGGCCAGGGGGAGGTCGTTTTTTGTGAGGGTACCTACCCTAAGGGACACGGGGAGAACATGCAAACTCCACACAGAAAGGCCCTTTGTGAGGGTACCTACCCTAAGGGACACGGGGAGAACATGCAAACTCGGGGTCATACCTATGTTCCCTCAGCCCTATGTTCCCTCAGCCCCGAGGTGCGCTGCGGGTCGGGAGAGGGTTGCGGTTAGGTTTAGGTGTCTGCCCCGGGGGAGGTTAGGGTTAGGGTGAGGGAGGAGGTAGGTTGTCGTAGGCTGAGGGAACATAGAGCTGAGGGAACATAGGTACGGTCCCGCAAACTCCACACAGAAAGGCCCTTTGTGAGGGTACCTACCCTAAGGGACACAGGGAGAACATGCAAACTCCACACAGAAAGGCCCTTTCGCCAACCCCGCCTCGGGTATGAGCACTGATGATGCCCACAGCGTCATCAGGGAATCGAACCCAGGACCTTCTAGCTGTGAGGCGACAGCACTACCGACTGTGCCACCGTGCCCACCATGCCCCCTCGATAGGAATAAATAATAATAAATAAGTAGTGCCAAAGAGTCCAGTATGCTCATCTATTATAATCATCTTGTATTATTGTTTTGTTGATTCTGAATTGAATTTTAATTCACACATTAATCATGTTACCAAGATTGCCTTTTTTCACTTTAGAAATATTGCACGAATATTGCACGAATCAGAGCCCATTTGTCATTGGACGTTGCAAAAACGCTAATCCACGCCTTTGTTTTTTTGTGGCTTGATTAATGCAATGCACTTTTTTCTGGAGTAAGAAAACAACTGACAGAGTTTGAACAAAAACTAAGATGAGAGAACTTATACTCCAGTTTTAGTTTCACTGCACTGGTTGTTTTTAGGATCGATTTTAAAATTATTTTACTTGTTTGTAATAAAGCTCTCAATGGTCTCGCACCTTCCTACCTACATGACTGCCTGCCTAAATATGTCCCAAACCGTCCCCTAAGGTCTTCCACTGCTGGCCTGCTCGCTTTGCCTAACAAAATGGCAACTAAAAAATACGGGGAAGCAGCTTTTTGCTTCTACAGGCCGACGGCGTGGAACAAACTCCCACTGTACCTTCGACAGGCAGCCTCTGTATGATCTTGTTTGCTAGTTAGGCACCCGATCTAGCTACGGACAGGTTGCGTTATTACTGCCGGATTTAAAATGGCAGACGAAGGACCCGCGAAATGACGTAATTTTGTAAACATGCCGGCACGAAGAGTGTTTAAATAGCCAATTCACAAACTCACACAACCTGCCGCAATGTGACACAAACATGTTGGGAGCTTTCTAAAATGGTATTATTTCACTATTTTAAGCTGTAATCCTGGGCGCTACTCTCCTCTGCCAACCTGGGGAGAGCCCCGAACTGAGCTCATGCTTCCTTCAATGCATGAGGAGTGAGCAGGCCGCTTCTCATCACCTGACAGGGGGGAGTATCACCAGTAGGACATAGCGTGTGGAAGGAACACGTTATTCCAACCAGTTCCTTCCCCCTCCATCAGGCCAGACCAGGATTATTGCATGTTTTTGGGAGGGTACCTACCGTAGGGGACACAGGGAGAACATGCACCAGTGGACCCTTTTTACAGCTGCCATATTGAAAGGTAATTGCGGGGGTGTTTCATTTAGGTGGTACAGTATTGTGTGCCCCAGCATGAAGTGAAGTGCACAGGAGGAGCCGTCCTGCATGCTGCCACAAAGTAGTAACACCTACATATGACACACAAATGTTGCTACCAGACAGTACCTTCTGTTGGGTTCACCCATCAAAATGTCTGCAAGCGAGAAGGGTCTGTATAGCTGTCTTAATTCCTCCAATTATGGTAAGAAGAAAATATAACAGTGTCACAGGGTACATGGCGTTAATGGTAATGAAACAGCTGCCACAGCTTGCCAGACATGTTTATATGGTAAATGAGCTGTTACATTACCATACTCTTACAGAGAGAAAGCATTAATGAAAAACAGTACACCTGCTAATTTTAATAGATTATGCATAAACAAGTAAACAACCCCATCTTGATTAAAAACACCTGGTGCAGTTATTTGAGCAGTGCAACCGCCATAATCAGACAGCAGGGCTGGCTGATGGATGATTCTCCAAAGTTGCTTCAGCAGACAAAACACTGACGGACTCCGACAACAAACCAAGGCCGACACAGTCAGCCATATCATAAATACCTGATTCATACGCACCGGTATCACACACCGCAGAGGCTTTAAAATTGACTATTTTTGCACGCACGCAAGTACTATATAAATTAGTATACTAAGTTAGCTTACTGTATTACATAGTTAGTTATACATAACTAGTTAGTTATACTGTATTAACTCATACATGCAGGGGGAGAAGGGACGCTTTGCACTGGTGGCTGGATTTTGCACACGGCATCTCTCAGACATCTCAGGAGTCAGGACGCTTTCGGTTCCTCTGGCTAATGGGCGTAATGAAGGATTGTTCACAGCAAGTCCTGCCCATTTATTCTCATTCCTGAGAGCGCGAGTAGACTGCCGCTGCAATCACCCTCCGCTGCTCACTGGATAATTCCCAGACATATTTATAGTCAGACTGTGTAATGGATGCTTCCTCCGAGTGTGTGTGTGTGTGTGTGTGTGTGTGTGTGTGTGTGTGTGTTCAAATGCCAACCACCGTGCAAAGCCTCTAACTGTCTTGAAAACGGTGATACATTTTTTATCTGCTATATAAACCAAGCACAGGTACGCTCTGCATTTCCAGAGCCCACACCTTGTCTACGCCTACAGGAAATACTTAGGCTGCGACCAGGGGACCCGTCTCTGAATGAGTCTACACAGAACAGACCTGTCCCCCCGGCCTGGTCCGGGGACAGAAACAGGAGTCAGGACAAGGGGAGAAAGCTTCGAGCCAGAGGAGAATGACAGCTGCTTGGTCTCTCCAGCTCAGAGTGCACGGCATGGAGGTAATGAAGGCATGGAGGACAGTCTGGACACACGAGGTGATGGTGTTGAAGTGTGAAGTGGAAAATACAACGCGTGTGTGTGTGTGTGTGTGTGTGTGTGTGTGTGTGTGTGTGTATCAGAATCATTTTAGCATCCATCAGCTGGGTGAAGCTGAAAACGAAATTTCCCACGTGGGAATAACCAGCTACCCCCCCCCCCCCCCTAATTTCTCAGCTTTTTCCTTTTTCCTCTCCCCACCCCCTTTCTCAGAGTCTTTCAACCTTCTTTCCAAGTGTCTCTCTCTCTCTCTCTTGTCCCTCCACTACCAACAGATGCTTAACTGTGTGGCCCAGGCCTGCCAAGCGGCATGCTTATGAACTCTGCAGTCGTTAAAAGGCAGTCCGGGGTTCCTATATGACGCTTTCATATCTACAGTACCATACAATCCCTCGCTACAGCTTCAAGCTCCAACGCCTGCACACGCACGCACGCACGTACACACGTACACACACGCAGATGTGGGCCACGGGCGCTTTTGAGATTTTCAAGTGGGCCCTGTACACCAGACACAGCAACATCTGCAGTGTTGACCCAAAGAGTGTAGAGATGTGTCCGCACTCCGATTTGCACTCTCAATTATGGATTTTGCCGCATATACAGTAACCACGTACAGCAGACAGCATGAGGCTTAAGCAGAGGTCTTCTTTTGTTCCTACTGTACGGCGGACTGCCATGGTGTGTGACTGTGTGTGTGTGTGTGTGTGTGTGTGTGTGTGTGTGTGTGTTTGACCAATTAGGTTCATTTCATACCACGTCAGTATCTTGGCAAGCAGTGCCGCTCCATGTGGAGCCAACGCAACACTAGAGTGAGACCAAATGGCTCCCACACAATAAAGATTGCGCTGTGCACAATTGGATGGCAGGGGGGGGGGGGGGTTGCACGAGAAGGGCATCTGCTCTACATTTACCTAGTGTTATAATTAGATGAGTGCGTCTGTTCCACTGTGACTTTTCTGATAACAGTTCTGTGCCTTGGAAGAAAAACTGGCAAAGGGGGTCCCCAACAATGGAGACAATTAGGCGATGGAGACAATTAGTGTGCCCCCAATACAAATATTAACCATATTGCAAGTGAAAAAGAAATCTGTGTTGAAAACTTCTACAGGCTGGCGACTGGAACTTAGCCATGGCAAATGCTAATTGGTCCCAAACTGCAGTAGGGCAACCTGTTTAACTGCAGCTGGCATGCCCCCGTTGTCTTTGCACATACCGCGAGTCAACAAAGGAGGCGCACAATGCCTGTCAATGCCAAACTGGAGCCATGCTAGAAAAAACCCCAGATAAACTATTTTAGCAGAATGTTTGCCACACCTTTTTCTGCCCTTTGTTCATCCGTTCGTTCACCTATTTTCATATTATCAGAGTAGGGATGCTACACGCTATAGGCTGTGGACAGAATGTTATTCATTATAGGTGAACATTCTCATTCTCAAAAGCACCTATAGGCCTATACTTGTAGCAGTCCGGTGTTTCATGCGGCGATAGAAAACTCATCTACACACTTGTAGATCTGCTATTTTCATTACATGATGGTGAATCAAATCGTATAAAATAGGAGAGTAAATAGAGTAAATCGTTGCTCTGGCATGATATAAATGTAAAAGATATACTGTACTGTGTCAAAAGATGAATTACAAGGCATCCACAAGGACACCTACTGTACAAGGACATTTATCCATTTAATTCCTCAATGCTCCTTCCAATACTTTACTTTACAGTAGGCCTACTGTATCTGTATTTATAAGCAGACATACTGTAGGGCCTACACCCCTACAGTATGTACAGTATACATAGCCACATACAGTACAGTGTAGGCTATGTGTAGAGTGCCATACATTTTACCCACGAATAGAACACAATAGGTGCCTATAGTGTCGCAATTGAATTTAAAGACGTATTGGTTAAAAGAGACACCTGCTGACTGTAATTTGACTTTCAAATGAACCCACCTGTTCGCCCAGCAGGTCCCATTGCACTCATTGATAGATGTACTGCTTTAGAAATCTTGCTAACAGATGCTAAACCCGGGATTTGTCGCTTTAGAGATAATGTCGGGGTGTCCCGTGACTCCCGTCTTTACCCACCCACCTTCTAAATTAGCACCTCGAGGGTTCTCCATGCTGGGGACGATTCATGTGTTACCTCGTGTAATCACACAGAATGGTTTTGATTGGTTTTTGCTTCACCAAGAATTTGCCTAAAGCAACTAAATTGGTCCGGCTCCAATGCAAATCATCTTGTTTGTAATCATTTTCCAAGCAAGAGACGAGCGGGTTCACACAGGAAGTATATCTCACATATCCATAATACAGTTGAGATATCATTAATTCCTTGATTTCGCCCAAAACAAAGTACTGTAAACCAGTTTTATTTTAACATCGAGGACTCATAAATTACAACTTGAACTGAGTTAACCACATGAACCCCAGTGTCCCTATTCTGGGCATACATAGTAGGAGAACATTTGGCAAAAATAGACAAATATTCAGAAAAATTGCAGATCTACAAGATCTTGTGGATCTTCTAATTTCATAAATGAGGACTGCCTCTCTTTTGTAGACTTTACGTCATCTTTTCTTGCTATAGTCTATTTCAGTCGGAGTTGTCAGACAAAGACACAGAGGGAAAATGGAACTCCTTCATTCCTGCAACTGGCAAATTCAATCTTGAACAAAGAACAGCAAACATGATAGATTTTCACCTGGGATATTTCTAGGCACCTTGTTTCCTCAAATACAGCTCTTTCCCTAGTGTAGGGGAATCTGGGATGGAAGGAGGAAAATGCATGATGTCATTATCAACTGTACACACAAACACACATTTCTGGTCTCCAGGGGGGAGTTCTTTGCTTGCTCCTGCACCTGTTACAGCATTCTGATGAATAGCAGTCCTCAAGTAGAGTTATAGTAGCTTGATGTGGTTCTACCCCCTCCTTCTTAAAACAGTTTCCACTATTGATTCACAAACTCAGTCTGAAACACACATGGTCTAAAAACAGACATTCTCATATTGATTACCTTTTCCTGCGCCTCTCTCAGGTGCTGCCATTATCAAGGCAAGGCAACCCACTGAGGAAAACACTGGTTCCAAATCAACTCCACATTGTGGAATCACTGCAGGGAAGCCGACGAGACAACGGACATGCTGTAATTTTACAATTATCAACAATTATGGTTGTCAGAGTATGATGGCAGTTCTCAGTAATGCAAGAAAGGGCTTGAAATTAACTTTTTGAGGCACTTGTCTTCCTTTGGAATCGTCCGTCCCTCGACCATCCAAGCTGGACGGGAGACTTTATTGGAGCTGACTGGTCACTGAGTGTCATTTTTGGGAGCCTTCAGATAGCCTTGGTTACGACGGTAATCGCCTCCCTGTTCCACTGTGACAGGCGGCCTGCCCCGGCCACAGGCCACAGAGAGGAACTGACAATGGCAATGACACTCAGACTGTCGGTGACGAGCGGGGAGACATGCCGGTGACACTAATGGACTTCCAGCTCAGCGTTCCCCTGACACCGCGTGAACCCTTCCTTTTCTTACGCTCCAACTCTCTATTTTGTCTCTCTTTCTGAGTAACACACGCACATGCAGTTAACAGTTTTGTTAACTGAGTTGAGTTGTGCTTGAAATGTACTGTAATTCTCCAATCTGTTAATAAATACTTCAATCAATCAATCAATCAATGCACACACACGTTGGTTTGGGAAACTTTTGGGGATATTGCACATCGATACATTACTAACCTTACCCTAAAAACTAATAATGACTGATCAAATGATTGAAAATGATTGCCTATAAAACATGCCCCACGATAAGCATGGCAGGTTAACATTTGTTCAATGTTGGTTATTTTTATTAAATAAAAAGCTTCAGTAACGGCAATTATATAGCAAAGTTGATCACACTGACTTCTAGTTCTACTGTACATTGCTGGAGGAGAACAGAATCAAAGGGAAGCAGGCGGACGATCCTCTACAGACTCTCAGTCTTCCAACTATAGTGCTGAGACTGTGAGAGAGGAGGCGTGAGAGGATCTGGGTTGTGTAGGAGGAGGTGCCACACTGCAGCACAGTACCGCGGGAGAGAAGAGAACATGCTCGCCATCACAACCCCTCAACTCCTTCCCACTGTGAATTTGTGAAACCTCACATTGCTGCTCTTGAGTATAAACAGGAGTGGTGCTATGTCTCTGAGGAGGATAGGCTGAAAGGCTGCCATTTCCGTGTTAAGTCTGATTTGTACTTCGTCCTACGACGAGGTTGCATGCCAGAAATAGCCGATTTACAAGCTCACAACGCGCCAGATCCGCGACTCGTTGTGAGCTTGTGAATTTGCCATTTGTGGCGTGTGGGACACTGTCATACGCCAAAGCACACATTAGGCATTGCACTTTCTGCTACATCAAACATGATACATGATTTACATTACTGATTAACATTTAGCGTACTCTTGCGTATATCATCTCAGAGGTAACCTTAGCAATATGCCGCAGAAGATTTGCAATTCAATTAAATTAGCCGACACAGCCTCTCGCTTCGGGTTGTGGTTGTAATGCTATTGGACTCTTAAATAGATTTTGCAATCCGAATAAATTACATTTACACTGAGGTGTCGAGTGGCGCTAACCCTGCATTGATGAGGAATTGATTTTGTTTGAGGAGGGCTCGAGTTTTTAAAACACCATTG